>NC_073397.1:36050100-36356766 GCF_028641065.1 Leucoraja erinaceus
GATAGTTGGATACAGGAGGTGTGTTGATGAGCAGATGGGTGGACAAAGTAATTGGGAGGAAATCAAAAGGTGTTGAGAGAAGGAGAGTGTAATGTGGAGCCTGGGGAAGGAATATGGTAGGAAAGATAGGAATGTTATTGGTTAATGGCCTGTCCCACTTAGGCGACTACAGTAGACTAGGCTGTCACCACATGGTTGCCAGGGTGTTGCCTGTACGGTCGTGAGTCGTCCCCTCAGTCGCCCAAATAGCCGTAGCGTTTTTCTGGTCGCCGCTGGATTTTGAAATGTTCAAAACTTTTCAGCGACCGTTGGCGACCGTGGTAGCTCGTCTTCTCCTGACGTAGATTGTCGCTAGGTGACGCTGGTGCTGACTTTGGTGAATTCCATTGCCGCAGTCGCCTAAATACATCGCCTAGTGAGAGGGGCCTTTTCGTTGCCATTCCGTGCTGTACTGAATACGGAAGGGCCATTTAGAAGCCTAATAATGGAGGGGGTGAATCTGTTCCTTAGTCTGGTGGTACACACCTGCAGCTTCTGTATCTCCTGTCCGATGGGAGAGGGGCGGAGGAGAGATGACCAGGGGTGGGGAAGGTCTTTGATTGCAACAGAGAAAGCGAATATAAAATACCAGCATCTAGCAAGAATTGTTGATGAACTGTATCAAATTCAGATTCAGATTCAGATTCAATTTTAATTGTCATTGTCAGTGTACAGTACAGAGACAACGAAATGCATTTAGCATCTCCCTGGAAGAGCGACATAGCAAATGATTTGAATAAATAATAATAAGTGTCCGAGGGGGTGGGGTGGTGATTGGCAGTCACCGAGGTACGTTGTTGAGTAGAGTGACAGCCGCCGGAAAGAAGCTGTTCCTTGACCTGCTGGTTCGGCAACGGAGAGACCTGTAGCGCCTCCCGGATGGTAGGAGGGTAAACAGTCCATGGTTGGGGTGAGAGCAGTCCTTGGCGATGCTGAGCGCCCTCCGCAGACAGCGCTTGCTTTGGACAGACTCAATGGAGGGGAGCGAGGAACCGGTGATGCGTTGGGCAATTTTCACCACTCTCTGCAATGCCTTCCGGTCGGAGACAGAGCAGTTGCCATACCATACTGTGATGCAGTTGGTAAGGATGCTCTCGATGGTGCAGCGGTAGAAGTTCACCAGGATCTGAGGAGACAGATGGACCTTCTTCAGTCTCCTCAGGAAGAAGAGACGCTGATTGGTGAATGCAGGACATATAACTAGTGGCAAAAGGGTAATAAATACCATTCCTCCGCACATCATGTGAGTGTCATGTGTGCCAATGCTCTCCTCCGGTCCTCATCAGTTTGAAGATCAATTAGTCACAGATGATGATATAGTTCTGGTCTGTTCTCAACACGAGATCCACGATTACACGCTGACATTCCTTTCTCCCTCGATGACCAGACGTAGGGGATGGCTTGTGCCAGAAGCTGACAAAGGCCTGCCTGAGTGAGAAACCGCAGAAACCGTGGGAGAAAGATGCCTGGGAGATCCCGAGGGAGTCCCTGCGATTGGAGAAGAAGCTCGGAGCTGGGCAGTTCGGAGAAGTGTGGCTGGGTGAGTCATTTTCACTCTACTACATAAAACATAGAAACATAGAAAATAGGTGCAAGAGGAGGCCATTCGGCCCTTCGAGCCAGCACCGCCATTCATTGTGATCATGGCTGATCGTCCCCTATCAATAACCCGTGCCTGCCTTCACCCCATATCCCTTGACTCCACTAGCCCCTAGAGCTCTATCCAACTCTCTCTTAAATCCATCCAGTGAATTGGCCTCCGCTGCCCTCTATGGCAGGGAATCCCACAAATTCACAACTCTCTGGGTGGAAAAGTTTTTTCTCACCTCAGTCTTAAATCACCTCCCCTTTATTCTAAGACTTCAGACTTTACAGTTACAGCGCGGAGACGGGTCCCATCTGCCCACCGAGTCTGCGCCGGCCAGCGATCACCCCGTACACTCGCACCGTCCGACACAGTTTACAGAAGCCAATCAACCTCGTCTCAGTCCTAAATGGCCGACCCCTTATCCTTAAACTGTTTGAGCTGTTAAACGGATTTTAGTGGCCAGATAAAGTCCTGCCTTGGCTCTGGACATTCCGTTTGACCTCTCTACACTGGCTTTGTCTGTGAAACCCACAATGAGCTTATTCTCACAAAACTGTTGACCATCCAATTTTGCTTCCTCAGCTGCGAATACTGAGATACTCCTGCACTTTGTGTGCTTTTGAATGTTTACGAAACATTTGGACAGATAAATGACTAGCAAAGGTTTAGAGAGCTATGGTTCAACTGCTGGCCTTCTGAGTTCCTCCAGCACTCTGCGTTTTGCTCAAGATTCCAACATCTGAATTTCACTGTGTCTCCAGTCTATCTTTTCTGTTAGACAATAGACAATAGGTGCAGGAGTAGGCCATTCGGCCCTTCGAGACAGCACCGCCATTCAATGTGGTCATGGCTGATCATCCCCAATCAGTACCCCGTTCCTGCCTTCTCCCCATATCCCCTGACCCCGCTATCTTTAAGAGCCCTATCTAGCTCTCTCTTGAAAGTATCCAGAGAACCAGCCTCCACTGAGGCAGAAAATTCCACAGACTCACAACTCTCTGTGACAAAAAGTGTTTCCTCGTCTCCGTTCTAAATAGCTTACCCTTTATTCTTAAACTGTGTGGCCCTTGGTTCTGGGCTCCCCCAACATCAAGAACACTGTTTGAGAATAACAACCTGTTGACTCCAGGGGATGATTTTAAACATTGAATATTATCTGTATTTGTCTTTCTAACTGAACTATGTAATTAGAGCAAGGTAAACATTAGCATTGCCAGATCCTTTGTGCAGGCAGAACAGGTTTTCTATTAAAGGCTTCTGAAGTTGGATTGTACCCACCCAATGCGAATAAATTATTCTTCTTAAAATGTCATTCCCCATCTTTGGTTTGAAGTATTTCCTGTCACGATTTGTGAAATATGGAAAAATGTGGACGCAGCCCAGACCATCACACAGACCAACCTCCCTTCCGTCGACTCCCTATTGTTCCCGATGTTGGGGAAGTCCAGAACGAGGGGTCACAGTTTAAGGATAAGAGGGAAGTCTTTTAGGACAGAGAAGAGAAAAACATTTTTCACGCAGAGAGTGGTGAATCTCTGGAAATCTCTGCTACAGAAGGTAGTTGAGGCCAGTTCATTGGCTATATTTAAGAGGGAGTTAGATGTGGCCCTTGTGGCTAAAGGGATCAGGGGGTATGGAGAGAAGGCAGGTACAGGATACTGAGTTGGATGATCAACCATGATCATACTGAATGGCGGTGCTGGCTCGAAGGGCCGAGTGGCCTACTCCTGCACCTATTTTCTATGTTTCTATGACTCCCTCTACACCTCACGCTGCCTCGGCAAGGCCAGCAGCATCATCAAGGACCAGTCACACCCCGGCCACTCCCTCTTTCCCCCTCTCCCATCGGGCAAGAGGTACAGAAGTGTGAAAACGCACACCTCCAGATTCAGGGACAGTTTTTTCCCAGCGATTATCAGGCAACCGAACCATCCTTTCACCAACTAGCGAGAGGTCCTGAGCTACAAATCTACCTCATGAAGACCCTCGGACTATTTTTAATCGGACTTTACTGGGCCTTATCTTGCACTAAACATTATTCCTTGACCCTGTATCTGTAAACTGTGGACAGCACGATTGTAATCATCGGTAGACAAAACATGCTAGAGAAACTCAGCGGGTGAGGCAGCATCTATGGAGAGAAGGAATAGGTGACGTTTCAGGTCGGGACCAGACTGGTGTTGGGGGTGGGGGGGGGGGGGGTGGGTGGGGGGGAGAAGGAGGGAGAAAGCAAGGACTATCTAAAAATTAGAGAAGTCAATGTTCATACCGCTGGGGTGTAAACTACCCAAGCGAAATATGAGGTGCTGCTCCTCCAATTTACGGTGGGACTCACTCTGGCCATGGAGGAGGCCCAGGACAGAAAGGTTGGATTGGGAATGGGAGGGGGAGTTGAAGTGCTGAGCCACCGGGAGATCAGGTTGGTTATAAACATGTGTAGTATCTTCACAACGAGAAAGCTTTTCACTGTACCTCAGTACACAGAGCAAGAATTAACTAAACTATACAACAGGTAAAAGCATAATTGTAGCTGAAATAGGGACTGCTGAACCTACCCATGTGGAGTGATGTTTTTAATTCACCAATTAATCAATTTGTAGTCATAATATTTTTAAAAGGTGAAATGTAAGAGGCTAATTATACAGTATAAACCTCTTTATTTCAGCGACATTCAAAAACCACACCAAGGTGGCAGTGAAAACCATGAAGCCAGGAACAATGTCAGTGGAGGCTTTCCTGATGGAGGCTAATCTGATGAAGGCTCTACAGCACGACAAGCTGGTACGGCTCAACGCAGTGGTGACCAAGGAGGAGCCCATCTACATCATCACGGAGTTAATGTCCAAAGGTAGTACTTGTGCCTGGATTGCTGATGTACTAATGGCCAGAGGATCTGGGGTGACGGAGGAACTGAAGGAAATGGTGTTGGATAGACTGATGGGACTTAAGGCTGATAAATCCCCAGGGCCTGATGGTCTGCATCCCAGGGCACTTAAGGAAGTGGATCTAGAAATAGTGGATGCATTGGTGGTAATTTTATTCTATAGACTCAGGATCAGTTCCTGGGGATTGGAGGGTAGCTAATGTTATCCCACTTTTTAAGAAAGGCGGGAGAGAGAGAAAACTGGGAATTATAGACCAGTTAGCCTGACATCGGTGGTGGGGAAGATGCTGGAGTCAATCATAAAAGATAAGATAGCCGAACATTTGGATAGCAGTAACAGGATCGGTCCGAGTCAGCGTGGATTTACGAAGGGGAAATCATGCTTGACTAATCTTCTGGAATTTTTTGACGATGTAATAGACAATAGGTGCAGGAGTAGAGGCCATTTGGCCCTTCGAGCCAGCACCGCCATTCAATGTGATCATGGCTGATCATCCCCGATCAGTACCCCGTTCCTGCCTTCTCCCCATATCCCCTGACTCCGCTATTTTTAAGAGCCCTATCTATCTCTCTCTTGAAAGCATCCAGAGAACCTGCCTCCACCGCCCTCTGAGGCAGAGAATTCCACAGACTCACCGCTCTCTGTGAGAAAAAGTGTTTCCTCGTCTCCGTTCTAAATGGCTTACCCCTTATTCTTAAACTTTGTCCCCTGGTTCTGGACTCCCCTAACATTGGGAACATGTTTCCTGCCTCTAGCGTGTCCAACCCCTTAACAATCTTATATGTTTCAATGTCAGACCTCTGGCGTCTGTCTGTCTGTGTGGAGTTTGCACGTTCTCCCTGTGACCGCGTGGGTTTTCCCCGGGTGCTCCGGTTTCCTCCCACACCCTAAAGACTGCTGGTGCATCCGGTGACTCGGTGGGCTGAAGGGCCTGTTTCCTCGCTGTAACTCTAAATATTCTAATATTCACAGTTTGTCGTCTTATCAACGATATCTAAATCTATGTCACAGCAGCAATCTGTGTCGAATATTACTATAGCTGTGTCCCAGGAAGGTATTGCCCTATTTCGAGTCTGTGTTGGTCTCATTATTGTTCTCAATGTTAAAGATAGAAGCTGCACCTGCTTACGAACCGTGGTTCCAAAAAAAGGCCCTTGTCAAACCATTCAAGTCTAAACTCTCAGCGGCTCCTGCCTGATCAAGTCAGTCATCTGTGCTAGTTTTCTACAGGGGCCATTTACGTCCAAAAGTCAACTAAATTAACTAACGACATGTCATTTGCATACATTGTGCAGTGCGATTTTTTAAATATAGAATAGAGAATCTAGGGCAGACTACACACAGCACGGAAACAGGCCCTTCAGCCCAACTATTCCATGCCGACCATAATGCCCCATCTACACTGGTCCCATTTGTCCGTATTCGCTCATATCCCAAAACCTTCCCATCCATGTACTTGTCCAAATGTCTCAATAATGTTGTCATAGCAACAGTCCCAACTACCTCCTCGGCAGCTCGTTCCATAAACCCACCACCCTCTGAGCGAAAAAGTTGCCCCTGAGGTTTCTATTGAATCTTCTTTCCCCCCCCTCCCCCCCTCCCCCCTCCCCCCCTCTCCCCCCTCTCCCCCTCCCCCCCCCCCCCCCCTCCCCCCCTCCCCCCCCCCCCCCCTCCCCCCCCCCTCCCCCTCTCCCCCTCTCCCCCTCTCTCTCTCTCCCCCTCTCTCCCTCCCCCTCTCCCCCTCTCCCCCTCTCCCCCTCTCTCCCTCTCTCCCTCTCTCCCCTCTCCCTCTCTCCCTCTCTCCCTCTCTCCCTCTCTCCCTCTCTCCCTCTCTCCCTCCCTCTCTCCCTCCCTCTCTCCCTCTCTCCCTCTCTCCCTCTCTCCCTCTCCCTCCAGGTTTCTAACGAGAAAAAAATGTTCAATGTGTGAGTGTGGGTGTATACGTGTGTGTGTGTGTGTGTATATATATATATATGCGCACGCACACACATTAAACAAACAATAATAGTGTAGAAAGACACACTGTCTATTCTCCTGGTGATTCTGTGCTCCTCAATACTCTGTGTGTGATGAAGGTGTGTACCTGTAATACACCCAGACATGTCGGGGGGGGAGGGGGGTGGGGGGATGAGCCAAATGCTGAGTTAACCCAGGAGTGCCGCACTGTGAGGCAGCATGCGTGTCCTGTGCCACTCCTCAGCCTCATGTTCCCATGGTGCGTGCCAGGTATATTTCCCTAAAGATCCCGTGATTGTTATCAGGTATTCCCTAAAATACATTTGTATATAGTTCCTCTTTCTGAAAACTTCCCGCACAAGGTTGGTGAATCATTAACGGAAATATTTGCATGAATTTGTGAACCACTCATGTGACTGGACATCCTGGTGGAGAATAATATCTTTGTCTTTTTTTAAATCCATGGCATTCATCATGTTAGTTCTCACCTGTGTTTTTTTTCATGCAGTCATAAAAAGAGTCAGACACACACGCCTTTAATAAATAGATGTGGCAAATTGCTGGCACTAAAATAAAGTCATTTACCTTTTGAGATGTGTGGGTACACCATCCTGTCACCCGAACTGAAGCCACACATCCACGTTCCAATCTTCACCCCAATGTGCTTCAGTCAATTAAGTCGAGTTGCTCAAAAGGTAAAGGAACATTGGATAATATTGACACAAAAAGCTGCCCCCCCCCCTTTTTTTTAAAGCGATTTCCAGCCATGCCTACCAGCGATCCCCGCGCACTAGAACTATCCTACACACACATTTAGGGACAATTTACAATTAACTTACAAACCTGTACGCCTTTGTAGTGTGGGAGGAAACCGGAGCGCCCGGAGAAAACCCACACGGGTCACGGGGAGAACGCACCAACTCCGTACAGACAGCGCCCATGGCCAGGATGGAACCCGGGTCTCTAGCGCTGTGAGGCAGCAACTCTATTGCTGCTAAATGATGTCGGGCAAATGACGTCCAAGTGGGACAGGCCCTTTAGATACAGCTCTTCGGGCTAACGGAATGGAGGGATTGGGGGAAAAAGCAGGGACAGGGTCCTGATTCTGGATGATCAGCTGGCTCGACGGGCTGAACGTGCCATTGGTAAAAATATTAGTCATTTCTAATGCTGAAGGAAGACATTTGCATGATGTTATTGCAGAGATAGACAGGCATCGACACACCAGACTCTCCATGGATGTTGGTGTAAGTACACAGGGGCGTGCAGTGTGGGGGAGGGTGCAAGTTCCTGTGGCCATCCCCACCCCCCCCCTCTAAACTACAAGCTTCCCCGTCCATAAAACCACAACAGCTGATTTTGCAGATAGCAAAACCTTGCAACAGAAAATGTTTACAAAACAATTGCCTTTTAACTGAGCTTTATCAACAGCGGAAATGAGGTGCAGGAGTAGGCCATTCAGCCCGTCAAGCCAGCTGATCATTCAGAATCAGTAGCCTGTTCCTGCTTTTTCCCCATATCCCCTGAATCCGCTATCTTTAAGAGCCCTATCTAACTCTCTTGAATACATCCAGTGAATTGGCCTCCACTGCCTTCTGTAGTTTCTGCATGAGAACTGTTTTTTAAAGATTTTTGTCATATCTTTCAAAACATATCTATTCCTTCTCTCCAGAGATGCTGCCTGTCCCGCTGAGTTACTCCAGCATTTTGTGTCTACCTTCGGTTTAAACCAGCATCTGCAGTTCCTTCCTACACATAATATCTTGATCACCCAGTTAATAATTTGAAGTATTTTTTTGAAATATTGACATTTGCACTGGTGTTTTTCAAAGGAAATCTGGAAAATCTCATTCTAGTCGAGTAAAACGTATCGTAAATATAAATTGTCATCAAATACTCACTGTGTATAATGTGGGGACACAAGTGACTGCAGATGCTGGGATCTTGAGCGAAACACAAAATGCTGGAGGAACTCAGTAGGTCAGGCAGCATCTGTGGGGAGGAATGGTCAGACAACCTTTTTGGGTCAAGACTCCTCCACAGGCTGAAGAAAGATGCCAACTCAAAAAGTCATTTGTCCATTTGGACACGCTAGAGGCAGGAAACATGTTCCCGATGTTTTGGGGGAGTCCAGAACCAGGGGCCACAGTTTAAGAATAAGGAGTCAGCCATTTAGAACGGAGACGAGGAAACACTTTTTCACCCAGAGAGTGGTGAGTCTGTGGAATTCTCTGCCTCAGAGGCGGTGGAGGCCGGTTCTCTGGATACTTTCAAGAGAGAGCTAGATAGGGCTCTTAAAGATAGTGGAGTCAGGGGATATGAGGAGAAGGCAGGAACGGGGTACTGATTGGGGATGATCAGCCATGATCACATTGAATGGCGGTGCTGGCTCGAAGGGCCGAATGGCCTCTACTCCTGCACCTATTGTCTATTGTCTATTGTTATTCTCTCCACTGCCACTGCCTGACCCGCTGAGTTCCTCCAGCAGTTAATGTTTCAGCAAAAAGATCGTGTTACTTTGGGCTGACTAGGCCGGATGAGACCCGATGCATGAAAACATTCAGAATTTTAACTCTAGTTTTAGAATCAATTGTTCCAAATCAGTAATAAGTTGCCCCAAGCTGCAGGTTACAGCAATATTACATCAAGCACCATTATTTATACCTGTTTGAATTATTTCTCCCACACAGAGAATGAACCAAACTGTTAACAAATAACCAAACCTGTAATTAAATTATATTGCGGAACAGTTTGGGCCCAGAAGCCAATTTAATCCAATTGCAGGTTTAAACATTAAATGCATTCTCACTTGAACCTGCGTGCCACCTTCAAGGTGAATTTTAGGTTCTGGAGAGAGTGTGCCTCCTAAATAGAAATTAGTGTGGAATATAATATCAAATGTTGAACCAGTTTGGTTTAATTTTTGTTTCGTGTCGACTGTTTCAAAAGTGGCCACTGATTGTGAAACGTTGAAAATTGACATTTGTGGTAGCGTTGAAACCGTGTGACTCAGACCCGGACTCTCAAGCCGTCTGTAGCTTTTGGTACGATTAAAGGGGTCGAGGAAGGAACGCTCACGTCAATCGTGGCCCTGTTTCCACCGATCTTTCCACCATCTCGCACAAGAAGCAACAAGACAGACACCGTTGTCAAAGTCAATTTTATTCGTCACATGCACCCGAAGGTGCAGTGAAATGAATTTGCCAGCAGCGATACACTTAAAAATAACACACAACACACTATAGAATTTAACACAAACATCCACCACAGTATTCTTCACTGCGGTGGAAGGCAACAAAGTTGTACGCAGATGCCGAGAAGTGTGTTCGGCTCTGTCTGAACAACTTCTAATCTTGTGTGTGGACTCGATACGAAGATACAATTAAACACATATCCCCTCCCATCTCCCCTCCACCGTGTCCAGCCAGGCACACTGCACCTACGCAGGTCCATTTTATCTTGCTGCTCATTAGGAAGGAGATTGAGAACCTCCTGAGCTGGTGGCAAGACATTGGAGTGATCGGCTTCAGGAAGTGGAGCGGTACACACACACACACACACACAGTCCCACGCACATAGACGCACCCGCCCATAGACACACACACACAGACCCACACACAAACACACACACACGCGCACACACACACACGCCACAGCCACACACACACACACACACACACACCACGCGCACACACACACACACAGATACACACACACATGCACACACACACACACGCGCGCACACACACACACACACACAGGGCGCACACACACACACACACACACACACAGACACACACACACCCACACACACAGGGCGCACACACACACACACACACCACAGCACATGCACACACACACACACACACACACACGTGCACACGCACACACCACAGCACATGCACACACACACACACACACGCGCGCGCACGCGCGCACACGCACACGCACACACCACAGCGCGCGCGCATACACACGCACACACACACACACACACACACACACACACACACGCACGTTGACGGTACCAAAGGTGAAATGGTTGAAAGTTTCAGTTTCGTTTGTTGTCATGTGTATCGAGGTACAGTGAAAAGCTTTTTGTTGCGTGCTAACCAGCCATAGAAACATAGAAAGACAATCTGATGACAATTGTGGTCATGATCAAACCTGTGCCTGTGGTGGTGTGAGGCAGCAGTTCTACCCGCTGCTCGTGCTTAAATTAATTCCTCGCATCAACTTGATCTTACATTCAAATCCTTGTGACCGGGGGAAAAATGTTCCCAATGTTGGGCAAGTCCAGAACCAGGGGCCACAGTCTTAGAATAAAGGAGAGGTCATTTAAGACTGAGGTGAGAAAAATCTTTTTCACCCAGAGAGTTGTGAATTTGTGGAATTCCCTGCCACAGAGGGCAGTGGAGGCCAAGTCACTGGATGGATTTAAGAGAGAGTTAGATAGAGCTCTAGGGGCTGGTGGAGTCAAGGGATATGGGGAGAAGGCAGGCACGGGTTATTGATTGGGGACGATCAGCCATGATCACAATGAATGGCGGTGCTGGCTCTAAGGGCCGAATGGCCTCCTCCTGCACCTATTTTCTATGTTTCTAAGAAACTAAAGCGGAGTCCAGTTCAGCGTTTATTTAGGGCGTTGCGTCGGCAGGAAAGGGATTGTGTGGACGTTGAGAAGATTATTTTGCATACCGCTGCAGATGATGTACCAACTACCTCTTTTCCACCGTCTACAGGAAGCCATCTGGCCCAGATATATCTCAGCAAACAGCAGCTGATGGAGAGGGGGGAAGTCTATAAGACGTCAGTCAGTCTTGGTCAGCTAACCAGAAAGAAAAGCTCAATAACATTGAAGGTAGACAGAAATGCTGGAGAAACTCAGCGGGTGAGGCAGCATCTACGGAGCGAAGGAAATAGGCAACGTTTCAGGACAAAACCCAAAGGAAATAGGCAACGTTTCGGGTCGAAACCCGAAGGGTTTCGGCCCGAAACGTTGCCTATTTTCTTTGCTCCATAGATGCTGCCTCACCTGCTGAATTTCTCCAGCATTTTTGTCTACCTTCGATTTTCCAGCATCTGCAGTTCCTTCTTAAACATAAAAATCATACCACGTTTCGGGTCAAAACCCTTCTTGAATAAGCCTCCTCCACACTGCTGCCTGCACTGTGTTTCGCTGTTCATAACATTTTTTTAAATTCTGAACACTAAGATTTTTTTTTTAATCTCTGGGAAGTTTGTTGTTTTTTTTTTCACTGTGTGGCTCTTTGTCGGAGCCGAATATCTAACCCGACCAATTTCCTTTGTTTGTGGTGAGCCATTGAAGGTGTGATATTACTGTGGCCATGGAGATGTAAGGGGAAGCCAACTGATGCAAGTGCAAATACCCAGAAAATTCTGTGGAAACAAGGAACTGCAAGTGCTGGTTCACAATAGAAGACATAAAGTGCTGGAGTAACTCAGTGCGTAGACGGAAATATGCTGGAGAAACTCCGTAGATGCTGCCTCACCCGCTGAGTTTCCCCAGCATTTTTGTCTACCTTCGATTTTTCCAGCATCTGCAGTTCTTTCTTCAAGAGTAAATCAGTGGATCAGGCAGTATCTCTGAGGAGATGCTTAGAAGATGGGTCTGAAGGAAGATCTGACGAAAGGATAAGGGGGAAGGTTTTTAGGACCGAGATGAGAAAATCATTTTTTACACAGAGAGTGGTGAATCTGTGGAATTCTCTGCCACAGAAGGTAGTTGAGGCCACAGTTCATTGGCTATATTTAAGAGGGAGTTAGATGTGGCCCTTGTGGGATCAGGGGGGTATGGAGAGAAGGCAGGTACAGGATACTGAGTTGGATGATCAGCCATGAACATATTGAATGGTGGTGTAGGCTCGAAGGGCCGAATGGCCTCTACTCCTGCACCTATTTTCTATGTTTCGACCCGAAACGTCACCCATTCCTTCTCTCCAGAGATGCTGCCTGTCCCGCTGAGTTCCTCCAGCATTTTGTATCGACCTCGGTTTAAACCAGCATCTGCAGTTCCTTCCTACACACCTCCGCAGAACATGGTGAGGTGAGGTGACGTTTCGAGTCGGGACCCTTCCTCAGCCTGGATGCGCCAAGCTCCACCAGCACGAAGTGTGTCTTCTTTCTGTACTTGTCGCTTGGACAATAGACGATAGGTGCTGGAGTAGGCCATTTGGCCCTTCGAGCCAGCACCAAATTATTATCGGCCTCATAATAATGAGTAAGGTGTCATTTAATGACATATACAAGTGCTAACGCCTCCCTCTGTTTCCTGCAGGAAGCTTGTTAGATTTCTTGAAGAGTGAAGAAGGGAACCGAATACAGTTGCCCAAATTGATAGATTTTTCAGCACAGGTAAGCAACCATGCAGATCACACAGAAACTAACTATATCTGGGCCTTCCCCCCCACCCACCCACCCCGATGGAAACTGGTATATTATCTAGATATTATTGACACGTCTGTAATTCTGCCCCATGAAGTTGCACACATTTGCAATGGAATATTTTTGACTTAAAATTGCTGAAAAGATATTTGGTGTATTGCTTAAATTAAAAGGTGCTAAAGATTGCCGGTTGGATAAGAGTCGTTGAGCAGCCTGCCATGCGGTTCAAAAATATATTTATCTTAAAACTGCAGTTTGTTCATATCTTTACCCTTGCGAAACAGAGAGATTATGTTTTTTTTAATTTATGGCTAGTCAGAGTCACACAGCACAGAAATAGGCCCATTGCACAAACTTGGCCATGCTGTTTAAAATACCGCATCTACACATTTGGCCCATATCCTTCCATACCTGTCCTATCCATGTACCTAGGCAAATGTCTTTTAAATGCTGTTATACTACCTGCCTTAAGTTCTTCCTCTAGCATCTCATTCCATCACCCACCACCCACTGATTGGAAAATGGTACTCCTCATGTGAAGAAGGACATCCTTGCTATTGAGGCACTGCAGCGTAGGTTCAAGAGGTTAATCCCCGGGATGGCGGGACTGTCAAACGAGGAAAGATTGGAAAAACTGGGCTTTTATTCACTGGAATTTAGAAGGATGAGAGGGATTCTTAAAGAAACTTATAACATTATAAAAGGACTGGGGACATCTTTGGGGAAAAATGTTCCCAATGATGGGGGAGTCCAGAACCAGGGGCCACAGTCTAAGAATATAGGGGAAGCCATTTAAAACTGAGATGAGAAAAAAAATGTTCACCCAGAGAGTTGTGAATTTTGTAAGTTTCTATAAGATCCCCTCTCTCTAGAATTTAGGGGATTGAGAGGGGATCTTATAGAAACTTACAAAATTCTTAAGGGGTTGGACAGGCTAGATGCAGGAAGATTGTTCCCGATGTTAGGAAAGTCCAGGACAAGGGGTCACAGCTTAAGGATAAGGGGGAAATCCTTTAAAACCGAGATGAGAAGATCTTTTTTCACACAGAGAGTGGTGAATCTCTGGAATTCTCTGCCACAGAGGGTAGTTGAGGCCAGTTCATTGGCTATATTTAAGAGGGAGTTAGATGTGGCCCTTGTGGCTAAGGGGATCAGGGGGTATGGAGAGAAGGCAGGTACGAGATACAGAGTTGGATGATCAGCCATGATCATATTGAATGGCGGTGCAGGCTCGAAGGGCCGAATGGCCTACTCCTGCACCTAATTTCTATGTTTCTATGTTTCTATGAATTTGTGTAATTCTCTGCCACAG
The DNA here is from genome assembly GCF_028641065.1 of Leucoraja erinaceus. NCBI lineage: Eukaryota > Metazoa > Chordata > Chondrichthyes > Rajiformes > Rajidae > Leucoraja > Leucoraja erinaceus. The sequence continues at coordinate 36,064,286 of NC_073397.1, forward strand.
AGGGCAGTGGAGGCCAATTCACTGGATGAATTTAAAATAGAGTCATATAGAGTTCACCTCCTCCGACCTCATGTATTGCATCCGCTGCTCTAGGTGTCAGCTGCTCTACATCGGTGAGACCAAGTGTAGGCTTGGCAATCGCTTCGCCCAACACCTCCGCTCGGTCCGCAATACCTACCTGATCTCCCTGTGGCCCAGCACTTCAACTCCCCCTCCCATTCCGAATCCAACCTTTCTGTCCTGGGCCTCCTCCATGGCCAGAGTGAGTCCCACCGTAAATTGGAGGAGCAGCACGTAATATTTTGCTTGGGTAGTTTACACCCCAGCGGTATGAACATTGACTTCTCCAATTTCAGGTAGTCCCTGCTTTCTCCCTCCTTCCCCTCCCCTTCCCAGCTCTCCCACAGCCCACTGTCCCCGCCTCTTCCTTTCCTCTTCCCCCCCCACCCCCATATCAGTCTGAGGAAGGGTCTCGACCCGAAACGTCACCTATTCCTTCGCTCCATAGATGCTGCCTCACCCGCTGAGTTTCTCCAGCATTTTTGTCTACCTTCGATTTTTCCAGCATCTGCAGTTCCTTCTTAAACATAAAGTGTCACTGAATCGTTGAGAACCAATCTCCACACTCGAAGAACTTCTACGAACGTTTCTTCGGGCCACTGACGGGTGGGGAAATTTACACACGTTGAAATCTTTCTGCTTACACACGCCTCCCTCTGCGGGGAGCTGGTGATTATGCTTATTTACACATAATAACCGGCAACTACAATTTTATTTGCTAATGGTCTCAGTGGGTGCAGAGAATGACTTCCCAACCGACAGCGATCCTGTCTATAACCCAGCACCATATGGCTGTTCTTGAATTTTATAGCAATCAGAATTTTTTTTTTTTTTTTTAAATCGCTCCATATGCTGGATTGCTCCATTGCCACTCCTCTATGCCTTGCTGTAAAATCTACTGCAGTTATAGTGGTGAGTTGCGACAATCATTATGCCTCTGGGTGACATTTCCTCCCCTGGTAAACCTGATGATGTATCAATCCAAATCTTTGTTGCGGAGATTTTTTTAATCCCAATTGAACCAAACTTGCAAGTGTTAGAATATCAAGGGACAGAAGCAGGAAGTGGTGCGATGGCTCCAGGTCTTTGTCCATAGTTCAGTCATAAATTAGGATTGATCACATCTGGGTTTCAGTTCCGTTTCTCCAGCTGTTCCCCATCACCTCTGCTTCTCCTAAAGTCCAAATATCTTTCACCACAAGTCAAATCGAGTTTGTTTTCACGTGGCCTCGTGCAGTGAGGTGCAGGTACAATGCAGCGGCCCCTTAATGCTCCTGCTAGCCAGATCTTCACTGTCACTGCGGAGACCTAATCTGCGAGTTTGCCCTCGACTCAAACTCACAGCATTGTCGACACGTGGTCCTATGAGGTCACTGGAACTCTCCTTCATGCTCGAGGGAAGTTCCCGCATACTCATGGCCTCAACTAGGTCGTGGAAAGTATTTTAGCATGTAGAGAAATGTTCCGCGAATAGAATTTGGTCGGCATGGGTCTTTGTAACTCGTAGCGCAGCGGAGTGGGGTCGCTATTTAGTTACAGGCAGTAGAGGGCAGCCATTGGCCATCTCCTTCGCTGACCGGGCATTTTAATTGGCTCATTGGAGTTTTCAGAGTCAAGGAAAAACGTAGGTAAAATGTCCCTAAACATTATTATATTTCTTAAAAGTGTCTCCACTCCTTCTTCTTCTCTCCCCCCCTTCTCTCCCCCCCTTCTCTCCCCCCCTTCTCTCCCCCCTTCCCCCCCCTTCTCCCCCCCCCCTCTCTCTCCCCCTCCTCCCCCCTTCTTCTCCCCCCCCCCCTTCTCCCCCCCTCCCCCCCCCCTTCTCCCCCCCCCCCTCTTCTCTTCTCCCCCCCCCCCCTTCTCTCCCCCCCCTCATCGCTCCTTCTCTCTCCCCCCCCTTCTCTCCCCCCCTTCTCTCCCCCCCCTCCCCCCCTTCTCCCCCCCGTTCTCCCCCCCCCCCCTTCTCTCCCCCCCCCCTTCTCTCTCCCCCCCTTCCCCCCCCCCTTCTTCCCCCATCTCTCCTCCCTCCCCCCCTTCTTCCCCCCCCCTTCCCCCCCCCCCCCTTCTCCACCCGCTGAGTTTCTCCTCTCACCAGCCCGTAAGGCTGTTTATGTTTTTCCATCTTAACCACCAGCCTAGTAAGGCTCGTTTATGATTTTCAGACATAACTTGGGCGGTTTTAGACCGAGAATAAGTGAATACCTCTTTTCTGCCACAGAAATATTTGGCTGTCAAAGATACATCACAGAAACGGAGCCTTCAGCCCAACTTGCCCGTGCCGACCTTGGGAAGACCAAGAATAAGTAATACCTTTTTTAAAAATATTACTGTCAAAGATACATCACAGAAACAGACCCTTCAGCCCAACTTGCCCGTGCCGACCAACCTACCCCATCTACGCTAGTCCTACTTGTCTGCATTTGGCCCATTTCCCTCGAAACCTTTCCTATCCAAAGTTAAAAGGAAATAAATATATAACTAAATGCTGCTTGCCTATTTTAGGTTTTGTTTTGGTTTCGTTGTCGTTTGGCTTCTTGTCACATGTACTGTGGTACAGTGAAAAGCTTTTATGTTGCGTGATATCCAGTTAGCAATCGAGCCGTTGCACACTGTACAGATACAGGGAGTAACGTTTAGTGCAAGATGATATCATTGCCGTTGATATTGTCCATGTTTCGGTTTGCGTATTTTGAAGCAATATTCATCTCTCATGGTCACTCTCGCAGGATCCGTTTGATAAAATCCTTTTAGATTCTTTAGTGGGTTTTAAAGATCTCACGTTGTGTGTTGAAGGGAGCTGCAGTGTTGGAGGCGTTCAGCATGTACCGCATGCTAGTGTTGCTTGGGTGGAAACCGGGGAACCTACTGTAAGATTGAGTTGAATTGACAGTAAACTAAATGTAGTTATTTTCAAATATGCTATTTTTAAGAAAAGTGAAAAGGGAAGCAGCGATGTGCTTAGTTCTAACTATACGAAAATGCTAGCGCAGAAAGACATTCAAAAATGCATCTTAAGCAGTACAAGCAAATCTATAAATACGTTTTTTTTTTGCGCTCTGGATGTTTTTCTTTCCTCTTGTTACCACAGCAACAACCCCAGTGATTTGCATGTTTCTGATGACCACTTGGAGCAGAATTAGGCCATTTGGCCCATCAAGTCTACTCCGCCATTCAATCATGGCTGATCTATCTCTCTCTCTCTCTCTTTCTCCTAACCCCATTCTCCTGCCTTCTCCCCATAACCTCTGACACCCGTACTAATCAAGAATCTTATCTATCTATCTCTGCCTTAAAAATATCCACTGACTTGGCCTCCACAGCCCTCTGTGGCAAAGAATTCCACAGATTCACCACCCACTGACTAAAGAAATTCCTCCTCATCTCCTTCCTCAAGGAACGTCCTTTGATTCTGAGGCTATGACCTCCAGTCCTAGACCCTCCCACTAGTGGAAACATCCTCTCCCCATCTATTTCCTGGCCTTTCACTATTCAGGTTATAAGAGTATTGGGTTGTTACTAGGGGTTGTTAGAGTATTGAATATGGATTGACAAAAGAATGTGATATCTCAGTTTCCTGATGCATGAGGCTGGTTGATATTATCAAAGACTATCTTTAATTTACATCTTCATATTAAAAATCATAGAATAGGCTTCAATCAAGAACTAGACATTGGTTTAAGGTGAGAGGAGAAAGAATTTTGAAGGAAACGTTTTGAGGGGCAACGTTTTTTTCACGTACCAGGGATGGGTCTATGGACTGAGCTGCCAGAGGAGCTAGATCTTCTTCTTGTGCAGGGTTGGCACAGCCTAAAGTTGTAGATCAAGGGGAGACATCCAGGCCAGGACAGCATCAGTTACTGGGTGGATGGGCTTTGATGCCCCCAGGGAAAAGCCTCAGTGGGCAGTCATCCACGGTCTGTGGGATGGTCTGGCCTGGTCTGGTCTAGATGCCCGCAGCCACAGGCAGGGCTGTCTGTCATCCCCCACTGATGCAGGTGATGGGCTGTTCTTGCATGGAGGGTGCGGATTCTGTTCAGGGTTCGCCGTTGCTTGCGGTGGAGGTCAAATCCTGGTGGTTTCACTGTGGGGTCTGCGATGACCTCTCCGTTGTTGGGGAAGTCCAGAACAAGGGGTCACAGTTTAAGGATAAGGGGGAAATCCTTTAGGACCGAGATGAGAAAAACATTTTTCACACAGAGAGTGGTGAATCTCTGGAACTCTCTGCCACAGAAGGTAGTTGAGGCCACACAGTTCATTGGCTATATTTAAGAGACAATTAGATGTGGCCCTTGTGGCTAAAGGGATCAGGGGGTATGGAGAGAAGGCAGGTACAGGATACTGAGTTGGATGATCAGCCATGATCACATTGAATGGCGGTGCAGGCTCGAAGGGCCGAATGGCCTACTCCTGCACCTATTGTCTATGTTTCTATGTTTCTATGACCTCTCTGTTATCTGTGTCGGCACCTTTTCAGGCTCCGTGCCACTTAGTCTTGGAGTCAAAGCCTTAAGGTAGCTGAGGCAGATACTATAACAATATTTAGAAGGCATTTGGACAAGTACATGGATGGAAAAGTTTTTAAGTGTTATGGGCCAAACGTGGGAAAAGGAACTAGCATAGCTGGGGCATATTGGTCTGCATGGAGGAGTTGGGCCGAAGGGCCTGTTTCGCTGCTGTTTCTCACTAGGAGCTCTATTTCACTGGTATAATTATCTGTTGTACCGAGGTAGCCGATGTTATCGGATGATTTAGTGATGCAGAGAGACACACATTCCTTGCTCCGATTACTGTTTGATTATTTGAAATGTACAGCAGGGAAACAGGCCCTTCAGCCCATCAGGTGAACACTGACCAGTTTGCACCCGTTCTATGTTATCCCACGTTCTCAGGGGAGATTAGTTTGGCGTTCGGCAGGGACATTTTGGGCCGAAGGATTTGTGTTTTACTTTTCTACATTCGATTTTTTTTCGTGTTGGGGGAAGAAATATACAAACAGGAAAAGCTAATCAGATAGTAAGCATCATGTGAACCATTTGTAACATTTCAGTTTTGTTTTCAACCCTGAGTCACTCCGAGCTGTGCGGCTCTCGATTAAAAACTCTCAATTTGTTCAAATTAAGCCTGTTCCATGAAAAAAACATTAAATGGAATATCCATGTATACAGCTATTGGTTGGGCACTGTAAACACCAACTGCCCTTCAAACTACAAACTGTGCTCTGAGGAGTTTGAGCATCTCATAGAAACATAGAAAATAGGTGCAGGAGTAGGCCATTCGGCCCTTCGAGCCTGCACTGCCATTCAATGTGGTCATGGCTGATCTCAAGTTCATGTTCAAGAGTTGAAGAGAGTTTGTCATGTGTCCCAGATGAGACAATGAAATTCTTGCTTTGCTTCAGCAAAACAGAATATTGTAGGCATAAATACAGAACAGATCAGTGTGTCCATATACCATTGAATATATATATATATATATATATGTGTGTGTGTGTGTATATATATATATATATATATATATATATACACATAAATAAGCATATAAAGTGCAATAGGCAATTAAAGTTCAGATTTTTGTTTGAGTTGAGTTTAATAGTCTAATGGCTGTGGGGAAGTAGCTATTCCTGAACCTAGACGTTGTAGATTTCAGGCTCCTGTACCTTCTACCTGAAGGCAGCGGAGAGATGAGTGTGTGGCCATTTTGTTTTATTCTGCACTCGTTTTTTAAATGCATTGTTTGTGACGTCATCGATGTTTCCAGACCTGTAATCTGCAGCAAGTAAGAATTTAATAGTTCCGTTTTTGGCACAAATGACAATTCAGCACTCTAGAAGGTAGACAAAAAGCTGGAGAAACTCAGCGGGTGAGGCAGCATCTATGGAGCGAAGGAATGGGTGACGTTTCGGGTCAAGGGCCCTTCGCTCCATAGATGCTGCCTCACCCGCTGAGTTTCCCCAGCCTTTTGTCTACCTTCGATTTTCCCAGCATCTGCAGGGCCTGTCTCACTTTCACAATTCACGACCTCTGCCGAGTTTGCCCTTGACTCGTACTGGCAGCACGAGGTCGTAGGTAGGTCGTGATGCTAGTCTGAGTTACTCGTGGCATCACGAAGATCGCAGCGTTTTATCTAGCTTGTTGAAAAATGTCCACGAGTAAAAATGGTCGCGAATTAGGTCGTGAATGTGGGACAGGGCCCTTTAAACATTAAACACTCTTGAGTCTTCACATGCCTTCGAAAGTACTTTTTGTAAAAATGGCTCTTCACAGGATGTCCTCCAGTAGATTAAACTGGCCGCCGTTAATGATAAGCGGGGGGGGGGTGGGGTAGGTCAAGGAAAGAGCGTTCACGTCGCGGCCCTGTTTGTATCAATCTCCTAATCTTGTTTGTGGGCTCGATAAGAAGAAGAATGATAAGCAAAGTACACAGTGTTTGAAAAAATACAAGTTACTTCCTCATTCCAAACCCTTGTGTCTCTACTCTCGCTGAAAGAGAAATATGAGGAAAGGATTTTTAATTTGTTGCACCTCGTACTATGATCCCATCGTAACTCTAGCGGCTTTATTGATGGTTTCACTCGGTGGGACCCGGGGAGCTCTGCACAGAGTGAAGGCGAATGAGAGAGGCGGGCTCTCATTTTAAAGATTGAAACACCGACGTTCTATAGGAAAGGCAGGAAGTGAAGTGAAGCCGATGTCTGGGGTCCAGGAAATGGAAATTGTGGAAAGGATGAAGGGAAAATAACAGAGAGTTAGCCGCAGAAGGAGAGAGAAAGTTGGAAAGAGGAGAGAGGGTAAACGGTGAAATTAAGGAGCAATTGAAAACTGAGTAAGAGAAAGAGAATGGTGTTAGACAATACACAGCAGGTGCGGGAGGAGGCCATTCGGCCCTTCGAGCCACTCAATGTGATCATGGCTGATCATCCACAATCAGTACCCCGTTCCTGCCTTCTCCCCATATTCCCTGACTCCATTATTTTTAAGAGGTCTATCTAACTCTCTCTTGAAGGCATCCAGAGAATTGGCCTTCACTGCCTTCTGAAGCAGAGAATCCCACAGACTCACAACTCTCTGGGTGAAAAAGGTTTTTCCTTATCTCCGTTCTAAATGGCCGACCCCTAATTCTTAAGTGAGACCACACCTGGAGTATTGTGTGCAGTTTTGGTCCCCTAATTTGAGGAAGGACATTCTTGTTATTGAGGGAGTGCAGCGTAGGTTTACAAGGTTAATTCCCGGGATGGCGGGACTGTCATATGTTGAGAGAATGGAGCAGCTGGGTTTGTACACTCTGGGGTTTAGAAGGATGAGAGGCGTTCTTATTGAAACATATAAGATTATTAAGGGTTTGGACACGCTAGAGGCAGGAAACATGTTCCCGATGTTGAGGGAGTCCAGAACCAGGGGCCACAGTTTAAGAATAAGGGGTAAGCCATTTAGAACGGAGACGTGGAAACACTTTTTCAGTGTTTGTGTGTCTGTGGAATTCTCTGCCTCAGTGGAGGCAGGTTCTCTGGATGCTTTCAAGAGAGAGCTAGATAGGGCTCTTAAAGATAGCGGAGTCAGGGGATGTGGGGAGTAGGCAGGAACGGGGTACTGATTGGGGATGATCAGCCATGATCACTTTGAATGGCAGTGCTGGTTCATAGGGCCGAATGGCCTACTCCTGCACCTATTGTCTGTTGTCTATTGCAGAAATAGACACAAAGTACTGGAGTAACTCAGCGGGTCAGGCAGCATCTCTGGAGAAAAAGGATGGGTGACGTCATTCTGAAAGTAGAGTGAGTTGGGGGAGGGGGGGGGGGGTGGGGTTGGTGAAGCAATTGAAGTCATCACTGTCCAGTTACAGTCTAGGATGTGCAATAGGCCAGAATTGGAGGAACACAGTTATCTTTGTGACTTTTGGGATTGAAGTTAGGAGTAAATATACATCCAGTAATCATACCTGAGGCAACTCAGCGACTATATCATCAACAGTTTAGTTTAGCAGACACATACAATGTTTTTGCATTCATGTTGTTAATTAATGATTTGGAAAAATAACTGCACTGGGATAGACTTTGGATGTTTATTTAATTGAATCGGATGTAATGTTAATGGATTATTATTTTCAGATTGCAGAAGGAATGGCTTATATTGAATCCAAGAACTACATACACAGAGATTTGCGGGCTGCCAATATTTTAGTGAGTGGCATGCTGGTTTGCAAGATTGCCGACTTTGGCTTGGCCAGGATAATTGAAGACAATGAATATACCGCCAGAGAAGGTATGTACGCCCCTCTGTGTGAACAAACCGTGTCCCAGGCTCTGTCCGTGACGTGTTCTTGCATGCCTTCCACTGCACCTTTTGAAGGCCCTTAGGGGCTGTGTATACATTCATCAATATTTTCCTTTCAGCATCTCGTACTACATTCTAACCATCCTCTGTCACTCTTCATAGCCCCCTGGGCTTTTTGCCTTTAGACATTTGCCTTTGCGAATCATACAATCATTTTCCTTTCGATAGACACAGAATCTAAGACGCAGAATCTGTGGAATTCTCTGCCACAGAAGGCAGTGGAGGCCTATTCGCTGGATGTTTTCAAGAGAGAGTTAGATTTAGCTCTTGGGGCTAACGGAATCAAGGGATGTGGGGAAAAAGCAGGAATGGGGTACTGATTCTGGATGATCAGCCATGATCATATTGAATGGCGGTGCTGACTCGAAGGGCCGAATGGCCAACTCTTGGCATTAATGGCCGGATAAAACAGCCGACTGGAGGCTTACTCCTGCACCTATTTTCCATGATTCTATGTTTCTAAAAAGCTGGAGTAACTCAGCGGGACAGGCAGCATCTCTGGAGAGGAGGAATGGGTGACATTTCGGGTCATGACGCTTCTGAAGAAGGATCCCGACCCGAATAAAATCACCATTCGGCCCTTCGAGCCAGTACCGCCATTCAATATGATCATGGTTGATCGTCCAAAATCAGGTGACGTTTCGGGTCGAGATCCTTCTTCAGAAGGGTCTTGACCCGAAACGTCACCAATTCTTCCTCTCCAGAGATGCTGCCAGTCTCGCTGAGTTACTCCAGCATTTTGTGTTTATCGTTGGTTTAAAAGAGCATCTGCACTTCCTACCTACACTTTTATGTTATCCTGATCAATTTATTGATCACAGCTGATTTATTCTTCAAGTGAGGGCATGTACTATTGATGAATTGTATGAAATACTTAATAATGTTTCTCTGTTCGTCTGCTCGGCTAATAATTCCATATTTGACCCCCCCACGATTTGTCTGACTGAAATCTTGTCTCCTTTCCTTTAAACCGCATTTAATTGGGTGATGTTTCGGGTCGGGTGGGAGAGTCTAGGACTAGAGGTCACAGCCTCAGAATTAAAGGATGTTCCTTTAGGAAGGGGATGAGGAGAAATTTCGTCAGTCAGAGGGTGGTGAATTTGCGGAATTCTTTGCCACAGAAGGCTGTGGAGGCCAAGTCAGTGGATATTTCTAAGGAAGAGAAGGATAGACTTGATTAGTACGGGTGTCAGGGGTTCTGGGGAGAAGGCAGGAGAATGGGGTTAGGAGGGAGAGATAGATCAGCCATGATTGAATGGTGGAGTAGATTTGATGGGCCGAATGGCCTAATTCTATTCCTTATGGCCTTTTGACCAATCTTCATCTCTCCAGAGCCTCCGACCTCATTATTCCTCAGACCCACTTCTATCTCCCACTTTTACCCTCCTGAAAATCCACAAAAACGGAACTGTCCTGGCAGATCCATTGCTTCTGCCTGCTCCTTTCATAGCAAAAGGATTTGAGTATAGGAGCAGGGAGGTTCTACTGCAGTTGTACAGGGTCTTGGTGAGACCACACCTGGAGTATTGCGTACAGTTTTGGTCTCCTAATCTGAGGAAGGACATTCTTGCCATAGAGGGAGTACAGAGGAGGTTCACCAGACTGATTCCTGGGATGTCAGGACTTTCATATGAAGAAAGACTGGATAGACTCGGCTTGTACTCGCTAGAATTTAGAAGATTGAGGGGGGATCTTATAGAAACTTACAAAATTCTTAAGGGTTTGGACAGGCTAGATGCAGGAAGATTGTTCCCGATGTTGGGGAAGTCCAGAACAAGGGGTCACAGTTTAAGGATAAGGGGGAAATCTTTTAGGACCGAGATGAGGAAAACATTTTTCACACAGAGAGTGCTGAATCTCTGGAATTCTCTGCCACAGAAAGTAGTTGAGGCCAGTTCATTGAGATATAGATATAGATATGCCATTTATTGTCACTATACATGTACAGTGAAACTGAAAGCTGCTCGTACTCAGTGCATACATACAATTAGCACTATATGACTATATTTAAGAGGGAGTTAGATGTGGCCCTTGTGGCTAAAGATATCAGGGGGTATGGAGAGAAGGCAGGTACAGGATACTGAGTTGGATGATCAGCCATGATCATATCGAATGGCGGTGCAGGCTCGAAGGGCCGAATGGCCTACTCCTGCACCTATTTTTCTATGTTTCTATGTCCTGGCCCCACTCGGTTCATGGCCACATTATAGCAGTCTGAAGAAGGGTCCCCACCCGAAACGTCACCCATCCTTTTGATCCTGAGATGCTGCCTGACCCTCTGAGTTACTCCAACACTCTGTGTCTGACATTGGTATAAATCAGCATCTGCCACGTCTGTAAGGATCTCATTCATGATTAGAATCATTTCTAATTCATGGTCATGATTCATGTCTGTGGAATTCTTTGCCTCAGAGGGCGGTGGAGGCAGATTCTCTGGATACTTTCAAGAGAGAGCTAGATAGGGCTCTTAAACATAAGAGCATCAGGGGATATGGGGAGATGGCAGGAACGGGGCACTGATTGAGGATGATCAGCCATAGCAACATAGAAACATAGAAATTAGGTGCAGGAGTAGGCCATTCGGCCCTTCGAGCCTGCACCGCCATTCAATATGATCATGGCTGATCATCCAACTCAGTATCCTGTACCTGCCTTCTCTCCATACCCCCTGATCCCCTTAGCCACAAGGGCCACATCTAACTCCCTCTTAAATATAGCCAATGAACTGGCCTCAACTACCCTCTGTGGCAGAGAGTTCCAGAGATCCACCGCTCTCTGTGTGAAAAAAGTTCTTGATCACATTGAATGGCGGTGCTGGCTCGAAGGCACCTGTTGTCTATTGTCTATCAATTTAGGCATTGATTCAAATTCACGAGCAACAATCTCCATTTACAACTCCCCAGGTGCCAAGTTCCCCATCAAGTGGACTGCGCCGGAGGCTATAAACTTTGGATCTTTTACAATCAAGTCCGATGTCTGGTCCTTTGGAATCGTTCTCATGGAAACCATCACGTATGGCCGCACCCCGTACCCAGGTAGGTAGTGATCAGCGATGAAGCATTTCTGTTCCGCTGCATGAATCCTACACACTTCACGCTCGCACCACTAATCAACGCACGGACAGAGAACGTCCACCACAAAGAGTGAAGGGCCTGTCCCACTTGGCTGTGTTTTTTTCGGCGACTGCCACCATCATTGACGGACGTATCGGGCCACCGCAAAAGTCGCGGCGTGACGTCGTATTGGCGCACGGTGTCTCCTCGAGTGTCGCAACTTTTTTTTTTTTGTCGCTGCTGGATTTTTGAAATGTTCAAAATATTTCGCCGACCCTGATACGTCAGTCGCCGAAAAAATCGGCAAGTGGGACAGGCCCTTGAGGAGCGGCCCTGAGCCCAAAGCATTGCCCCCCCCCCCCCCCCCCCCCTCCCCCCCCCCATTGCCTCCACTGATGTTGTCTGACCTGCTGAGTTACGCCAGCATCTTGTCTTTCTTGCATCTGATGATTGACATGGAACCTATGACTGCTGTCTGTAAAACAAAAGAAGGCAGAATGCTGGAGTAACTCATGGCCCTGTCCCACTTAGGCAACATTTTGGGAAATTTTCAGCAACAAATTTTGTTTGTCGCCTGGTGTCGTCGGTGAATTCCATTAAAACTAGTCCCTGGCACTCGCCTAAGTGGGACATGCCCATCAGTGGGTCAAGCAGCATCTCTAGAGAAAATGGATAGGTGCAGTTTCGGATCGGAACCCTTCTTCAGACCCGAAACATCCAGAGATGCTGCCTGACCCACTGACTTGCTCCAGCACTTTGTGTCTTTCTTCGTAAACCAGCATCTGCAGTTCCTTGTTTCTACTGATGTCTGTGTGTTTCTTTACTCAATATCCCTACTAGGGACATACATGCAAGAAATTATTTAGTAAAATGTGCAGAAAAATCCTTTATTCTTTTAAATGTATACGTCAGTGATAAATGGATTAAGGAAAAAAGGAGTCATAGATCTGTGCAGAACAGAAACAGGCCCTTCAGCCCACCTTGTCCATGCTGGCCGGGTTGGCATACTGGGCTAGTCCCACGCCAGCATTTGGGCCGTATCCCTCTGAACCTGTCCTATCCATGTACCTGTCTAAATGTTTCTTAAACATTAAACATTTACTACCAGCCTCAACTACCTCCTCCAGCAGCTCATTCCATGCACCCACCACCCTTTGTGTAAAATAAAAAGGTTCCTATTAAATCTCCTCCCCCCCCTCCCCCCTCAGCTCAGACCTATGTCCTTTGATTTCCTGGGCAAGAGAGTTATCCAAGTGCGGTCTAACCAACAAGGGCGGAACAGTGGCGCAGCGGTAGTGTTGCTGCCTTACATCGCCAGAGACCCGGGTTTGACCCTAACTGCGGGGTTGCTGTCTGTATGGAGTTTGCACGTTCTCCCCGTGACCTGTGTGGGTTTTCTCCTGCATCTCTGGCTTCCTCCCTGGTGTGTGTGGGGTTGTGTTAGTGTACGGGGATCGCTGGTCGGCGCGGACTCGGTGGGCCGAAGAATTGGATTGAGAGGGGAAGATAGATCAGCCATGATTGAATGGCGGAGCAGACTGGATGGGCCGAATGGCCTATTTATGCTTTTATAATTTATTAGACCAAGTGCAGACCCGTTGGGTCTGTTCCCCCTACGCAATATTCCACCACTCACCATAGCCCCCAACTGCACATGCGCGGCTCATTTCCCCTCATCCCCAGCACCTCCTCCTCCTCTTCTTCAACCTCTTTCCTCAGTCCCTAGAGAGGGAGGGGGAGGGGGAGGGGGGAGGGAGGGGGGGGGGGGGGGGGGGGGGGGACAGAGAGGGGGAGGGGGGGGCAGAGAGGGAGAGGGGGGGGCAGAGAGGGGAGGGAGGGGGGGCATAGAGGGAGGGAGGGGGGGGGGAGAGGAGGGAGGGGGGGAGAGGGGGGGGGGCAGAGAGGGAGGGGGGGGCAGAGAGGGAGGGAGGGGGCAGAGAGGGAGGCGGAGGAGAGCAGAGAGGGACGGGGCAGAGCGGGGGGGAGAGGGAGGGAGGGGGGGGGGGGGGCAGAGAGGGAGGGGGGGGGGCAGAGAGAGGGAGGGGGGAAGGGGGACGAGAGAGGGGGGGGGGGGGGGGGCAGGGGGGGGAGGGGGGCAGAGAGGGGGAGGGAAGGGGGGGACAGAGAGGGGGAGGGGAGTTATGAGCTTATGAATCCTTCCTGTAACTGGACGCCCAGAACTGTGTACGGTCCATCAAGGGCTCGCCAACGGCTTGTACAAATGGCCAGAGGTTTTGAAGGATGTGGTGAGAGATGCGTTGAAATAAACATCAAGCATTGGCTTGCTTTGCCTTGTCCGTAGGAATGTCGAACCCAGACGTGATCCGCTCACTAGAACACGGGTACCGGATGCCTCGTCCAGACGTATGTCCCACTGAGCTGTACGACGTCATGATGAAATGCTGGAAGAACAAGCCAGAGGACAGGCCCACGTTTGAGTATTTGCAGAGTGTCCTTGAAGACTTCTACACAGCCACAGAAAGCCAGTATCAGCAGCAGCCATAATTACCAAGTGCCAAGTATGGACAGAGAATGGGTCTCCCAAGCCATCCATTTTAGTTTTGACTTTATTGAGGTCTGCACTTGCATTTTTTGCACCATGTCCGAAGTGAGAATGGTTTCTAACATTATCGACTGTAAGCAATGTATTTTCCACGTCAAATATTTTCAATAACTTTTTTAAAATATGTATTAGCAAATGTTCTACGGAAACGTCAAACAAATCATTTGTTCGTTGATGGCTGAACAAGAAGGTTTATATTTGCTGAAATGCTCCAAATAATATTGGTACTGTAGTTTCATCCACATCACCGTTTATATTTTATCGTGCCCTATTTTTATATTGAAGGCCGTACACCTATATGACCGTCTTGGATAGTGTAGTCAACGGCCAGTCCCACTTACACGATTTTCTTTCGGCGACTTGCCAGTACCCGTCATGGTGGCAGCAGGTGGCCGATGGTTTTCGACATGTTGAAAATCCAGCGGCCACCAGAAAAAGGTACGACTCTCTGGGCGACTGCTCGCGACCGTACAGGCTTCACCCCCGCGACATGTCGACACGTGACGCCTGTATGGCCGTGAGTCGTCTCCCAAAGAGACGTACCTTGTTCCGGTCGCTGCTGGATTTTCAACATGTTGGACATTTTCAGTAACCTGCTGCGACTATGACGGGTGCCGGCAGTCTCCGAAAAAATCGCCTAAGTGGGACAGGCCCTTGACTTACACGACAACATCCATTGGGTTGTTTCATCATATAGAAAAATAATTTAATTACTTCCAAACCACACAAGGACCTTACAATTTCATTGTTCTATCTGGGACACATGACAATAAAACACTCTTTAACATAATGCATTTCTTTACATAAACAGCTATTTTATTCACATAGTGATTTAGGAAATAACTTAATCTGTGTGGATGATGTTTTGAAACATGTATTCCAAAGTCTGTAGAGTGTAGATGGTTTTTATTTTTTAAATCACTGAAAATAACAAGCCTTCACGATGATCGTAAATATTTTCAATAAAAGTTGTGCGGACCCGGTTTCACCGTTAACTAATGGGATGTCTGGCCGAATCTTCCACTTTGTGAAGTTGCCAATATTACTCTTGCGACAGCAGTCACACTCGATTTCCGCGCACTGAGCAGTGATGTGTCTAGGAGCTACCTCTGTGTGAGTGATGTTCTTAGTCCAAAGGTGAGACAATAGACAATAGGTGCAGGTGTAGGCCATTCGGCCCATCGAGCCAGCACCGCCATTCAATGTAAGGCCCCCAGTCGAAACAAAATGCCAAAGGCCTGGGTTCATTTGCCTGGAGGTTAAGGTTTTTAGTTTTGTCCCGTGCGGAGTTTGCACGTTCTCCCCGTGACCGCGTGGGTTTCCTCCGGGCGCTCCGGTTTTCCTCCCACGTCCCAAAGCCGTGCGGGTTTGTATGTTAATCGGCCCTCTGTAAATTGCCCTTGGTGTGTAAGGAGTGGATGGGGAAAGAGGGATAACATAGAACTAATGTGAATGGGTGATCGATGGTCGGCATGGACCTGGTGGGCTGAATGGCCTGTTTCATTCAGACAGTCTTAAGCGACCAAGTCCATGTGTAAAACTTGTGGTTGGTGTGAATGGTGTCTTTCCTGAATTGGGAACTGTACCTGCAAACAAATGAGCCTTGGGAAATATTCTCCGCTCCACGAGAACTGGTGTCGGAGCAGAGAGAATTATCCCGAACACGAGCAGTTTTTCACGAGATATCTCCTGAAGCAAAACCAGTGAAATAATTCCACGCTATTAAATAAAATAAATCTATTAACTTTGTTGGCCTCTTTCTACTGTTAGAATATATATGGTTTAAAGTTTTTTTTTTTTAATCAAATGTGTAAGATTTGGGAATAATTTATAGCAGTGAATATGATAGTTGGCATTAATAGTGAGATCCAGCAGAGCTTTGCTTAGGGTAGACAAAAATGCTGGAGAAACTCAGCGGGTGCAGCAGCATCTATGGAGCGAAGGAAATAGGCAACGTTTCGGGCCGATACCCAAAGGAAATAGGCAAACGGATTTTAGTGGCCAGATAAAGTCCTGCCTTCTCTCTGGACATTCCGTTTGACCTCTCTACACTGGCTTTGTCTGTGAAACTCACAATAAGCTTATTCTCACAAAACTGTTGACCATCCAATTTCGCTTCCTCAGCTGCGAATAACCTCGTCTTTCATTATCACAAACTCCGGCATTGATGTAAATCATCGCCATACTTCCAGCTTTCCTTGCGGGGGAAGCAACTGCAGATAGACAAAAGTGCTGGAGAAACTTAGCGGGTGCAGCAGCATCTATGGAGCGAAGGAAATAGGCAACGTTTCGGGTCGAAACCCGAAGGGTTTCGGCCCGAAACGTTGCCTATTTCCTGAGACGGTTTCTATTCGGCCCGAAGCGTTGCCTATTTCCTTCGCTCCATAGATGCTGCTGCACCCGCTGAGATTCTCCAGCACTTTTGTCTACCTTCGATTTTCCAGCATCTGCAGTTCCTTCTTAAAGAGCTTTGCTTAGTATGGATTATAGTATTGCCCATGCTTAAAGATTTGCAAGCTGCCTTTATTTTTCACATGGCTTGAAAATATGAAATTATAATTTCAAAATTATACGAATTCATAATGTATATTTGAATTAATGCTTGAAGTGTGAAATAAAGTGCCTTAATCTCGACACTGCTTGTTCTGAAATTTGTCAACTCTAAAAGGTACGATTAATGATGATTCTGCATAAGTGTGTACAAAATGACATCTGATCTTTGTAAATATTTTGACACCAGTCGTAATTTTTTGGATTGCCAAAGGGCAGTGGAGGCGCGACGAACTGCGGACGTTGCAATCTTGAGCAAAACACTCTAAGTGCTGGAGGAATTCAAGTCAAGTCGAGCTTTATTCGTCATCGGCTCAGATAACATCTGTGGAGGGTATGGATAGGTGCTGCCCGACCCGCTGAGTCCCTCCAGCATTTTGTGTTCTTTGCAAGATTCCAGCACCTGCAATAGACAATAGGTGCAGGAGTAACCAGCACCGCCATTCAATGATCATCCACAATCAGTACCCCGTTCCTGCCTTCTCCCCATATCCCCTGACTCCGCTATCTTTAAGAGCCCTATCAAGCTCTCTCTTGAAAGTATCCAAGAGAACCTGCGGGCCTGTTTCCGCGATGTATCTCTAAACTAAACTAAACAGCTGGAGAGTGATATGACTCTATGACTCAGCGGGTGAGGCAGCATCTGTGGAGCGAAGGAATAGGTGACGTTTCGGGTCGAGACCCTTCTTCAGACACTCGACCCGAAACGTCGCCTGTTCCTTCGCTCCACAGATGCTGCCTCACCCACTGGGTCTCTCCAGCATTTGTATCTACCTTCGATATTTCCAGCTTCTGCAGTTTTTTCTTAAACATTGACCCTGTGACTCTTATCATTGCTGTGAAATCCAGCAATGATGATCAGAAATAGGGCGAGGGAATATGGGGGGGGGGGTGTATCATTGGATGGGACGTCCTATAATGGCTGAGGTAGAAAGAATATTGATGAAGAAAACATTTTAAAAAGGGGGAACGGCTATCTGGTTGATGGGTTTCAAGGACCAACAGCGCCATCTATTGTCATAATGAGTTGAAGTATATCGAGATAATTAAAAATTGGAATCGCGAGGGTCGTGATGAGCTGGGAGTGGTTTAATTGTCACATGAACTGTCAATAGAACCAGTGTATCTTTGGTACGGTATGTGGCTGTATGATTGATGTACAGAAGGCAACAACTAGTGCTGGAGTAACTCCCGCGGGCAGCACAATGATATGGTGCCTCACAGCGCCAGAGACCTGGGCTCGTTCCTGACCACGGGAGCAGTCTGTACGGAGTTTGTACCTTCTCCCCATGACCTGCGTGGGTTTTTTTTCCCCCGGGTGCTCTGGTTTCCTCCCACATTCCAAAGACGTGTGCGTGTTTGAAGATTAATTGGCTTCTGTAAATTATCCCCGGTGTGTAGGATGGAACTAGTTGGTCAGCGCAGACACGGTGGGCCGAATGGCCTGGCTCCACGATCAATCTCTAAAACAGAGACTAAAAACTCAGCGGGTCAGGTAGCATTTCTGGAGGTAGACAAAAGTGCTGGGGAAACTCAGCGGGTGCAGCAGCATCTATGGAGCGAAGGAAATAGGCAACGTTTCGGGCCAAAATCCAAAGGAAATAGGCGACGTTTCGGGCCATAATCCAAAGGAAATAGGCGACGTTTCGGGTGGAGACCACTCCAAAGGGTTTCGGCCCGAAACGTCGCCTATTTCCTTCTCCCCATAGATGCTGCTGCACCCGCTGAGTTTCTCCAGCACTTTTGTCTACCTTCTGAAGCATTTCTGGAGAGCATGGATCAGTGGCGTTTCCGGTCGGGACTTAACGGAGTACAGCCTAAACATGGCAGAGGGCATGTGGCAGGTAACAGGTGGTAAAAGGTGGAAACAGGTTACAGGTGTATGCAGGTGACAGGTGTATGCAGGTGAGGGGGCTATTGCCGGCGAGCAGTACTCTACAAGAATAATTGCGCTGGCAACCACTCTGCTTGACTGACGAGACAACAGGATTAAGTCGTTGGCAAAGAAACAAAGAGTGCAGAGAACAAAAGCCTCAGTCTCAAATTTTCAGTGAAGGAAACTGGCGAGCTCAGTCATGCCAGTGTTCGCCAGGGCCATTGATGGGAAACATACAAACACGGACATTTGTTGGAGAGAGGGTACATAGGTCGAGATTTAGGGACAGACTGAGGTGATGCAATGCAACCAAAGACCATACTGGGTTTAGGGTTTGGAGTTTTACCACCACTGTGATGGCCAGGTGGAAAATAGACAGGAAATTGCCAGCCATCAGGCATGGAATGTATAGAATGCCCATGAATGACAGAGTGGTGGACACAGCCCAGCCCATCACACCTACTGGCCTTCTCACCAATGAAGGGATCTTCAGGAGACTGATCTGCCTGAAGAAGGGTCTTGACACCCATTCCTTCTCTCCAGAGATGCAGCCTGTCCCGCTGAGTAAAACCCCTGTCCCACAGTACGAGTTCATTCCATGAGCACTCCCGAGTTTGCCCTGATTCGAACTCGGGAGATTTACGGTAATGGCCGCTCGTCGGTACTCGGGGCTCTCGTGGACATTTTTCATCACGTTGAAAAATCTTCACTAGTCTTCCCGTGCTTACCTGCCGTTAGCGAGTCTTCCCGAGTACCTGCCGTTAGCGTTAAGAGACGTCCCGAGCTCCGACGTACCCGCTACGTTCATTCTCCGTGCTAACCACGAGTTTGATTTTTTTTAAACTCGGGAGAGCTCTTGGAATGAACTCGCACTGTGGGACAGGGCTATTACTCCAACATTTATGTGTCTATCTTCGGTTTAAGCTAGCATCTGTGGTTCCTTCCTACTCGTTTTGTCTGTTGGAGTAACTCAGCAGGACGGGCAGCATCTATGGAGAACATGGATTGACAGTGACTCTGGTCGGGACCCTACTTCAGCGAGTTTGAAGAAGGCTCCAACCTGAAACATCACCTATCCATGTTCTCCAGAGATGCTGCCTGACCCGCTGAGTTACTCCAGCACTTTGTTTCTTTTTTTTGTAAACCTGCATCTGCATTTCCTTCGGTTGTCAAAAATGCTGGAGAAACTCAGCGGGTGAGGCAGCATCTATGGAGCGAAGGAATGGGTGACGTTTCCGGTCCTTCTCTCCAGAGATGCTGCCTCACCCGTTGAGTTACTCCAGCATTTTATGTCTACCTTCGATTTATGTCGACCAGCATCTGCAGTTCTTTCTTACACGAGGTATCCTAATGCCCCTGTCCCACTTAGGAAACCTGAACGGAAACCTCTGGAGACTTTGCGCCCCACCCAAGGTTTCCGTGCGGTTCCCGGAGGTTGCAGGTGGTTGCCGGAGGTTGCAGGTAGTGGAAGCAGATAGGGAGACTGACAAAAACCTCTGGGAACCGCATGGAAACCTTGGGTGGGGCGCAAAGTCTCAAGAGGTTTCCGTTCAGGTTTCCTAAGTGGGACAGGGGCATTAGTCACTGAGTTACAGACTTCATGTGTTCTCCAGAGTACAGGCCGTCAAACCTGAAGTGACCAGAGTAAAAGAATACCTGGGAACCTGAAATTGTGGGGATACATGATGGAAGAATATACAATTATGAGAGGCATAGACAGGATAGACAGTCAGGGCCTTTTTTCCAGGATGGAAAAATCAATTTTACTGGAAGGCATAACTTTTACCTTGAGAGGGGCAAAGCTTAAAGGAGATGTGCAGGGCAAGTTTTGAAACAGAGGGTGGGAGGTGTTGGTGGAGGCAGATATATTAGTGGCATTTAAAAGTGTTGAACAGGCATGTTGATATGCAGTGAATGGAGGGATATGGATTATGCACAGGCAGATAGGAGTTGGCCTTGACATCATGGACCTTGTGGGCTGAAGGGCCTGTTTGTGTGCTGTACTGTTCTATGTCCTATGCCCTTGACAAGATGCTGTGGTGGGAGATTGCATCCTTCACATGGTCCATCTAATGCAATCAACCCGACGTACACAAACAAAGCGATCAGATAGATCAGGCTGACCTACAACTTTAGGCTCTGCACGCCCCAGAAGAATAAGATGCTGGAACTAACTAGTAGTGCATAATTCATGTCCTTTCATTTCATGACTGCTGGTGTTGTCACAATTCCCTGACCAAAATTAGAAACCGTTTAAATTAAACCCAGCTTTGTGTTGGCGTTGTGTCAATCTTTTGTGATCCACAACTCAGAACATAACACACTAGTACTGTAATAACATCCTTGTAGAAAAAGTAGAATAGTACTGGATAATATTACTGTCGGAACAATGGAGTTGTGAACTTATTGCAAATAAACAAGTGACTAACGCATGGGTGTGTCTCTCTAGAATGTCAACTTTAAATTGTATTCTGGGTGTATTTTGCCTCATATTGTGTTTTGAATTGAATTCTGTCTTTAATTTATAATTTGTGTACTAGTCATGTCTCTACTATTAATTTCATTCCCCTTACATGTTTTTCCTCTACTTGCTACATTTTTGTAAGGTGTCCTTGAGACTCTTGAAAGGCGCCCATAAATAAAATATATTATTATTATTATTATTATTATGCAAAATACAAGCAGCACATCACAGTGTGCATAGCACTGATATTCAGAGGCATTTAAAAATAATAAACCAGTTAAACAGATCTTGAAGAATTTTAATGGAACACTAGACTAAGTGGGCCCCGTTGGGTCCCATGTTCACACGGGAGGGCTGGTCCCCCAACGCAATCTTCCACCTCTCCACCAATTCCAATATTGGTGGCCAGTGGGGGGTTGGCGGGGGGCTTTCTGGAGCGCTAGTATGGGTGTTGTGGGCCGATGGGACTGGTTTCCAGAGGACGAATATGGACATTGTGGGACAAATGGATTTTTGGGCTGGCAGCTCAGTCACTCAGGCCTGGTGGGCTGGCAGCTCAGTCACTCAGGCCTGGTGGGCTGGCAGCTCAGAAACTACCAGAAATACTGCTCAAAACAGGTGCGAGACTGAGAGAGAGGAAGGGGAGAGGGTGGAGAATCAATTTTAGACATTTTTCATTTTTTTCTGCAGATCACAGCAATGAAGGAGGAAAGTCTGTCCTGGCCTGGATCTCACAGGGAGCCAATGAAGGGAGGGAGAAAAATACTGGGGTTAGGTTTAATACTTGCAGGGAAAATACTTACTGATGAGCCAAAGGGACTCGTCCTGGGTTAGTACAGGCCCGATGGGCCGAAGAGACTTAAAAAACAAAATCTCAGTGAAAGGCGCGTTTTTTGGACCTTTCCTGGCCTGGCACGGTCCTTTAGGGCCAAAATGCTCCAACTGGGCTAATATACGGGCATTTTGGGCAAAAGGGACTGGTTTCTCGACTAATAGGGGGATATGTGGGCCGAAATTAGTGGTTTCAGGCAGGCCAAACAACTCATTTCATTTCCATTACCATTTCAAGCCCAAGGCAGGCCAAACAACTCATGGCATTGTCATTTCATTTCCATTTTCCATTGCAGTCTCAAGCACAGGGCAGGCCAAACATGGTATTGTGGCGGCTCCCAAGGGTCATGCCATCATACTGTCGAACCCCACGGCACGGGAGTGGTTCAATTCGGAGGCGGCCCTTAGCCAGAGGGTTTAAAGGCAGGGGTTTGGGTGCCATCTTTCTCTTGTTTGGTCTTCCCTACAACCGGGAGGAACATAATAAAAGGTGCCTCTCAAAACACTGGACTTTGTGCTTCCTTTTGACACGCACTACAGTATTGTCATTAACGGCTAATAAATAATTTATTGCAAGTACATTGCAGACTCACAGTTCAGTTGCTTCACAGCTTAGAATCACAGTTGTGGCCTCTCCCTCACAACCTTCCAGAGTGACTGACTCACGTCCAGGCATCCGGGGTTTCATAGTCTTGTCCAAAGATCCTAGAGGGACAAGATAGACCACTCCTTCGAAATTCAATGGGCTGACGTGTAGTACGCAACGGAACGTCACGGCCGCCATTTGTTACAGCGACACTCGACTTCCGGTATTCCACCCGCTGTGATTCAAAGCAAAGATTATAGAGCTCCGCTATAATCTTTGATCCAAAGCAAAGATCCTCAAGTATCTTGTAGCGGGAACAGACCCCTCCTTTGTGTAGTTTCCCTTGCATTGTATTGCTTTAACACACACTGCAAAAAATTAAATTTAACGTATATATATTTAATATATTTATATGAATGTGTGTCTGTGTGTGAGAGGCAAGTTAGAGATAATAGTTTATTCTCATGTATCAGAAGCAACTTTGATTTAAATCATCACTATTAATTTATTTGTCTTGTAAGATGATATACATAAACCATAAAGGCAATTATATATATAATTATATAGTAATAATAAATATATGCATATATATATATTTATACACACACATATATACACACACATACACAAATGCACATACATATTGATACATTTATATGCATACATATATACACATATATAAACATATATATATATATACACATGCGTATATACACACATATACATGCATATATACACATATATACACATACATGCATATATACACATACATATATATTTATATATATTATCATTTTCCAACGATCAATAGATTTACGATCAGCTCCTGTGGATTGGAGGATAGCTAATGCTATCCCACTTTTCAAGAAAGGAGCGTGAGAGAAAACGGAAAATTACAGACCAGTTAGCCCGACTTTGGTGGTGTGAAAGATGCTGGAGTCAATTATTAAAGATGCAATAATGGGGCATTTGGATAGCTGTAAAAGGATCTGTCCAAGTCAACATGGATTTATGAAAGGAAAATCATGTTTGACTAATCTTCTGGATTTTTTTGCCACAAGGCTTGGTGTTGGGGCTGCAACTGTTTACCATATATATTAATGATTTTGAAAAGGGAATTAGGAGCAAAACTAATGCATACATACCTACATATGTACCCATGCGCTGCTGTGACCCGAGCCCCGGAGATTCGGAGGCTCCAACCGCAGGCCTGGCAGACAGTAATATCGGAGCCTGCGGGTCCCTGCTGGGAGACCGCTTTTCGGGGCTTCCGCAACGGCAAATTATTCCGCCCGAGTAGCGGGGGTCGAGGATGACCTGGAGCGGGGCCTTACATCATCGCCCGGCGTGGCTTAAATGGCTGCGGCACTTTTCTAGCGCACGCCGGGGGCTCCAACAACCTCTATGAGGTTCAAGTGACAAATAAATTGTATTGTGTATTGTGTATATTTAAATTAATCTGGCAAGTTGGTCAAATAACATGGGCACCTTCTTGCTTTTTTTGCGACATGGATTTTTTTAATGTGAATGTCTCATATCAACACATTTGTGGGTCAACAGTATTTTGTATCAACCCCCACAATTTCAAATAATTCTCAATTGAACTTCTTAAACAGGAAAACAATTTTTATTTACATCATTTTGTGTGGCTGTCAAGGTAGCTGTGTAGACTGTAATTATGAGACTGCCGGGCAGTATCACTGTGAATGGTGATGGCTGTGTGTTTTAATGCAAGTGTGAAAAGGAGAGTAAATTTAAAGAGACAATGTGAGAACCATCAGGGTTTCATCCAGGAACCAATTTAAAGGCAAGTTTCCATCAATTACAGTATTTTAATTGAAAATCTTACTCTTAATATTCTTCCTAATTAGGCTTTTTGTGTTCCCTCTTGAACCTTGTGTCTCCCAGAGCCTCTGGGGAAGTACAATAACCCAATTTTGAGGCAAATAACCATCTTTAAAACTGCCTTTAATTCTACATTCTCCGAGGATGCTGGATGCCGCGACAATCTCTTGCAACATGTACAGAAAGGCAGTCAGCTGCAAAAAGATCAAAGAGAGGAAAGAGTATGGAAGGGAAAGACTTTTCAGAATCATAATCAGATTTTATTTTCCAAGTATGTTTTGCAATATACGAGGAATTTCATTGGCCAGGTCAGTCATACAATTAAAAGCAACAGCACTCAAAAACACATTTTAATACGGACATTCACCAAAGTGACTCCTACACATTCCTCACTGTGATGGAAGGCGAAATAAAGTTCAAGTCCCTACCTTTTGTTCTTCCTCGGTCGGGGGCCTCAAGCCCCCCGTCAAACTCCGTTCAATGGTGAACTCCTCTTGGTCTCCAGGCCTATAGTGCTGCACAAATCACTGCACCACATGCATCTATTTATTCATTTTTCACATGGTTCATATGCAGCTGGATATTAACTGCTGACATGGAAAGAGATGCAGTGAGCATTCAATAGTTCAGACTTCTGTGCGAATTAAGGGACTGCTTGATGGGCTGAGGGTAATCGAGATTGGCTGATTGTCATTCTTTTGCAAGAACTGATGGAAGTTCTTATGGAAAAGCTGATGAATTGACTACGGGATGAGCTGGTGGGCTCGAGGATTGCTGGATGAGTGTTTTAGAAATATAGAAAATAGGTGCAGGAGGAGGCCATTTGGCACTTCGACCCAACACCGCCATTCATTGTGATCATGGCTGATCAGCCCCAATCGATAACCCATGCCTGCCTTCTCCCCATACCCCTTGATTCCACTAGCCCCTAGAGGTCTATCTAACTCTCTCTTAAATCCACCCAGTGATTTGGCCTCCACTGCCCTCTGTGGCAGGGAATTCCACAAATTCACAACTCTCTGGGTGAAAAAGTTTTTTCTCACCTCAGTCTTAAATGGCCTCCCCTTTGTTCTAAGACTGTGGCCCCTGGTTCTGGACTCGCCCAACATTGGGAACATTTTTCCTGTATCTAGCTTGTTCAGTCCTTTTATTCATTTAGATGTTTCTATAAGATCCCCTTGCATCTAACAAGAGGGTTTTTATTGTCATGTAGAACAATTTTCCTGCATCTAGCTTGTCCCAGATAGAACAATTAAATTCTTACTTTCAGCAGCACAACAGAATCTGTAAACATAGTACACTGTAAACAATATGATAAGATCCCCCCTCATCCTTCTAAACTCCAGTGAATACAAGCCTAGTCTTTTAAATCTTTCCTCATGACAGTTCTGTTAGGTTATTTGATGGTTAGGACAGGTTTAGAGGGGTATGGGCCAAATGCAGGCATGTATCGCCATTTGCATTAGTTTTGTGCAGTTAACAAATCACAATTTCACACAATGTACATAAGACGGCAGTTATTTGACAAATACTCTGCAGTTCGGTGCAGGAGATCTTGTCGATGAGTATTCTGGACCCACTGTTGACATCTGAAATTACAGGAGATATCATTTAGGATTAACTAATAAGAAGAAAGATGATCATAACTACATGCCTGAACAATGGATGATATATCACTTAAATGCAATTGTTTTCAGTTGTGTGGAGATCTGTATGTTGAAGATGTATTTTGCCTCTAATATGTCAATTTACCTTAAATGTAGAAGAGCTTATTAAAATCTTCTTACAAAGACCATTAAGTATTTTCTTTCTATCCTCTTTTGGACCCAAGGCATAGCAGAGCTGCCAACTCTCACGAAGAGGTAAGGGAGGGAGAGAGGGAAGGGAGGCAGATCGAGAGAAGAGAGGGAGAGAGAGAGATCGAGAGAAAAGAGGGGAGAGAGAGATCGAAAGAGAGGGGAGACAGAAGAGAGGGAGAAGGGGGAGAGGGAGATGGGGAGAGGGAGATGGGGAGAGGGAGAAGGGGAGGGAAAAGGGGGGAGAGGGAGAAGGGGGGAGAGGGAGAAGGGGGACAGGGAGATGGGGGAGAGGGAGAAGGGGGAGAGGGAGTGGAACGATAGCACATTATAACGCGCAGCCGTCCCATTCCGACCAAAGATTATAGAGCAGAGCTGCTCTCGTATCTTTGATTGCGGCCGCCGCCGCCTAACCCCCCGACCCACCATTGCACCCAAAGATGATAGAGCAGAGTTGTATAATATTTGAATGGGCGGGCTTGTGATCACGGCGGGCTTGTGATCTTTGCTTGTGATGTCTCGGCAATTCGAGGGATATAATAGGTAACAGCCGCCGCATTCTCGGACACGAATCTGAGCTCGAAAAATCCCGTGGCCACTGGGCCTAATGTGTCCGCGGGCCATATTTTGGAAATAAATCCCTTACAAGAACAAAACCTAAAATGTACAGAAGTGTTAAAACTGTCTTTATTATTATGGTAAGTAAAGATCTATTAAACATAAGTCTAATAACTTTCTAATGTACCGACAAACCCATTTCCCAATGGCTGTTGATGGGAGAACAGAAAATAACATTTTCACGACAGAATATCGACTGAAAATTATAATAATATATTCTTACCTTTCTTTTTTATTGGGGAACCTAAAGAATGACAGCTCTGGTCGTTTAGATTTACGATTAGAACAGTTGATAGCGGAGCAGTGAGATGTAGATTTAGCTGAGGACGCCATTACAGCCCAATAAATGCTTAACAATATGGCGTCGACGGTCACACACGTCATACTACGCGTTTTTCGAGGAGTGGTCTATCTTGTCCCTCTACGATCTTTGGTCTTGTCTGCTCCCGGAAGGGGCGTTACCTTCATCATGGTGATTGACAGGCGAGAAGACCAATCAGCTGATCTCAAGATTTTTTAAACACTCATAACTTTTTTATTTTGCATCGATCGGAAAAATCCTCACGGCTGCTACAGCGAAGGAGGACTGTGAGTAAGATGGCCAAAAATCATAGCAATATAGAGTAGCGTTTTTTCTAAAATCAATGTACAGCGTAGACAGGAAGTGGTCAAGATGAGACTTTTAGTCATATAGATATGCTAAAATGGGAAACTATTGCCAGAACAGATTAATACACAGAGTACCGGAGTAACTCAGTGGGTCAGGCAGCATCTCTGAAGAACATGGATAGGTGACATTTCACAGAGTACTGGAGTAACTCAGTGGGTCAGGCAGCATCTCTGGAGAACATGGATAGGTGATGTTTCACAAAGTGCTGGAATAACTCAGTGGGTCAGGCAGCAAAATGGAAGTGAAATGACAGAGATGTCATGGAGTGATACAATTTGTGTTACAGAGTGATACAGTATTGTGTTTGCAATCATAACAATAGTGTTGCAAATGCAACCTCAACATGGGCAGGGAATAAATAACCTAAATGAATGCACATTTTTTCCATGTAGTTTTGAAGTGCAAAGTGTAGAGAGGAAAAGGAAAATGAGATGAGGAAAAACGTTTTCACTCAGAGAGTTGTGAATGTGTGGAATTCTCTGCCACAGAGGAAGGCAGTGGAGGCCAATTCACTGGATGTTTTGAAGAGAGTTAGATTTAGCTCCTAGGGCTGACAGAATCAAGGAATATGGGGAGCAAGCAGGAACGGTGGTGTACTGATTGGATATTTGAATGGTGGTGCTGTCTAGAAAGGCCGAATGGCCTATTCCTGCGCCTATTGTCTGTGTATCTATGTTTAAAAATGAATGCACATTTTCTCTCCATGGTGCTTTGAAGTGCAAATGCTTAATTAGAGAGGAAAAGGGAGACAAAAAAATGCTGGAGTAACTCAGCGGGTCAGGCAGCATCCCTGGAGAGAAGGAATAGATGACGTTTCGGGTCACTGAAGACGGGAAAAGGGAGAGTTTGTGTCAGAAGAACTGTAGATGTTGGTTTAAATCGAAACTTGAAAGAAAAATTCAGACAGCTGTTGTTTTCCCTCTCTCTCGCCATCCCCTCCCCCTTCCCAGTTCTCCCACCAGTCTCACTGTCTCCGACCACATTCCTTCTCTGTGTCTCCCTCTCCCCTGACATCAGTCTGAAGAAGGGTCTCGACCCGAAATGCCACCCATTCCTTCTTGCCAGAGATGCTGCCTGTCCCGCTGACTTACTCCAACATTTTGTGTCTACAAGGGAGAGTTTGCAGCTGCCTTCCTCGATTTCCAGCAGACTGTCAATCAAAGATACTAGGGGATACTGTTTAAGAAGGAACTGCAGATGCTGGAAAATCAAAGGTAGACAAAAATGCTGGAGAAACTCAGCGGGACAGGCAGCATCTATGGATTCAGATTCAGATTCAAACTTTATTGTCATTGTGCAGTGTGCCGTACAGAGACAACAAAATGCAGTTAGCATCTCCCCAGACGAG
Source organism: Leucoraja erinaceus (assembly GCF_028641065.1). Classification (NCBI taxonomy): domain Eukaryota; kingdom Metazoa; phylum Chordata; class Chondrichthyes; order Rajiformes; family Rajidae; genus Leucoraja; species Leucoraja erinaceus. The sequence goes on from NC_073397.1 coordinate 36,092,876, forward strand.
CGAACATAGAATAATGAGCAATAAATATATATACGTACATACAGTCGTAATAGTGCAATTTTTCTGGGGGAAGGAGAGTCGAGACCCTCCATCAGACCCTTCTTATGTATATACATGTGTGTCTCAACTCGAAACGTCACCTATTCCTTCGCTCCATAGATGCTGCCTCACCCGCTGAGTTTCTCCAGCATGTTTGTCTACTGGAGGATACTGGTATCTTTAGTGTCAATGGTCTGGGGGAGGGGGCGGGGTCTGTGAGAGGGGCGGGGTCTGTGAGAGGGGCGGGGTTTGGGGAGGGGGCGGGGTCTGTGAGAGGGGCGGGGTCTGTGAGAGGGGCGGGGTCTGTGAGAGAGGCGGGGTCTGTGAGAGGGGGCGGGGTCTGGGGGAGGGGCGGGGTCTGTGAGAGGGGCGGGGTCTGTGAGAGGGGCGGGGTCTGTGATAGGGGCGGGGTCTGTGATAGGGGCGGGGTCTGTGAGAGAGGCGGGGTTTAGGGAGGGGCGGGGTTTCGAGGAGGGGCGGAGTTTTGGAGGCGGGGAGGGGCCGGGTTAAGGGAGGGCGGGGTTTGGGGGGAGGGGCGGGGGTTTGTGGGGGCGGGGTTTGGGGGGAGGGCGGGGTTTGTGGAGGGGCGGGGCCTGAGTGACGTCGATGACGTCGCGCGTGACACGTGGACGACAAGATGGCGGCGAGGAGGGTGAGAGTCAAGGGGTGTCCGTCCGCTTCCCGCCGCGGGGGGACGGACGGCAGCGCGGGGCCGGGCCGGGGTGCGGTGGGGGCACCGACCGGGTAACAGGCGCCCGGGCCGGCGGGTGGGGGGGGAGCCGGAGCCGGGGCCGGGGCCGGGCGGCCACGATCAGGCGGCAGCGTCCCGTCCAGTCCCGGGGCCGCGGGCCCTGCCCTTTAACTGTCTGTCAGCTCCCTGAATAAGCTGCATTCGCGCAATTAATATGTGTGTATGTGTATAAACACAGGCATTACTAATACACGGATAATGTCTCTGTATATATACTGTAGCTAGAAATATATATAAATAAATGTGTTTGCATGTGATCTATATGTATATGTGTGTATGTACAAGAAATAACTGCAGATGCGGGTCAGGCAGCATCTCTGGAGAGAAGGGATGGGTGACGTTTCAGGTCGAGACCCTTCTTCAGACCGAACACATGTACATATGTCTGTGTGTGTATGTGTATATATATATGTATGTATATTTGTGGATATATGTATGTACATGTATGTGCATATCTGTATCATGTACATGTGTGTATATGTACATGTGTATTTATGTATCATGTACATGTGTATATGTACATGTGTGTATATGTACATGTGTGTATTTGTATGTATATGTGTATTATGTACATGTGTGTATATGTATATGTGTGTATATGTATTATGCACATCTGTGCGTATATGTATGTCCACAAGTGTATCTATGTGTGTGTGTGTGTGTATGTGTATGTGTATTTGCATATATATATATTTATTTATATATATATATGTGTGTATTTATATATGTGTGTGTGTCTACCTACATACATATATACATATATATATATACATACATATATATATGCACACAAACATGTTTCAGATATAGGGAGTGGAAGGGACTCGGCATGGTAATGGGGGGGGGGACAAGATAGAACCGAGGCATGGAAACAAAGCATTTGCTCCGGGTCTTCTTCCCCCCCCCCCCCCCCCCCCCCCTTACAATGGATAGACGTCACCTACCCGTTTTCTCCATACATGATACTTGACCCGCTGAGTTACTCCACCACTTTGAGTCTATCTAAGAAACTGCAGATGCTGGTTTACAAAACAAACAGAGTGCTAGAGTTAACTCAGTGAGTCAGGCTGGATCTCTGGAGAACATGATCCTACTTCAGACTGAGGTATTTGGAGATGGGGCTGCCAGGACTCACTGTTTATGGATTTTGGATAGGTGATATGAATGGGCAGTGTGAGGAAGATGAACGATAAGGGTACGGTAGGGCAGGAGATGGCAGAAACATTGGGGCATCCAGGGCAGTCCTACGTGGATTTTGGGGAAGGTGAAAATCAATGTGCAGTGTGAAGCGAGCAAATGATCAGTTTGGAGTTTGGAGGGGCGGTGGTCAGAAGTGATGAGATCAGTAACTGTCAGGGAGATGGTGGCCTGGTGTTTGTCCATGGGGGTCATGGTCAAGGTTTTAGGTATACAGACGTGTCTGAGAAAACTCTTCATACATTGAACTCTGGGCAGCACGGTAGCGCAACAATAGAGTTACTGCCTCACAGCGCCAGAGACCTGGGTTCAATCCTGACTATGGGTGCTGTCCTTACAGAGTTTGTACCTTCTCCCTGTGACCTTCGTGGGTTTTCTCCGAGGTCTTCGGCTTCCTCGCACACTCCAAAGATGTACAGTTTTGTAGGTTAATTGGCTTGGTCTAAATGTAAATTGTGCCTAATGTGTGTAGATAGTGTTGATGTGCGGGGATCGCTGGTCGGCGCAGATTAGGTGGGTCAAAGGGCCTGTGTCCGTGCTGTGTCTCTAAACTAAACAAAAACATTCTTATGTTGCCTGGATTGGAGCGTATTATCTATGAGATGTTGGGCATAAGTGAATTGTTTTCTCTGGAGGCTGAGGGAAGGCTAATGTATATTAAATTGAAAAGCAGAGGTAAGGTAGATAGTCGGAACCTTTTTCCTCTAAAAGTGAAAATGTCATAGCTTAGAGGGAATAGCTTTAAGGTGAGGGACAAAGTTTAAAGTAGCTGTTACATACAGTATAGGTGGCTGGATCACAATGTGGGGAGTGATGATCGAGACAGATACATTGAAGATAGACAAAAATGCAGGAGAAACTCAGCGGGTGACAGATACATTAGTGGCATTTAAGAGACTTTTGGATAGGCAGATCGATATGGAGGGATAGGGATCTCGAGTAAGCAAATTAGATTCATTTGGCATCGTGTTTCACACAGACATCATAGCTCAAAGGGCCTGTTCCTGTTTTGTACTGTTCCGCGCTGTTCCTGGTGTGAACTTTGATCTTGCGCCTGTACATTTAATTGTGACATACGCATTAGTGTTTGCATCTGTCTTTACACAATGCACCCTTTCCACTCATGTGGTCCCTGGGGTGATATCCCTGCCCTTATCTGTGAAATGTCCCCACCAGACTCAAAGTTCCAAGGTTCAAGGTTTCAAGGCTAGTTTATTGTCACATGTACCAGTTAAGGTACAGTGAAATTTGAGTTACCATACGGCCACACTAAGTGAAAAGCAACAAGACACACAACCACATAAAAGTTAACATAATCATCCACCACAGTGGATTCCACATTCCTCTCTGTGATGGAAGGCAATAAAATTCAAACTTATTCCTCTACCATCCGCATTCGGGGCGATCAAAGCCCCTGTAGCCGGTGGTCGAAGCCCCTGAATATCCAGGAGCAGAGGGGACCCAATCCCTTTAACTCCTTCACAGCATCTCCTATGTCTTGTCCCATCAGCCTTTCCCACACTTTATTTAAACTGAAGGATTGCTGGTCAAACTGTTCCACGCCCTACATGTAAACCATTCGTGGAGTGAATCCAAGACAGTAACTTCACCCATTGTATTTTGCATATATCTAAGTACTTTTCAGAGGTTCAAGACAGTGTTTAACAAGCCTGGTATTACACAACAAGATTGCTATTTTTAAATAGTTGTAAGTAAATAGTTGATGCAAGTTTGCATTAAAAATGGTGGGTTGAGCTGCATAATAGTTTTCTATTACAAGGAAAACACAAAGTGCTGGAGGAACTCAGCAGGTAAGGCAGCATCTGGGGAGCGGATGAACAAATAACTTATCAGGTCGGGACCCTTCTTCAGACTGCCTGACCCGCTGAGTTCCTCTAGCACTTTGTGTTTTGCTCAAAATTCTAACAACTGCGGTGTCTTATATCTGCAGTTTTCTATTTAATGGATTGCTGCCTTCAAGGTTATTTATGTGTGGGCATTCTTTAGTTGCTGTAATCCCATTGGAGGCACCTCTGATTGTGTGGAGTTATTTGCAAGTGGTGTTTCTGAGGTGTGATAAATTTATTTCCTTTGGTGATTCTGGGAATTTGTCAGAATTTACTCGGGTTGGAATGGTTAATATTTGGAGAAGCAATTTGTGAACTGATTGTGTTTTCCTGAAGGGAGTTCTCATGATTACCCAAACATTACCTTAAAAGTTATGGCTGTAATGTAAAGAGATAAGTCGTTTCAACTGTCAATGTACAATCTGCCTGTATTCAAAGGCTGATTAATGTAATCAAAAGGATGCTGGTTGATACCAAAGATGGATACAAAATGCTGGTGTAACTCAGCAGGTTGGGCAGCATTTGGTGTATCAGATTACACACTTGCTGTTCTTGAAAATACTTCACTTAAGAGTTGTTTAAGAAAGAGAACTGCAGATGCTGGGAAAATCGCAGGTAGTCAAAAATGCTCGAGAAACTCAGCGGGTGAGGCAGCATCTGTGGAGCGAAGGAATAGGTGACGTTTCGGGTCGAGAAGGGTCCTGAAGGGACTCGACCTGAAACGTCAGCTATTCTTTCGCTCCATAGATGCTGCCTCAAACCCTGAGTTTCTCCAGCATTTTTGTCGACCTTCACTTAAAGAGTTTGGATCTTCTGTTGAAAAATATAGCAAAATTGCTAGATTGTATATGAAATTATTTTCTAGATGCTTTATTAACCGAATGATACACGTGTGTGGTAGTTGCCTGTCTTGTTTACACACATTCATCATCGGTGAGCCGAATTAGCAAATCTGTGTCTAAGCAATTCTGGATATATGGTTGTGTGAAGTATGTGGATACAACTGTTGGTGTGTTGTCAAGCATTATTGCCAGTTATCATCGTTTTTTCCCCCATATGTCAAAGTTATTGAAGGTGTTGTGCTTGTACTTGAAAATTCATTTGAAAATGTATTCTTATTTTGCTATCTGCAGGAGCTACACACCAAGTGGTATTGTGTAATAATGAATGTTCAAGGGAAACCATCTTATTATCTAATTAATCTTCTTCTTCTTGCGTATGGCGTGCACAGCCTGAAGTTGAAGGACAACTTGTTCTATTTGATTTTGCAGGCCTGGTTGATTGCCACGTCGAAACAGTGAGGACCACGTGAAGGTTGCAATCTCCCACCCCATCTAGTTGATCTGTGCATTTTTGACTGAGAATATATATTTAAAATATGACTCCTGAACTAATTTCATTAATTCTTTCTTGCGTAAGTGCCTAACCATCATTTACTTCCTGATGGTGAGACTTAACGTGGGAGGCCATTATCTTCCATCCAAAAATACTATTTGGCATCCAGAGCTTCCTTGAACGATTGCAAGACATTTCCATCCATTAGCAGTCTACTCTATCTGAAAAGTCCTTGATTTTAACCTTAAATTACAGGAATGTCACTTATTATTTTTACATATGCTCTTAGAAAATAATTGCCTAGGATCTGTCCTGATTTTTATTTCTCTTCTGAATCACTTTAAAGTCAAGGCTTAATAACACTTGAACCAATGTAATAAATCTGCTGAATCCAGAAATGTGACAGGAAGTGATGCCAATTGTTTTTTCATTATTTGGCTGCGTGGACATTTGGCTTGATCTTTAATTCATTTTTCAGAACTTTGGCTTTATTTCAATCTAGCTATGTGATACCTTGAACTGTTTACCTGCGTTTGGCCCATATATATCCTCTGCACCTTTCATATCCATATACATGTCTAAATAGCTATTCAATGTTGTTATAGTATCTGCCGCAACTACCTCTTTTGGCAGGTAGACAAAAGTGCTGGAGAAACTCAGCGGGCGAGGCAGCATCTATGGAGCGAAGGAAACAGGCAACGTTTCGGCCCCGCTGAGTTTCTCCAGCATTTTTGTGTACCGATTTTCCAACATCTGCAGTTCCTTCTTAAATACCTCTTCCGGCAGCTCATTCCATACACCCACCCCCAAAACGTTGCCCCTCCATTTCCTTTTGAATCTTTTCCCACTCACCTTTAATCTTTCTGCTCTCAATTATTTGTTGTTATTATGAAACTAAAGGCAGTGCACATAATTTAGAATGCCATGGCGATATATCAAAAAAAAATTGCCTACATCTAACATAAATTGCAAATGTTGTAAATAAGACAAAGGAAGGATTGGGTAGGGTGAAGGAGGAAGTAGTAGCTTTGGGACATCTTGCATTGCAGAGTAAAAGTTGTAATTGTGAAGGGAAATCTCATCATAAAATATTTATATATAATTGGATATTGAACACTGTCGTGAATTGATACTTTTTAAAACATGCACAATATGCAACTGCACTGTAAAGCTCGAAGAAATCATGGAAATTCTATCTCTTAATGAATTTCTCTGTCCATTTAATAAAAACTGAAAATGCTGAAGACAAACAGCATGTCTGGCATCAACTGTGGAGTCTGAGGAAGGCCCTTCGACCTGAAACGTCAATTGTTTCACCTTCCACAGTTACTGTCCGAGCTGCTAAGTGTTTCTAGCATTTACTGTTTTATCTCAGTTTCTCCAGCACTTTTGTCTACCTTTGATCGAGCAGCATCGTGGGCAGATAGACTCAGACAACAGACAAAAACATTAGTTATACGTTTTGTGCAAGGCAGCAAAAAGAAAAAAGATGTGTAAAAATGGTAGTTCAAAGGCTGGTGTGTAGTGTTCCATGGCTGAAGTAGGATTACGGTTGTGTGGGTCTGTTAAAGAACCCGACGGTTGTCTGAAAGCAGCTGTTGCTGGACCTGGTGGTGTGGGACTTCAGTTTCTGTACCTCCTGCTCATTGATAGCAGCAAGAAACGGGTATGATCCGGATAGTGAGAATCCTTTTTGATAGATGACGCTTCTTAGAAACATAGCAAAATAGGTGCAGCAGTAGGCCATTCGGCCCTTCGAGCCAGCACCGCCATTCAATATGATCATGGCTGATTCCTTTAGCCCGAAGAGCTAAATCTAACTCCCTGTTGAAAACATCCAGTGAATTGGCCTGCACTGCCTTCTGTGGCAGAGCATTCCACATTCACAACTCTCTGGGTGAAAACGTTTTTCCTCATCTCAGTCCTAAATGGCCAACCCCTTATTCTTAAACTGTGGTTCTGGACTCCCCCAACATCGGGAACATTTTTCCCGCATCTTGCCTGTCCAATCCTTTAAGAATGTTATATGTTTCCATGAGATCTCCTCTCATCCTTCTAAATTCCTGTGAATACAAGCCCAGTCGACCCATTCTTGAGACAGCATCTTGTGTGGGCGCCTTTAATGGTATGGAGGGTAGTGCCGGGAAGGACGAGGCTGAACCACAACTCTCTGCCGCCTCTTGTGTTTGTATGCTTTGGAATACCAGGCCTGGTAGCCCCATTACAGTTAAAGGCAGCATTTTATTTATCGTATAGAGACAGTGTCTTCCGAACATTGAAGCAAGTCATCCATCTTAACCTACCGACGTGGCACATAAACACTTTGAAACCCTTCTTCACCTAATCAATTCAAAAGTTGTTTATTTTTATTTAAGATGCCATCATACACAATCCCATCTTTTGCATCAAATGTCTTGCACTAGTTCTACTTTTTACCTGTTTAAGAAGGAACTGCAGATGCTGGAAAATCGAAGGTAGACAAAAATGCTGGAGAAACTCAGCGGGTGCGGCAGCACCCGAAACGTTGCCTATTTCCTTCGCTCCATAGATGCTGGAAAGGAAAGGGAAGAAAATAGGCAATAGGAAATAGGCAACGTTTCAGGCCGAAACCCTTTGGGTTTCGACCCAAAACGTTGCCTATTTCCTTTGCGCCATAGATGCTGCTGCACCCGCTGAGTTTCTCCAGCATTTTTGTCTATCTTCTACTTTTTACCTATAACTTTCTTCTTTGGCGTCCATCTTCCATGTTTAAAATGTTGACATCGCTGTCATCGGCCATCCTGAAAAGGACGCCAACTTCCAAGATAAGACGGACGATGGCACTCAGTGGCAATGTTGCAATAGATGATGGTGGTAGCAGAATTAGCTCAGGATATTTCCAGTTTCCAGCTCCAGCGACGTGGACGCTTCTGCTATGGGGTCTCCTATACCTTTGATTAAAAAAAACTATATTCCCCTTGAATACTTCATTAATTTTATTAGTGACTACCGTACATTTATCCTCCAAGGTTAGTGGTTAATAATGTAGATGTGAAGATTCCCTTTGCATAAAATGAAAAAAGTAGCAATCATCAACTCACCAGAGAGGAAGAAAACAACAACAACGGAATTGACAGTGGAGAACCAGTGTATCTGCACGTCACTCATGGTTAAGTAAGTGTCCCAGCGAGATGCCCATTTAATAGGACCACCCTGAAAATACAAGTTAATGATTTGGATGTTAACTTGCTATTGAGCAATTTTAACTTGCCATGACCCGAGGCCAGACTAGTGATACAGAAGTCCATCGCAAGACAACTTGCAGGTCATGTTGACATATGTTCATACATACAAATAAAAGCAGATGTTTTCTAGTGTACCATAAAAGAAATAAAAGATCATCACTGCATAGTTTTGTGGTTCATATTTCTTGAATTTTAAAGACAAACTTTAACCCTATGAAACCTCCCAATCACTTCAAGTTTGGAGTCGGCCTATTAAAAGCAAATGACTCATTTAAATGCAGCGTAAGACCACAAGACATAGGAGCAGAATTAGGCTATTCGGCCCATCAGGTTTTCTCTGCCATTCGATCACGGGCGATCTATTTTTCCCTTTCAACCTCATTCTCCAGCCTTCTCCTCGTAACCTTTGATGCCATTACTAATCTAGAACCTGTAATCTCTGCTGTAAAAATACCCAATGACTTGGCCTCCATAGCCATCAGTGGCAATGAATTCCACAGATTCACCACCTCTCTGGCTAAAGAAATTCCTGCAGAAATATTTAGTTGTAAAATCATTTAGATCCTCGATACCGCTGCATTGCCTAACCCTAATTGCTTTGAATACATCCGAGTGGCTTGGCAACATATTTCAAAGAGTCAATCACATGCTTGTGGGTCAGAAAGGATAAAGATAACAGATTTCATTTCACAAATGACATGAATGCACCAAATGCATTTTCACAACAATGCCACCATTAGCTTTACACTTCTCCACAATAGTATTGCATTCAAGTTGTAATTTCCTGCATTTGTGATGAGTTCTCAGCCCGTGTCTCGAACATTCTTACTGAATCAGTAATCACGATAGATACGAGTCCTACTGCAAGTTGGGTTCCATTAGGATCATTGATCTCGAACAACATACTCACCTCCCAATGGACAGAGTAAGTAAACAGCACATCATTTTCTTTGTTGGGGTCAATTTCTTGGGGAAGTGAGCCGGCTGCCTCAGGCAGGATACAATTTCCCTTTTCATCCGTTTTTAGATCTAAAAATATGACAATTCAGTTCAATTCAGCATCAATGAGATAATACCCCAAATCAAAATAAGTAATGAGGCAAATATTTCACCCACAAAACATTAACTGTGGAGACTGAATTTGTTACAATATGAAGAAAATGCTTAATTTTTGACGTTTTTCTTAAAAGAGATAGAATGGAAACGTGTCCTTCAGCCCACCGAATCTACATTGACCATCGATCACCCATTCACACTAGATATCCCGCTTTCTCATCCACTCTCTACACTAGGGGCAATTTACAGAAGCCAATTAACCTATAAACCTGCATGCAAGTTAGTTACAATGCAGCTAAATGCTGAGAACGGAACATCTTAAAATCATGCCTGCTTATAGATTACTTTTCTTCTTCAGGATATTTGAAAGATTTGCAAATCTTAGAAAAATCGGTGCAGCAGTAGCCTCCCATTCAATATGATCGTGGCTGATCATCTAAAATCAGTACCCACTTCCTGCTTTCTCCCCATATCCCTAGATTCCATTAGCCCTAACAGCTAAATCTAACTCTCTTTAAATCTTTTTAGACCTTAAGGAGCTCATCTTTCTAACAGAATTAAAAAAGACTTAAACCTAAACGTTCATTACAGGTGGGGAAGGCAGCATTTAGTAAAACTGAGCATCTTAGCAATACAATCTGAAAGTCAAAGAATGCAGGTATAAGAATGAATCTGCCTTGTGTTTAGTCCCACATACGTTTTCAACAAACCTCAACCATTTCAGATATCATCCATTGCCAAGAAGCAACATAATTATGGTCCAAAACAAGACTCCATGACAGCAATTATCTATTTTGTTAACTCAAATGTGGGGGTACAGGAGCTAGGATAATGTTCTGTTCTTCAGAAATACCCAATACACTTGAACTTGAAAACAGAATTTGCTATCGTATCTGCAGGACAGATCCTCTAACAGCGCAGAATTGAGATCGCCCCTGCTGTCAATGTCAGATGAAGAAATTACCAAGATCATTTGCCAATATAGTCTTGAATTCACATTCCCCCTCTGCAATAATTAATTACCAACTCTCATTCTATTGGGTCGCCACAATGGCACAAGCCGCACAGGATCGCAGCTAGTAGACCTGCTGCCTCTTCTCCCCGCTTCTTCTGGGTGCTTGGGGCTCCACCCACATCCCAAACATGTGCACATTGCTGGGTTAGTTGGTGGATACTGGAAATTGCAAGATAATCTCTCTCTCTCCCTCTCTCTCTCTCTCTCTCTCTCTCCCCCCCCCCCCCCTCTCTCTCTCTCTCCCCCCTCCTCCTCTTTCCCTCCTCTCTCTCTCCCTCCTCTCTCTCCCTCCTCTCTCTCCCTCCCCCCTCTGTCTTCCAGAAAAACACCTGAATCAGCAATTTATGACAAACGACACAAGCCTTCAACATCTTCCTTCAGCTAACACACCACTTGTTTAAATCAATCTTTAGGTTTTCTTCCAATCACAGACCTTCCCTTTTGTTGTAATCAGCTCTGATCTTTTTCTCTAGAAGTTAAAACTAATTTCCAAGTTTTTCCAATCCTGCTGCAAGGTCACAAATCCAACCCTTTAAATCTGTTTCTCTCTCTCTGCCAAATGCTGCCTAACCTTCAGAGTATTTCACTATTTTCAGCGTCAGCAGTACTTTAGGAGAAAGTAATGATGCTTTATTTTAGAAATATGAAACTGTAAATTAGAGACAAGACACCTACCCAGGAATTATTTCCAAAGCAAATGTCACTGACCTGGGGCAGCACGGTGGCGCAGCGGTATAGCTGCTGCCTTTCAGCGCCAGAGACCTGGGTTCGATCCTGACTACGGGAGTTTGCACGTTCTCTTCATAACCTGCGTGGGTTTTCTCCGAGATATTCGGTTTCCTCCCACACTCCAAATATGTGCAGGTTTGGCTTGGAATAAATGTAAATGTATTAAGGAGTTTAAGGATAAGGGGGAAATCTTTTAGGACTGAGATGAGGAAAACTTTTTTCACACAGAGAGTGGTGAATCTCTGGAATTCTCTCCCGCAGAAGGTAATTGAGGCCAGTTCATTGACTATATTTAAGAGGGAGTTAGATGTGGCCCTTGTGGCTAAAGGGATCAGGGGGTATGGAGAGAAGGCAGGTACAGGATACTAAGTTGGATGATCAGCCATGATCATATTAAATGGCGGTGCAGGCTCGAAGGGCCGAATGGCCTACTCTTGCACCTATTTTCTATATTTCTATGTTTCTAAATTGTCCCTAGTGTAGGATAATGTTAATGCAGCACCCTCCATAATGTTTGGGACAAAGACCCATCATTTATTTATTTGCCTCTGTACTCCACAATTTGAGATATGTAATAGAAAAAAATCACATGTGGTTAAAGTGCATATTGTCAGATTTTAACAAAGGCCATTTTTATACATTTTGGTTTCATTTATACATAGGAATTACAGCAGAGTTTGTATAGTTCCCCCATTTCAGGGCACCATAATGTTTGGGACACAGCAATGTAATGTAAATGAAAGTAGTCATGTTTAGTAATTTTGTTGCATATCCTTTACATTGCAATGACTGCTTGAAGTCTGTGATTCATGGACATCACCAGTTGCTGGGTGTCTTTCTCTTTCTGAAATCAACTTTTATTTTGTGGTCTTGTTGATGTTGAGCAGAAAGTTGCTATAGCGACACCTCACAACCATGTCTCGCTCCTCCCTGTATGCTTCTTCTTCTTATCGAGTCCACACACAAGATTAGAAGTTGTTCATCCAGAGCTGAACACACATCTCGGCATCTGCATACAATCGTGTCTGTCTTGTCGCTTCTTGTGCGCGGAGGCGGAAAGATTGGTGGAAACAGGGCCGCGAGGTGAACGCTCTTTCCTTGACCCCATCCTGTATGCTGAGTCATCACCGCCTGTGATCCGCCAGCAACAGTGGTGTCATCAGTGAGTTTGTAGAATGCTGTGCTTAACCGTACAGTCATGGATGTAAAGAGAGCGGAGCTGGGGGCTAAGCACGCAGCCTTGAGGTGGACTGGAGCACCCGGGGAAAACCCATGCGGTCATGGGGATAACATCCAAACTCCGTATAGACAGTACCCGCCCGTAGTTAGGATCGAACGTGGCCGCTGTAAAGCAGTGAGGTGGCATAGTGGCGCAGAGGGAGAGCAGTGCCGGACACCCAGGTTCGATCCTGACTGTAGGTACTGTCTGTGCGGAGTTTGTACCTTCTCCCCATGACCGCGTGGGCTTTCTCCGAGATGTTCGGTTTCCTCCCACACTCCAAAGACATACAGGTTTGTAGGTTAATTGGCTTGGCGTATGTGTAAATTGTCCCTAGTGTAGGACAATGTTAATGTGCGGGGATTGCTGGTTGCCGTGGACTCGGTGGGCCAAAGGGTCTTTTTCCGCGCTGTATCTCTAAAACTAAAACTAAACGCTACCGCTGTGCCACCATGTAGGGTTGTCGGGGTTCGTGTAGGTGTCTCGTTGCTCCCCCTTTCAAAGTGTACATAAAAGGACATTGAGCTCCTCTGGAAGTGAGGCATCATTGCCACTTACACTACCCAGTTTCACCTCATTGGAAGTGATAGTGTTCACATCCTGCCACATCCGTTAAGGACACCAGCTAAGTTTGGAATTGTCACTGCTCGCGATGGCCCTCAGGTGCTCACACCTGACTTTTTGTATGGTGCAATTAGCAGTCCTAAACTTCCGTAAGGCTGGTGATGCATCTCTGAGCAGGAAATGGAGCTCCCGGTTCAGCCGGATATTCTGGTTGGGGAAGACTTGGTATGTTGTTAGGTACACATTCATCCACACGTTTGTTATCAACTTGGTATTCATCCAGGTCACGAATCCTTGAACATGATTCATTCCATTGATTTGAAACAGTCCCCTAGGCGCTCCCCTGCCTCCCTAGGCTAGCGCTTCTCAGTCCTCTTTGCTGGTGCCACCCTTTTCAAAGTCTGTCTATGTGGCAGGAGGTTAGATTTCTGAAGTCAGGGGCAAGGGTAGGATCAAAGGCATTCCAGATGGTGCACTCCTGCAGACTGCCTGCAAAAATGTCCCAGTGCTGTCGTGGCTCATCTCAAGTCAAGTCAACTTTATTTGTCACATACACATACAAGATGTACAGTGAAATGAAAGTGGCAATGCCTGCGGGATTATGCAAAACTACAGAACAGAACCAGTATTTACATTTTTAAAAAGACACAACAGTAAATTGGTCCCTGGTGAGATGGGAGTTTACAGTCCTGACGGCCTGTGGGAAGAATCTCCGTCTCATCCTCTCTGTTTAACGCAGCGTGACAGCGGAGGCCCTTGCCTGACCATAGCAGCTGGAACTGGAACAGTCCGTTGCTGGGGTGGTAGGGGTCCTTCAATATCTTGTGTTTAAGAGGGAACTGCAGATGCTGGAGAATTTTTTTTAGGGAGAAGGTAAAATTGGGCTGTGCGGGGCTGGGGAACGATGAAGAAGGGTTTCGGCCCGAAACGTTGGCTATTTTCTTCGCTCCATAGATGCTGCTGCACCCGCTGAGTTTCTGCAGCTTTTTTGTGTAACCCTCCTTCAATATCTTGCTGGCTTTGGATCTGCACCTCCTAGTGTATAGGTCCTGCAGGGGGGTAAGTGTAGTTGCCACGGTGCGTTCTTAATCCTGCTAACATTTCTTCTGTAGAAATACAAACTGCTGGAGGAACTCAATGGGTCATGTAGCACCTTGGAAGGATATGGGTCGGGACCCTTGTTTTTTGCTCAAGGTGCCAGCATCTACAGTCTCCAGGGTCAACATTTCTTCTGTAGGATGAAACTGCAGATGCTAGTTTAAACCGAAGACAGACACAAAAAGCTGGAGTAACTCAGCGGGTCAGACAGCATCTCTGGAGAAAAGGAATAGGTGACGTTTCAGGTCGAGACCCTTCATCTGTTTCATCCATTGTTTCAATATCCATTTTATAGTGTACAGAACACTTATCGCACAGGAACATGCCCTTATGTATTTTTCTTTTTTTTCTCACTTTTAATTTAATTTTAATTTCAAGTTTTCGTGTAGCTTGTTGCATGATGACTGTCGGCAGACCAATTTCTCTCCGGGGATGAATAAAGTTTCATCGTATCGTTAAGCCCACAATATCAATGCCGAACACAATATCAAGATAAACTAATCTCATCTGCCTGCATATGATCCGTATCCTCATTCCCTGCAGAACCATTTGAGTTCTTGCCCAATTCTTAATTAGTTTAAGATTTTAATATTGTTGAATTCGTTGAACCAGGGGCCACAGTTTAAGAATAAGGGGTAAGTCATTTAGAACCGAGACGAGGAAACACTTTTTCTCACAGAGAGTTGTGAGTCTGTGGAATTCTCTGCCTTAGAGGGCGGTGGAGGCCAGTTCTCTGGATACTTTCAAGAGAGTGCTAGATTGGGCTCTTAAAGATAGTGGAGTCAGGGGATATGGGGAGAAGGCAGGAACGGGGTACTGATTGGGGATGATAAGCCATGATCACATTGAATGGCGGTGCTGGCTCGAAGTTGCAAAAAGTAATTTTGACTGCGTAAAATGAGATGTCATTATATTTCTGTATTTCATTTCTTGATTTAAGTACATTTGAAATATGTCCAATTATTAGTGCCATTTTGTTTCAGTGGGACGGGATTCATAGAAAGTTGTTTGTTAAATTGAGTCAAAGAGGGGTGCCTAAATACATTGTGAGAATCCTTGCTTACTGGTATGCCCACCAGACTATGCAAGTACAATGGGGCAATAGGGTCTCAGCCCCATTTGGGGTTAGCAATGGCGTTAGACTAGGAAGAATTTTGTCCCCAGTCCTTTTTAATCTTTATATTGATGATCTGTCCCGGCAATTGAAAGCCTGTAATACCGGGTGCATGATTGGTAATATTTTACTGAACCATATTATCTATGCACATGATCTTGTGGTCTTTAGTCCATTTAGCGCTGGTCTCCAGCAGCTCCTTACTATATGTTCTCTGTATGGTGTGGAACATGATATCAATTATAATGCTGGTAAGAGTGCTGTTATGATCTGTAGAATCAATGAAGATAAATGTCCAAAATGTCCTGATTTTAAATTGTTTGACAATCTTAGTGTCTGTAATAAGGTAAAATATCTTGGACATTTTATTACAGAACAAATAACGGATGACGAGGATATTTATAGGCAACGACGTATGCTGTATGTTCAGGCAAATATTCTCTCTTGTAAGTTTGGTGCGTGTACAGATGTGGTGAAGATGTCTTTGTTTAGAGGATATTGCACACCACTCTATACTTCACAACTGTGGTCAAACTACGGAAAGACACGTTTACAGAGACTAAAGGTGGTTTATAATAATGACATGAGAACACTGCTAAGGAAACCTAGATGGTGTAGTGTTAGTGAAATGTTTGTGGCTGTAAGGAGTCAGTACTTTAGAAGCTATCCTAAGAAATCATATGTATAAATTCATCTGCAGGATTAATGACTGAAAATGTAATTATCGTGGTCTGATCAAACATATGGTTTAGCACTAGTTGTGGAGACATTTGTCTCGTTGTAGGACACTGATTTCTCTTTTTATTCTGGATTTTAAATCATGTGTTTTTTGTATATCATTTATGATGCTCTTATAAGTAATATACTAAGCTTTTATATGTATTTATGGTGTTTTTATATGCAATGTATTTTATGTAATGCCTCTTGTCTGGACCTTGAGTCTGAAATAAAATTTAATAATAATAATAATATATAATAATTAAATAATAATTAAAGGCAACAATATTTGTGAACAGTGTAAATGGATAAAGTGATTTGTAAACTGTAGTGAATTATATAAATAATTTTGTATGACATGAATAATAATTTTGGTTTAATATCTCCAAACATGTTTTACTTGGAATTGGTTTGAGTTGCAAAAAGTTGTAATCATATCTCAGTGGAGAGAATATTTCACTCAAATTGCATTGTGTAGCTTTGAATTGAGAGGAACATCTTGTAATCAGCCTTCAATTGAAACTGTTTATATCTGTGTCTGTGTCTTGGGTGCCTTCCAGTGAATCAACATTATCCCAACTGTTGTATAGACCATGTTATTTCAATCTGTCATCCTGAAATGTGTGAGACTTGAAGGATGTTGTGTCCAAAGCTGATCTGAATTTAATATTTAAGAAAGAACTGCAGATGCATTAAATCTCAGAAGGTACACGAACATGCTGGAGAAACTCAGCGGGTGCAGCAGCATCTATGGAGTGAAGGAGATAGGCAACGTTTTGGTCCGAAACGTTGCCTAGTTCCTTCGTTCCATAGATGCTGCTGCACCTGCTGAGTTTCTCCAGCATTTTTGTGTACCTTCTGTGATTTAATGCATCGACTTCTTTGCTTCAGATAGAAATGTGTACGTAAAGTATATGTAATGTAAGGTGATAGCTTTGTGCATGAAATTCAGCTCTAGCTTTTAGCCTGTGTTCTTGAGCATCCTATTTCATTTTTTTGTAGGACATTTGTCACATTATTAATATTTTCAGCTTGTATGTGGTCAGGCAGTAAAATTAGCTTAGTTTTGAACCAGTATTGTCTCTTGATTCAATCTTAGAGCACCCCTGTTGTTTTTAATTTCCGATACGGACTATTGTAGTGTCGATTGTAGGATGGATTGCTGCTCAGTGGAAGTTGCCTAGTTTGCATTCGATCCCTACGTACAGAGTTGAAATGTTCAGTGTTTTCCTGAATGTTCTTAATCCTCCCCTTCTCAGCTCTCCCTCAGCCCACTGGCTCCACCTTTTCGTTTCTTCGTCTTCGTCTTGCCCCCCCCCCCCCCCCCCCCCCCCCCCCCCCCCCCCTCACATCAGTCTGAAGAAGGGTTTTGGCCCGAAACGTTGCCTATTTCCTTCGCTCCATAGATGCTGCCTCACCCGCTGAGTTTCTCCAGCATTTTTGTCTCCATTCGATTTTCCAGCATCTGCAGTTCCTTCTTGAACATTAAACATTAATGTGTTTATATTGACAGGGAATGGAGGTGCATAGACCATGTGCAGTTTAAATTGGCACTGACGTAATGTGCCTGTTCCTGTGCTGTACTGTTCTATTTGTGAATTGTGAAATTATAACTCAGTTGGAAGTTTTGGAGATGGTGTTCTATGTTGCACCACTGGATTTATGCCACTAGAGATCATCAGTGAGCTTTGAGAATAGATCTCTTCCGCCTGTCATTTCTAATTGGTCCCATAGCATGGCATGTGTCGGGTGCGTTCAGGTTTTTGATTTTGTATTCTTTAAGTATTTATTATTCCTGCAATAAGGGAATGACGTTTACTTCTTATTTCTTGCTGGACTAACTGCAGATCAATTGTTGATGTATTTCAAGTGTGCCATACAAAAGTTTTATTGCAGTTCCAGTGTTTTAAGGGTGAAAGTTATACTGCACTTTTTGACTCTGGCTCGACTCTTCCATGCAACTAAGGTGCCTATCCAAGCTTGCCCCATTAACCTGCATTTGGACTGAATCTCTCCAAGCCATTCCTATCCATATACCTGTTCAATATACTTATACCTGTCCGTATCCATATACCTGTTCAATATACTTATACCTGTCCATATCCATATACCTATACTTTTCTGCATTTCCTCCTGCAAGCTCAACTGGAAATGGGGGGAAATATGCATCGTGGTACTTAAGTGGGAGAATGTTTGTGTTGGGGAGACTGAAGGAAACGAGAGTGAAAGTCTTGCAACGCTGAAACGCACAGCACATAATGTTGCATAACAATAAACTCAATTAAAACAAACCTAAACACCGTACATGTTGACCTTCAAACACGTATATACATGAAGCCCATCATTCATCTCACATCCCCATCCACCAACCCATGCTTCCACATCCCAACTTCCATGACGCTACTCTAGAGGCAATTTACAATTAACCTAGCAGCCGGCATATCTTTTGGCATGTGGAAGAAAACTTTAGCAGGGAGAACATGCAAACTCCAGAGGCTCGATCAGGAACGAGCCTGGGTCTCTCGAACTGTGAAGCCACAGTGCTAACCACTGTACCCACTCTGTATTTGATCACTAACCAATGCACCACTTGTTTTTACATTATTAAATGTTTATCAAAATATTGATTTATACTGGCAAACATGTTGGAAATAATTTGTTAAAGAAGGAACTGCAGATGCTGGAAAATCGAAGGTAGACAAAAGTGCTGGAGAAACTCAGCGGGTGCAGCAGCATCTATGGAGCGAAGGAAATAGGCAACGTTTCGGGCCGAAACCCAAAGGGTTTCGGCCAGAAACGTTGCCTATTTCCTTCATGTTTCGGCCCAACGCATTGCCTATTTCCTTCGCTCCATAGATGCTGCTGCACCCACTGAGTTTCTCCAGCACTTTTGTCTACCTGTTGAAAATAATTGTTTAGTAGAGTAGATAGATATTAAACCAGCTTTAATTCTTTTGTTTTAGGCAATGTCAATCTGGCCATTGGTGCTTCTCTTAGAACTGCACACTTCATCTACGTTTTATGTACCGGGTGTTGCACCAATTGACTTTCATCAAAATCATCCTGTGGAAATTAAGGTAAATACCTGTTATAACATTCGGTATTATTCACTTTTAAAGATGTGGCTATTGTTAATCGATCTCTATGATCCGTGTTCAGAGCTCAGTACAAGTGTGCATATGATTATTTGATTTTCGTCTCAACATATTTCTGGGGAGGGATGTGAGGCAGGCATATATATCACCACTTTTTTCTTTCTTTCTCTTTTTGTCCTTTTATTTTTCTTATTTTTTCTATTCCTCTCTTCTTTCTTTCATTTATTCACTCTAAGGCCACACCACTTTGGTAGCCTAGGGGTTAAATCTTTGCACATTTCACTTTATCTCTTTCTTGCTTTCTCTCCTTCCTTTTCCACCGTCTATAGCTAAAGGTTAAAATTGAAGCTGTATAATAACTGTATTATTTTATATGCCGTTGGTTCTATTTTTGTACATTTGCTTCTAATAAATTTAAATTAAAAAATTAAAAATTAAAAAAAAACATATTTCTGCTTTGAATTTGTGCTAGGTAGGTAGAATGTTTGTTGACGTTTAAATTATTAAGAACTTCATCTCTGGGTCGTGCAATACATTGTCTTCATTCACGTGGCTCTGGGCAGCCTACATAGACGGGAACGTCTGCAGAAAATGTGACGTCTGAACACTGACGTACCTTGGCCTCCTGTAGTTGAGATGCAATCTTCAAGCATTTTTTAGGTGTGGCATGACTGTTTGAAATACTTTAACCGAGGCTTTATGACATAAATAAATTGAATTGTAGAGTATTTGCGAATATTGGAATTCTGGCTAACAAACGGTTTTGAAACAGTTGGGATCTAGTGCTGGGAGTTTTCCTTTGTATACTTAGTTGCTGCAAAACGTGTTCTTACAGAGAGCAGGAACATGTATTGGGCCATTCTTTGGAAAGTGAACCCAAATGTCACACACGTTACCAAATGGCATCACATCAAGTAATACATTAAAAAAAATCTTGCAAGAGATTAATCTTATTCATCGCTATTTCCCCACCTACGCAACTATAATGCGTGTCTGCTAAAGATATGAACATTCTAGCTTTTTAAAATTCGCCAGAGTTTATGGAAGATAAAACTGAGTTATGGAAAAAAAAATGCTTCCCTGTGAGGTCACACACGTGACCAGTCGTATTTGACCCCTGACCCTAAACAAGCATTGTCAGCATAACATTAATATTTCACTTGATAAACTATTTAAAAAAAAAAGAATCATATACACAGTACAAAACAATATACCTGTAATGCTTTCAGAATTAGAAGAGATGTATTCCACAATTTTTCATGGTTTTGGTCACACACGTGACCAAGAATGGGCCTATTCTGGATTTGTCTCACTAATGTAATCCCCATCCCTATTTCTAATGGCGATGATTCAGAATCTTTAACGAGGTTTTACTTTTGATGTACTTGCACAGAGAGATGGAGATGTCCACTGTGCAGTGTTACAGGGTGGCACGGTGGAGAGAGGGGAGAGAGAGGGGGAGAGAGGGGCGAGAATGAGAGGACGAGAGAGGGGGAGAGAGAGAATGGAAAACAGGTTAAATCATCTTTAATCAAGAGGTATCAATGGAGATTGATTCCACAAGCTGCTGGGATATTGACATTGAGGATCAGGTGACCGTTTGCTGTTATCTGCATCAGAAGTCTGCACTTTTCTTCAGCTAATCTATATGTTCCGCAATGCCTTATTCATTGAGTCCAGAGGGTGGGATTGGTTTCACCAGAATAAGTCATCGTATAATCATGCGAGTGGTTTAATAATAAACCTTGAACCTTTCCCATGTGAACCTCAGGCTGTGAAGCTGACGAGCTCCCGGACACAGCTCCCGTACGAATATTATTCCCTTCCGTTCTGTCGGCCGGACAAAATTGAATACAAAGCAGAAAACCTTGGTGAGTTTATTATCTATTCATTGCTTTATCACATAAATTGGCCTGCCATTCTTTCCACCAGTGGGTCAAAGAAGTGGCCAATGTGTTAAATGCAGCAGAATCAAGCAAAACTATTTTAGAAAATTACATTTGCTGCCTCATCCTCGTGTGCATTTAATGCATTTCATAATTTTAGTTGAAAATGTAATTGTACCATCATCATGAATAACTGTATTTTTATCAATGTAATAATACTATTAATCAGAATCAGATCTGCCAAGTATGTTTTGCAACATATGACGAATTAATCCAATGAAGTTACACAAAAATGCTGGAGAACCTCAGCAGGTACAGCAGCATCTATGGAGCGAAGGAAATAGGCAACGTTTTGGACCGAAACCCAAAGGAAATAGGCAACGTTTCGGGTCGAAACCCAAAGGGTTTCGGCCCGAAACGTTGCCTATTTCCTTCGCTCCATTGATGCTGCTGTATCCACTGAGTTTCTCCAGCATTTTTGTGTAACTTCATTGGACTAATTCCTCAAAACCCAAAGGAAATAGGCAACGTTTCGGGTCGAAACCCAAAGGGTTTCGGCCCGAAACGTTGCCTATTTCCTTCGCTCCATAGATGCTGCTGCACCCGCTGAGTTTCTCCAGTAATTTTGTGTACCTTCGATTTCCCAGCATCTGCAGTTCTTTCTTAAATCCAATGAAGTTATTAATTTAGTAGTTTGATCTCCTCCAAAGTGGTTTTTGATCTGGCATTGGAGTTAGTTATCTGGCCCAGCTGACATTTCTCTGTTCTGTTAGTGCTAGATGTCCTTGGAAAAAAGTGTTTGTTTTTAATGTTAGTAAAATTTTATAATGATAATGCCCGCTATTTATTGTTTAAATAGCCCTCAGAGAAAAATTGCCTTATTCATGATTGGAATCATCAGCGAAATATTCATTGACTACTTAATAAATAAAAAAGTGTTTCTGATTTGAATTCTAATAGTCTTTGACTATTACATACTGTGGTGAAAGGTATAGAAGGTCAGTACCACTTCATGTTATAAACATGAATAGTGGTATATTACCTTAGCAACGCTGAAATAACGGTTTTACTGGTTTATTCGCGTCCACTGTCATCAGCAATGTTAAATATTTAAAAACATTAGGTGGAATCTCAAAGAAGTAATTGTTCTTGCGTTTCTTACTGAACAGGTGAGGTGTTGAGGGGTGATCGGATTGTGAACACGCCCTATGACATGCACATGAACGTTGAAAAGAAATGTGAAGTGCTCTGTGACAAGCCAAACAAACCTGTCAAGTTCAAAATAGCTGACAGTAAACTGGTCGTAGAAAGGATTCGGGAGGAATATTATATTCACTTGTACGTAAAGCTGTTTTTATTCTTACTGTATATTGATCCTGTGCAATCTACATATTTAAAACGATTTATGTTAATGCTGTAGTTTCATGAATGAACCTTGACATGTGTATTAGAATCTGTGTTGGTGGTTTGTTGTTCTACTGTGCAGCGTCTGAACGGGGACTCTTCCTTTAGGCCTGTGTGCATATGTTCGTGTACATGTTTATATAGTAGGAGAGGATGCAGGTGCTGAATCAGTGCTTCCGCAATTAAGATTACATTCAGATTTCGGCACAATCCGAAATCAAACTTGAAATCTTCATGCCTGTACTATTGCTGTCTGAGGAGATTTATTACCTATTAACAATTTTCTTCAATTTAACTTATCTATACACGAGCTGACATAACAATTGTGGTAAAAATCAGAATAGCAAGAAGCCTTTTTTTTTCCAATTTATAAATTATACTTTTTCTCTATAATCTCAAATTATCTGCTTTACTTAAACTAGGAGATATTTTGAAAACACGGATCATTAGTAATGCGAACTGGAAGCACAGGTTAGCGGCTAGGGGAATAAGGGGCAAAGTTAGACTTTTCTGCTGTTTTATCACATCTGACAACTAAGGCTATACATTGTCTGATATGTTGAACTAATGCTCGATGCATTCCCTTTTTCAATGCATGAATTATACTTGCCTGCTTACAGGATTGCAGATAACTTGCCTGTTGCAACGCGATTAGAATTTTACCCAAATTCTGAAGACAATGACAAAAAGAAAGAAAAGGAAGTGCAGTTTGAACATGGTTACAGGCTGGGATTCATTGACAACAATAAGGTACAACTAACACTTCCAATGAGGGGCAACTGGGAGGAGACTAAATAACTAACACTTCCAATGAGGGGCAACTGGGAGGAGACTAAATAGCAATCCTCAGTGAACCACTTTAGTTGCTTCGCCCTGGATGATGAAAACAAGAAATGCTCTACAATAAATAGTGATTGTGTAGTACAGGTGAATGCAGTGTGTAGTGGATGTGTTTGTTTTACATCAAGCACATAACCTGTTTGCTTCAATGCCGATTTATATTTCAGTTCTACCTCCACAATCATCTCTCTTTCATTGTCTATTATCACAAAGAAGAAATAGAAATAGACCAGGAACCGACCTATAGAGTTGTTCGCTTTGAGGTCGTACCACAAAGTGTTAAATATCAAGGTAAGTCAATATCTTTTGAATATGATTTGGAGTGTAGCAGTGGCAAAATACATAGACAGACAGCGACAAAAAAAAATGCTGAAATCTGCACGATTCAAATTCTCGTGATTTGTAGCTATTAATTAGCAGTAAACCTGCTTAAAGGAGGACCTCGACCCAAAACGTCACCTTTTTCCTTTGCTCCATAGATGCTGTCTCACCCGCTAAGTTTCTCCAGGAATTTAGACCACCATCTTTTTGTGTCTTATCTTCAGAAAAAAGTCTTGTTGGATGTTATTTTACAGTTAGCCATATTGGCCGTTTCTGTTGCTTGGTTAGCTGCATTCTATTTTCAATATACTGTCGTGTGACAAACAATATTATCGAACTTTAAATCCCATTGTTATGTGGATTTGCTCATGTTGATAATTCTTAATAATAATATCTTTCATTGTCATTGCACATCAGTGCAACGAGATTTAGTATGCAGCTTCCAACCGATGTAAAAATAATAAAATAAATAAATAAACTGTGCGACGTGACCATCCGAGGGAGACAGTCCAGGGGGGATGGGGGGCACTCAGCAGGGCCGGTTCAGAGCTGCTATAGCTCTGGGAATAAAGCTGTTTCTGAGTCTGGAGGCCTTGTAACGTCTGCCGGAGGGAAGTAGTTCGAACAGTCCGTTACAAGGGTGTGAGGAGTCTTTCTGGATGCTGACGGCCTTCCTGAGGCACCGTGTACCAATGTAAATGTCGCTGGACTTCTGATGAGGTTGGATCCTCTAACTATTACTTTGTGTATTGGTAACTAGGTATTTAAAAAGTGGTTTGTATGGAGCCAGATATTGATACTGTGGGAATAATCAGTAATAAGTGACCTGAAAATGTGCATCAGGTCCAGCATTTTTGTCTACCTTCAAAGAAAAATTAGGCATTTTCTTCATATTGTAACAAATTCAGTCTCCACAGTTAATGTTTTGTGTGTGAAATATTCACCTCATTACTTATTTTGATTTGGGGTATTATCTCATTGATGCTGAATTGTAAAATTGAACTGAATTGTCATATTTTTAGATCTAAAAACGGATGAAAAGGGAAATTGTATCCTGCCTGAAGCAGCCGGCTCACTTCCCCAAGAAATTGACCCCAACAAAGAAAATGATGTGCTGTTTACTTACTCTGTCCATTGGGAGGTGAGTATGTTGTTCGAGATCAATGATCCTAATGGAACCCAACTTGCAGTAGGACTCGTATCTATCGTGATTACTGATTCAGTAAGAATGTTCGAGACACGGGCTGAGAACTCATCACAAATGCAGGAAACTACAACTTAAATGCAATACTATTGTGGAGAAGTGTAAAGCTAATGGTGGCATTGTTGTGAAAATGCATTTGGTGCATTCATGTCATTTGTGAAATGAAATCTGTTATCTTTATCCTTTCTGACCCACAAGCATGTGATTGAGTCTTTGAAATATGTTGCCAAGCCACTCGGATGTATTCAAAGCAATTAAGGTTAGGCAATGCAGCGGTATCGCGGTCTAAATGATTTTATAACTAAATATTTCTGCAGGAATTTCTTTAGCCAGCGTAGAATTTGTAGAATTCATTGCCACTGATGGCTATGGAGGCCAAGTCATTGGGTATTTTTACAGCAGAGATTACAGGTTCTAGATTAGTAATGGCATCAAAGGTTACGAGGAGAAGGCTGGAGAATGAGGTTGAGAGGGAAAAATAGATCGCCCATGATCGAATGGCAGAGAAAACCTGATGGGCCGAATAGCCTAATTCTGCTCCTATGTCTTGTGGTCTTACGCTGCATTTAAATGAGTCATTTGCTTTTAATAGGCCGACTCCAAACTTGAAGTGATTGGGAGGTTTCATAGGGTTAAAGTTTGTCTTTAAAATTCAAGAAATATGAACCACAAAACTATGTAGTGATGATCTTTTATTTCTTTTATGGTTGCACTAGAAAACATCTGCTTTTATTTGTATGTATGAACATGTGTCAACATGACCTGCAAGTTGTCTTGCGATGGACTTCTGTATCACTAGTCTGGCCTGGGGTCATGGCAAGTTAAAATTGCTCAATAGCAAGTTAACATCCAAATCATTAACTTGTATTTTCAGGGTAGTCCTATTAAATGGGCATCTCGCTGGGACACTTACTTAACCATGAGTGACGTGCAGATACACTGGTTCTCCATTGTCAATTCCGTTGTTGTTGTTTTCTTCCTCTCTGGTGAGTTGATTGCTACATTTTTCATTTTATGCAAAGGGAATCTTCACATCTACATTATTAAGCACTAACCTTGGAGGATGTTAATAAAGGCAGCCACAACTCAAAGTTATAAATGTAAGGTAGTCACTAATTAAAAAAAACTTTTAAAGAACACAGCAGCTTCCACCTCACAATGACGTCAAGGGGGGTAGGGAGGGGAGCAGGGTTATGGAGGGAAGGAAGGAGTGACTGAGGGTAGGGGAAATGAGAGGGAGAGGAGAGGTGAGGGAGGGAGTGGCGAGTGGAGGAGGAGAGGGGAATGAAGAGGGAGGGTGAAGAGGAGGGGGAGGGAGTGCTGGGGATGAGGGGGAATGGAGGAGGATAGGGGTAGGAAGAGGGAAGGCGAGTCGCACTTGGCGAGGGATGCCGTAACTCACGTTACAATGGGAACCCGTCAGTAACGCCTGCGCAGTTGGGGGTTATGGGTGAGTGGTGGAATATTGCGTTCGGGGACCAGCCCTCCCTTGTGACAGGAACCCAATGGGTCCCACTTGGTCTAGTTACTAATAAAATGAATGAAGGTAGACAAAAATGCTGGAGAAACTTAGCGGGTGAGGCAGCATCTATGGAGCGAAGGAATAGGTGACGTCTCGGGTCGAGACCCTTCTTCAGACTGGTGTGGGGGTCGGAGGGCGGAGGAAGAAAGGAAGAGGTGGAGACAGTGGGCTGTGGGAGAGCTGGGAAGGGAAGGGGAAGGAGGGAGAAAGTAAGGACTACCTGAAATTAGAAAAGTCAATGTTCATCTCGCTGGGGTGGGAAAAAAGTTTTTTTTATCAAAGGTGTAAGTAAAAAGTAAAACTAGTGCATGACATTTGAAGCAAAATATGTGATTGTGTATAATGGGATCAAATAAGAATAAACAACTTTTGAGTTGATTGGATGAAGAAGGGTTTAAAAGAGGTGCAATGTCGGTTAATTGAGATGCATGTTCAGAAGACACTGTCTCTATACAACCATTAAAATGCCGCCTTTAACAGATTCGGAAAAGCAGCATATTGGTTTTGCGCATGTTTTATGTCCACTGCATGCAAATATCTTGTGTGGGAAGGAACTGCAGATGCTGGTTTACACTGAAGATAGACACAAATAAATAAATAAAAGATTATGACCTGGTGCTCATCTGTGGGGTCATGGTGTGCAAGAGAGGATTGCAGATGCTGGTTTAAATTGAAGGTAGACACAATATGCTGGAGTAACTCAGTGGGTGAGGCAGCATCTCTGGAGAGAAGGACCGGGCAACGTTTCGGGTCGAGACACTTCTTCTGACGTCATGGTCCAAGGATAAGTAGGAGGAGGTGTCTGAGAGCTGGCGCCTGGCCTCAGCGTGTTAGAGTTCAGCTCACCAAAGGTCCCCACGTTACACAATGACCCCACATTACACAACCACGTTCCCCCTCCTATGCGGTTAAAATCCCGTAAGAGCTCCCTAACCAGCGTCACCCCGTTGGAAACAACACCAGCTGAAGCTCGCCTCCAGATGTGGAAGAACGGACGAGCCGCTGATCCTATTTCCACCAAGATGGGCACACACCAGCAGCAGAGAGCTTACCACCAGGTGGTGATGTACACTGGCTGAACTGGAGATGTCTCAACCGACTGCTGACCCAGGTTGGGCGGTCAAGGGTGCCAATGCACAAATGGGGCTACATCGAGGGTACAACAACTTGTGACTGGCACACAGACCCAGACAATGCAACACCTTCTGCAATGCCCATTGATGGATAATCCATGTACTACTGTAGACCTTGCACTGAACACTCCAATACCACAACGATGTGTACAGCAGTGGCGAGCCACCATATAGCTTAAGGACACAATAGACAATAGGTGCAGGAGTAGGCCATTCAGCCCTTCGAGCCAGCACCGCCATTCAATGTGATCATGGCTGATCATCCCCAATCAGTACCCCGTTCCTGCCTTCTCCCCATATCCCCTGACTCCGCTATCTTTAAGAGCCCTATGTAGCTCTCTCTTGAAAGTATCCAGAGAACCGTCCTCTGAGGCAGAGAATTCCACAGACTTACCACTCTCTGAGAAAATGTGTTTCCCCGTCTCCGTTCTAAATGGCTTACCCCTTATTCTTAAACTGTGGCCCCTGGTTCTGGACTCCCCCAATATGAAAGAAGAAGTCCAGAGGTCAGATTGCCAGACTACCACGGCACCTCCCTTGTCAGCGGGTTTGATGACAATGTTTATGTACGAATATCTTAGTGTGTCAGTTGACTGTACCACAAGTGTCTTCTGCTGAATTAAATAAAATGTGCAGCCTGCTATTGTGAAAACGCAATTTCTTAAGCTAGAAAGGATGCAGTCAGGTATTACATTTCTTACTGAAGTGCAGTAAGACTGATAATCCACGATCAGACCATTTGGAAATTCTAATGTTTCATCGTCTGGTTCACTGAGTGATGTTCGCTACTCTCTGCTCCCACTCACCAGGCCCCCCTGGGTCCTATGCCCTTTTTAACCTTATTAGATTCACTGGAAGATTTAGCGTTCTACTGCATAACCTCTGAAATTGAATTAAAAGTGTATTGGAGGATTAGGATGAATAATATCCAGTAGACCAGAGTAGGTGCTGGTCGGGCACGACCAAAGTTCCCCGCACGCAGGATTATCTGGGCTTTACTGCACTGAGACTACAGTCGGACTCTCTCTTCTGGAATATTTCCGATTAACTCGTCCGTGTGAGTTTAGAAGTGTGCTCTGTCCCGGCTAACCCGTCTGCTCTTCAAGGCTTTTCCGAGGAACATTCTGGTGCCAAGACTGGCCGTCTGCCATGATGAATTTCAATTAACACAATGTACTCTGTGAAAAAGCTCCAGCACCAACAGTGCTCGGGTCAGCTCAGGTCAGGTGGCAGCAAATGTAACCGACCACATACTCCCACAGCGGCCATTTCAAAGGCAGCGCCACGCAGTACACTGTGTGTGCCTCCCCATTTAGCTCCAGTAGAAGTAGCATAACTATCTACCCTCTCCACGACTTTACAGACATCAGTGTTAGCACCCATTGAAAGTGGTTTAATATACACAGTCCAAATCGCAGCGACCTGTTTGCACAGGAAATGTTGGTCTGTGAACATGTCTGGTCCCCCAGAAAAATTGCTCTACTACTGTATGTACGTATATATATTTATTGCTCATTATTCTATGTTCGCTCTTCTGGGTGAGATGCTAACTGCATTTCGTTGTCTCTGTACTGTACACTGCACAATGACAATAAAGATTGAATCTGAATCTGAATCTGAAATGCTGCTGTTTACTAATGTGCTTGCAGTTGACTCTAAATGCTTGAAGAAAATTAGCAAAAACCGAGCTGGAGATAATGGGTCAAACGCAAGCAGGTGGGACTAGTGCAGATGGGGCATGTTGGTCAGCGTGTTGGGCCCCAAGGGCCCGTTTCCACACTACTTGACTCGATAAGCAATTTCTAACATTTTTTACATGATCAGTTTCAAACTCTAAAATCATTAAGTGCGACCAAGAATATTTACATCACAGAAGGAAGTCATAGAATGGAGAGATATGGATCATATGCATGCAGGGGAGATTGGTTTAACGTAACGTAATGTCATGTTTGGCACTGATAGTGTGGGCTGAAGGGCCTGTTCTACTGTACTAAATCCACTAATCTTTCTTTGAGAATATAATCTTTTGAACTATATAGACAATAGGTGCAGGGGTAGGCCATTCGGCCCTTGAACCCAGCACTGCCATTCACTGTGATCATGCCTGATCAACCCCAATCAGTACCCCATTCCTGCCTTCTCCCCATATCCCTTGACTCCGTTATCTTTAAGAGCTCTATCTAACTCGCTCTTGAAAGCATCCAGAGAATTGGCCTCCACTGCCTTCTGAAGCAGAGAATTCCACATTCACAACTCTCTGGGTGAAAATGTTTTTCCTCATTTACGTTCTAAATGGCCTACCCCTTATTCTTAAACTGTGGCCCCTGGTTCTGGACTCCCCCATCACTGGGAACATGTTTCCTGCCTCTAGCCTGTCCAATCCCTTAATAATCTTAGATGTTTCAATAAGATTCCCTCTCATCCTTCTAAACTCCAGTGTATACAAACCCAGTCGCTCCATTCTCTCAACATATGACAGTCCCGCCATCCCGGGAATTAACCTGGTAAACCTACGCTGCACTCCCTCAATAGCAAGAATATCCTTCCTCAAATTAGGGGACCAAAACTGCACATAATACTCCAGGTGTGGTGTCACCAGGGCCCTGTACAACTGCAGAAGGACCTCTTTGCTTCTATACTCGACTCCTCTTGTTATGAAGGCCAACATGCCATTTGCTTTCTCCACTGCCTGCTGTACCTGCATGCTTACTCTCAGCACTCCAATTCTTCTGCAATTTAAATGATGCCGATGTCCCATAGTTATTGGTCTCTCCGTCTCTGAGCTCCGTAATTGTCAATATCCCGTCAGTCACCTTTGTAGAGAACCAATGCACACCAATCTAATCGGTCCCCCTCGTAATTACAGTCCTTTTGTTCTGGCAACATTATTCACAAATTAGCTCTGCATTCCATCAGTTTCATCATATCCTTCTATCATGTACAATGACCAGGATTCCTTGCAGTTTTCTGGCAATGGCCGGTGGGTGTTTTGTGTTGCTGTTGCATGATTCGTTCTGATTATAATCTGACTCCAGCCGGCCATCTCTCTATCTTGCTGCCTTCAGGAAATCCTGGATGCGCATGCAAGTTATCTTGGTTCCTCTGCACCTAGTAGGCTACCATTGATCTTGTATTCCTTTGCCTTGCTCTACCTCACACCGACCGGTATGGATTGAGTTCTGGTTGCACTTCCCTGACCTCTAAGTCCAAGCACAGCTTATTTCCTGCAACCACCAGGCTCATAAACCAGCCTGCACCACACGGACCACAGCCCTACGCCAGCAACAATCTTCTGTGGACTTGCTTTTGGTTGTGCTGTGTCAGTTTTTTTGTACTATTGTCATCTGATTGCCTCATATTACTGATGATTAATTTATTAGATGATTGATTATTGTACACTTGTTTGTTTCATTATTACGTTAATGGTCCTGTAACAGCTGCAGCAAGTTACAATTTCATTGTGCTATGCCTGCTTTGTTTGACAATTGAACACACTTGGCTCTGGACACTTGACTTGTGGAATATACCCAACCCGTTGCTATCTCCCTGCACCCCTACTTGCTAATGGGCCTGTCCCACTTGGCGATTGTTTTAGGCAACTGCCGGCGACTGTCTTAGTCGTAGGAGGTTGCCGAAAAACCGGCGACAACCTACGTCACCCTGGCGGCAACCTACAACAGCCCCTACGTCAGGAGAAGTCAAGCCACACTCATTGGTGTCAAACCCACCATCGTGTTGACATGTTGACAATTTAGCAGCGACCAGAAAGATGCTACGACTGAGGAGACGACTCCCGACGACCACCGACAAACATGTGGCGCCTGTAGTTGCCTAAAAAATCACCTAAGTGGGACAGGCCCATTACTCTCAAACGTGCTAATGTTGGTGATATTGGCAACGCTGCACCTAAGTCTCTGGACATTTAACCGTTGCTTGCTCCCACTGAGCCACGCTTAATCCAGTTTTTCCTTGAATCCCAAAGGCCAATTCTTTCTCAAACATTCCGCTCCATTGCGCCCCTTGCTTAAGTCCACATAGACCATATTAAACATGGCAACCTTCATGACCAATCCCCAAATTCTCTAAATTCTAGGATATTTTTCACACATGACAATCTGTCCCTTAACAGACCTCAAGGCTGCCCTGTAGTCACGGTCTACATATTCCTCCTGTAATTGTACCACAACTTGTCTATCTCCGAAGAGCGTTCTAGAATAATTGTTAGAGCCTGCACTGTCTACTTTATGTTTGGAGCCTGGTATATTTGCTTTTTAAAGATGCATTACACTTCCATAAAGTCTGTGTTATAACACTTTCTTCTTTCCTCAGGAATCCTTAGCATGATCATCATTCGAACCCTCAGGAAGGACATAGCGAACTATAACAGAGAGGATGACATTGTATGTATTTTGTCCAGTGATGTTAAGTAGAATATGATGGGAATATCAGTTTAATTTTGTAAATTCTTGCCTTGCCTTGATATAGGTTTAAACTTTCAGGTTGCTTATTGCATTCTTGATAAAGTGGCCTTGCATACAAAAGAGCAAAGAGGTCCTTCTGCAGTTGTACAGGGCCCTAGTGAGACCACACCTGGAGTATTGTGTGCAGATTTGATCCCCTAATTTGAGGAAGGACATTCTTGCTAACGAGGGAGTGCAGTGTAGGTTTACATAGGTTAATTCCCGGGATGGCGGGACTGTCACATGCTGAGAGAATGGAGCGGCTGGGCTTGTATACTCTGGAGTTTAGAAGGATGAGAGGGGATCTTATTGAAACATATAAGATTATTAAGGGTTTGGACACGCTAAAGGCAGGAGACATATTCCCAATTTTGGGCGAGTCTAGAACCAGGGGCCACAGTTTAAGAATAAGTGGTAAGCCATTTAGAACGGAAACGAGGAAACACTTCTTTACACAGAGAGTTGTGAGTCTGTGGAATTCTCTGCCTCAGAGGGCAGTGGAGGCCGGTTCTCTGGATGCTTTCAAGAGAGAGTTAGATAAGGCTCGTAAAGATAGGGGAGTCATGGGATATGGGGAGAAGGCAGGAACGGGGTACTGATTAGGGATGATCAGCCATGATCACATTGAATGGCGGTGCTGGCTCGAAGGGCCGAATGGCCTACTCCTGCACCTATTGTCTATTGTCTTTCACATGGTGCACTGCATTTTTGAAGCAGAAATTCTTCTAGTTTGCTTACCTTTTTTAACAACCAACTTAGACAAATAGCTTGCTGCCACCAACTTAAATATTACAAGCCATGTTCATTTAAAATCTTTACCTTTCACCTACGAAGATCTACACTACGCACAAACACATGATGATGTTAAATCTTCCGAAAGCTAAAAAGAGCAAAACAAGTAGTAAGACACAAACTGCTGGAGTAACTCAGCGGGACAGGCAGCATCTCTGGAGGGAAGGAATGAATGGGTGGCGTTTCCGTCGAGACCCTTCCTCAGGGACGACCCGAAACGTCACCCATCCCTTCTTTCCAGAGATACTGCCTGTCCCGATGAGTTACTCCAGCATTTGTGACTATCTTCCATTTAAACCAGCATCTGCAGTTCCTTCCTACACAAAACCAGTAGTAAATTAATTCAGCCCATTTTCTATTCAAGCACAAGGCTCGTAGTTTTCCTCTTCCTTGGATAATTTTCCTTGACCTCGGTTCTGATACTGTTGAGATTGCTAAGGGCCTGTCCCACATACGCGATTTTTTCGGCAACTTTGGCACCCGTCATAGTCGCAGCAGGTCGGCAAAAATTTCCGCGGGGTGACGCCTGTTTGGTCGTGAGTAGTCGCCCAAAGTGTCGTCATTTTTTCTGGTCGCTGCTGGATTTTAAACATTTTGAAACATTTTGGCCACCTGCTGTGACTATGACGGGTGCCGGCACATCGCAAAACAAAATCGGGTAAGTGGGACAGGCCCTTAAGACTATGCCTCATTGGGTCAGTGAAAAGTCACCCAACTGAGATGCATTATTTCCTCGCAACTGACATCGTTTGACTCATTGAGGATTTCTACCAATGTTTTGTGCACAATTTAACTTTTTTAAATTAAGTCACCACACTGGTTATATATTTTCGTTGACATGAGTTATTTTCCATTTCTGTCCACTATTTTTGGGTTCCGTCATGTGCTTAGTTTAGTTAATTACAGTTTGGTATTGTCACATGTACCGAGGTACAGTGAAAATCTTTTGTGTGTGTGTGTGTGTGCTGACCAGTCAAACAAAGGTTTCTACACGAATAGAATCAAGCCGTCCGCAATGCTGAGCCGGCTACTTTTTATTTAGGAGAAGGCATACCAGGGAACCAACTTGATTTCATGCTGTATTTGGGATGGTACAGTAGTGTAGCAGGTAGAGCTGGTGCCTCAGAGGACAACTGAGGAGGACTGAACTTTGGTGCCTTCCCTCACAGTGGGAAACTTTGATTCCGCTGTGTGGGGATGTCTGTGTTAAAGACTATCGTGTTCTGTGCTCTTTATTTTATTTATATGGCTATATGGTGACCACACATTTCACTGTACTAATTGGTACATGTGAAAAATAAATGTCTCTTGTCTCTCTCAGTGTCAGAGATCCAAGTTCAATCCTGACACCAGTTGCCGTGTGAATGGAGTTTACACGTTCTCACTGTGACCACGTGGGTTTAGTTTGGGTGCTCCAGTTTCCTCCCACATCCCAAAGTCGTTCGGGTTTATAGGTTAACTGACTACTGTAGATGCGCCCCTAGTGTGCTGGGAGCGAGTGTAAAAGTGGGATAGCATAGAACTAGTGTGTACGGGTGAATGGTGGTCAGCGTGGACCAAGGGGCCTGTTTCCACGCTGTGTCTTTCTATTCAAATGTTGCTTCGGGTTAAGTGAATGTGCGGAGTGCCATTATTAATAAGAGACTTTAAATATCATGTTCTCAGGAAGACACAATGGAGGAATCAGGTTGGAAGCTGGTCCATGGAGATGTCTTCAGGCCACCACACTACCCTATGATTCTCAGCTCCCTCCTTGGCTCTGGTATCCAGTTGTTCTGCATGATACTAATCGTAATCAGTGAGTATTTCAAATCCTTCGAGGTGCAAACAACTGTGATTTTTTTTTTTTAAAGGCACAAGATGTTGGAGTAACTCAGGGGGCAGGCAGCAACTCTAAAGAACATGGTTAGCTGATGTTTGGGCTTTGACAACTTTCCGTTCCTCAGCCCCGGTTGCCTCATCTCTACTATGGACATCCGGTCTCTTTACACCTTCATCCCTCACCAGGAAGGTCTCAGGGCCCTCCGATCTCTTCCTTTAATCAGAGATCCACTCAGTTCTTCTGTACCAACACTCTCCTCTCTCTGCCTAGCAGAACTTGTCCTCACCTTCAACGTGGATGTGGGATGTTCCCAGTGGAGGGAAGGTTTAGGACCCGAGGGCAAAGCCTCTGAGTGAAAGGAAATACTTTATAATGGAGATGAGGAGGAATCTCTTTAGCTAGAGGGTGGTGAATCTGTGTATTTAAAGTAGATTGATGGGTTCTTGATTAGTGAGGTGACAAAGGCTACGGGGAGACGGCAGGAGAATGGGGTTGAGAGGGAGAAATAGATCAGCCATGATCAAATGGTGGAGCAGACTTGATGGGCCGAACGGCATAATTCCATTCCTATGTCTTATGAACTTCTCCATAGACTCCTCACTTTAAACTACTGTGTTACTCCAGCACAGTGTGACTTTTTTGTAACCCACCATCTGCAGTTCCTTGTTTCTGAGATTTGTGAAGCTCTACAAAGCCCTCAACGGGCTTGCCCCCACATACATCAAAAGTCTGCTTACCCACCACACCAGCTCCAGGTCCCTCAGATTGGCCGACTTGGGGTTACTGAACATCCCGCGGTCTAGGCATAAGCTCAGGGGCGACCGCGCCTTTGCGGTTGCAGCTCCTAGACTGTGGAACAGCATCCCCCTTCCCATCAGAACTGCCCACTCCATCGACTCCTTTAAGTCGAGACTTAAAACTCATCTTTACTCTCAAGCCTTTCTTGACGTCCTCTGAGGGAGGGCTACATGTATGTATTTATGTATGTACTCAATCTATGAACCACTGTTGTGTAACGTTAGTACCTCCACCAATGTAAAGCACTTTGGCCAACGAGAGTTGTTTTTTAAATGTGCTATAGTGACGATGACTTTTGTGAAATAAATGCCATGTGTTTATTTTCAGTTGTTGCCATGCTGGGAATGCTGTCTCCGTCCAGCAGAGGGGCCCTGATGACCACTGCTTGCTTTCTCTTCATGTTCATGGGGTACGTTAACTGGAAAGACACATTTCTTTTCATTCATTTGTGGCCATTGAAGGTGAAGCGTTTTTTCTCACTTGTTGACACAAGCGATTGCCAATGCTGGGATCTTGAGCAAACCAAAACGAAGTGCTGGAGGAACACACAGTGGCTCAGGCAGCATCTGTGGAGGGAATGGACAGACAACATTTCAAGATGGGTCCCTTTGTAAGAGTTTTCAGTCAGGAGGAGAGTCCCACCTAAAACGTCATCTGTCCATTTCCCTCCACAGAGGCTGCCTGACCCGCTGAGATCCTCCAGGAGTGTTTTCCCCATTTGTTGTTTTTATACAACAGCAGATTGTCATGCAGATGTGTTCACTCAGCTCTTTGCACTCACGATCATACAGGCGTCACGTGTCGACATGTCGCTGGGTGACGCCTATATGGTCGTGAGTAGTCGCCCAAAGATCCGTACCCTTTTCTGGTCGCCTCTGGATTTTCAACATGTTGAAATCTTTCAGCCACCTGCTGCGACTAATGACGGGTGCCGGCAGTCGCTGAAATAATCGCGTAAGTGGGACAAGGCCCTTAAGGTTGTTTCACATACAGTTGCTGTATGTGACACTGGCTTTAAAACCGTTTATTCCTGAAACGGGTCGCGATGTTTGCGCTTCATATAATTCATCCATTGGATTGTCCGGTCTGTGTTCAACATAACACAGAGTGGGCATGAGAAAATGCATTCATCGTGATTCAGGGAGACAGTTCCCAGGTATCTGTTTGGAGCGTCCCTTCCTTGGAGCAGTTAGGATGGGTGGAGGAGCTGGTAGAATGGTATGGCAGATAGTGGTGGTGCAGACAGATACATCTGCAGTTGTACAGGGCCCTAGTGAGACCACACCTGCAGTATTGTGTGCAGTTTTGGTACCCTAATTTGTGGAAGGACATTCTTGCTATTGAGGGAGTGCAGCGGAGGTTCACCAGGTTAATTCCCAGGATGGCAGGACTGTCATATGCTGAGAGAATGGAGCGGCTGGGCTTGTACACTCTGGAGTTTAGAAGGATGAGAGGGGATCTTATTGAAACATATAAGATTATTAAGGGTTTGGACACGCTAGAGGCAGGAGACATGTTCCCGATGTTGGGGGGGGGTCCAGAACCAGGGGCCACAGTTTAAGAATAAGGGGTAAGCCTTTTAGACGAGGAAACACTTCCTCACACAGAGTTGTGAGTCTGTGGAATTCTCTGCCTCAGTGGGTGATGGAAGCCGGCTCTCTGGACACTTTCAAGAGAGAGCTAGATAGGGCTCTTAAAGATAGCGGAGTCAGGGGATATGGGGAGAAGGCAGGAACGGGATACTGATTGTGAATGATCAGCCTTGATCACATTGAATGGTGGTGCTGGCTCGAAGGGCCGAATGGCCTTCTCCTGCACCTATTGACTATTGTCTATTGATTGTAGCATTGATAAGCCTTTTGGATAAGCCCATGGACATGCAGAGAATGGAGCACATGCAGGCAAAGGCGATAAGACCTGGTATCATGTTCGGCATGGACATTGTGAGCTGAAGGGCCTGCTCCATGGTGCACTGCCCTATGTTCTCATGCAATGTCAGCAGCATGGGTGGAACTGTGAGGTTGATGTGTGGCATGTTTGTTGTGCGGCGGGATGTAGCAGGTTCACGGAACGTGGAAGCATGCCCTTCGATCCAACTTGCCCACTCTGACCAACATGGCCCATAACCCTCTAAACCTAAGGTAGACAAAAATGCTGGAGAAACTCAGCGGGTGCAGCAGCATCTATGGAGCGAAGTAAATAGGCAACGTTTCGGG
Source organism: Leucoraja erinaceus (assembly GCF_028641065.1). NCBI lineage: Eukaryota > Metazoa > Chordata > Chondrichthyes > Rajiformes > Rajidae > Leucoraja > Leucoraja erinaceus. The sequence goes on from NC_073397.1 coordinate 36,130,274, forward strand.
CCGAAACCCTTTGGGTTTCGACCCGAAACGTTGCCTATTTCCTTTGGGCTTCGGCCCAAAACGTTGCCTATTTCCTTCGCTCCATAGATGCTGCTGCACCCGCTGAATTTCTCCAGCACTTTTGTCTACCTTCGGTTTTCCAGCATCTGCAGTTCCTTCTTAAACCCTCTAAACCTCTCCTATCTATAGATCTGTCCACATGTCTTTTAAATGTTATGATAGTACCTGCCTCAACTACCTCCTCCGGCAGCCCGCTCCATTACACCCACCACCCTTTGCATAAAAAAATTAATGTTACCCCTCAGGTTCCTATTAAATCTTTCCCCCCCCTCAGCTTAAATCTCTTTAAGGAGATTGTTGTACAGTTATTTAGTTGAACGATAGATAAATCTGTCTTCCTTTCCCCCCAGGTTATTTGGTGGTTATTTTGCTGGCCGTCTCTATCGAACTCTGAAAGGCCATCGGTGGAGGAAAGGTGCTTTCTGCGTACGTACATTTGTACCTGTCTACGTGAAGCAAACGTTGCAAACATTTCACCTTGTTTCCGGCACACTTTGGCCCCTGTAAAATTTCCAATGACAAGGATATTTTTTTAGCATTGTCTAATTTTAATTTGTTGTCCACTTCAAAGATAGATCCAACATTAGTAGTAGATATTGCAGGAATTTGACTTTTATTGGTGAAACTTGTTGATAATGTGCCGCAGTAGAAACTAGGCTTCGGGCAACTAGTTTGCAGCAAAGTGAGATGTGAGGAGAAAATTATCACCTCGATTATGATAATCAAATGGCATGTGTTAACTTGCCGGAAATGGTTTAATAAAAAAAAAATTGTTTTGGGAGAACTGCCGTTAATTGAACACTAATGGCTAATGTATGAATAGTGGCTGTAAAATACTTTAAAGTATTTCACAAGTGAGTCTACATTTTCTGTTAATCCCTAAAGGGCCTTGTCCCAGTTGCCCGATTTTTCTCGGCAACTTGCCGGCACCCGTCGTAGTCGCAGCAGATGGCTGAAATTTTCAACCTGAAAAAGGTACGCCCCTTTGGGCGACTACTCACGACCATACAGGCGTCACCCCGCGACATGTCGACACGTGACGCCTGTATGGTCATGAGTAGTCGCCCAAAGAGACCTACTTTTTTCTGGTCGCCGTTGGATTTTCAACATGTTGAACATTTTCGGCCACCTGCTGCAACTATGACGGGTGCCGGCAAGTCGCCGAAAAATACACGCAAGTGAAACAGGCCCTTAAGTGTCCCATTAATTTATTCATTATCATTTGATTTTAAAGTTACTGTTAATGCATTTTTTTAAGTATTGGAGATGTGGGGGCATTGCACCAGACTGGAGTGCATTGTACAAAAATAGAGTCATCTATAAATGCAGAATTAGTTTAGTTTATTGTCACGTGTACCATGGTACAGTGAAAAGCTTTTGTTCTGTGCTAACCAGTCAGCGGAAAGACGATACATGACGAGCCGTCCACAGTGTACAGATACATGATAAAGGGAATAACATTTAGTGCATGATAAAGCCAGTAAAATCCGGTCAAAGAGTGTGAGGGTCTCCAATAAGGTAGATAATGGTTCAGCACAGCTCTCTAGTTGTTGGTAGGATGGTTCAGTTGCCTGATAACAGTTGGGGGGGGGAAACTGTCCCCGAATATGAACATGTGGTTTTCACACTTCTATACCTTTGGCCTGATGGTAAAGAGAGGAGAACCTCAATGAAACATGTTGTGTAAGAACTTGGCAGAACCTTAAAGGCCCTGTCCCACTATACGAGTTTACCCAAGAGCTCTCCCGAGTTTAAAAAAAAATCAAACTTGTGATAAGTAAAACTCGTAGAATGTACGTAGCGGGTACGTCGGAGCTCGGGACGTCTCTTAGCGGCTCGTAACGCTAACGGCAGGTACTCGGGAAACGCGGTGAGCTCGTGTAGTTTTTTCAATATGTTGAAAAATGTCCACGAGAGCCCCGAGTACCTACGAGCGGCTATTACCGTATTTCTCCGAGTTCGAATCAGGGGAAACTCGGGAGAACTCTTGAATTACCTCGTACAGTGGGACAGACCCTTTACTGGAAAAGCTACTCTTGTCAGTGAAGCGGAAAAAGGAAAATTGTGCAATTTATCCTCTTTGTTCTGCAACAAAATGTTTAGTCTTTTCTATTCAGTTTGATTTCTTGGCTCCGAAGCACGTGCTTAAGGATTGGATTTCAAATGACCCTAGGTGCGTTGTGTGTAGACAAAAATGCTGGAGAAACTCAGCGGGTGAGGCAGGATCTATGGAGCAAAGGAATAGGTGACGTTTCTGGTCGAGACCCTTTCGGGTTTCTCCAGCATTTATGTCTACCGTCAAATTTTCCAGCATCTGCAGTTCTTTCTTAAACACTAGGTAGTGTTTAGTGTAGTATTACTGCTTCTGGGAAAGGTGATTGCAGGACCGACCTTTGGGGGATAAGTCAATGAACTCAAAGGATTAATCTCAGCTGAGTGAAGCAGCAAGTCAGTTTAATGGTATTGCTTGCAACGCTGAGCATTGTTAAGCTGAAGGTTTTCCTGACTGCTCATAGCTCACCCGTGTGTTTCCCTCTCTACAGACTGCTACTCTCTATCCTGGAATTGTGTTTGGACTTTGTTTTGTCCTCAATTGTTTTATTTGGGGGAAACATTCATCAGGAGCTGTAAGTATTGATATGGTTTGATCGTCATATTTATCTGCTGTATTCCAGCGTAGTCTTTGAGGGGTTTATGGACAGCTGTTTCATTGTGAAAAGTCCCAAAGAAATAGTATACTCCTTTGTATCTCCTTTATATATTCTTGCGGGTTTGCCATTGACCCTGGCTTCTTTCTCCCCCCCTCCCCCCCCCCTCCCCCCATGACACTGACTCCAAATGTTACAGTCTAAGTAAAATGTCGATCTGTAGACATCACACACTGCCGCACTCGTGAGTAAGGCAAGGCAGGGCATTTACCGCCTCAGGCAATTGAGGAAATTCAGAGTGTCTCTGAGGATCCTCCAGTGCTTCTACTCAGCGGCTGTGGAAAGCATCTTGTCCGGCAACATCACAATCTGGTTTGGGAATTGCTCCGCCCAGGACAAGAAGGCTCTGCAGAGAGTAGTGCGTTCGGCCGAACGCACTATGGGAACTACACTCGCCCCCCCCCCTGCAGGACCTATACATCAGAAGGTGTAAATCCAGAGCCAACAGGATCATGGGGGACCCCTTCCACCCCAGCAATGGACTGTTCCAGCTGCTACGGTCAGGCAAACGCCTCCGTTGCCATGCTGTGAGAACGGAGAGGATGAGAAGGAGTTTCTTCCCAGAGGCCATTAAGGCTGTAAACTCCTATCTCACCAGGGACTAACTTACTGAACCAATTTACTGTTGTGTGGTGTCTTTTTAAATTGCTGTTTCTTCTTTTTTTTTCTCCCACAAATATGTAATTCCATTCTATTTTGTAGTTTTTTTGCACGATCCGCAAGCATTGCCACTTTTCATTTCACTACTCATCTCGTATGCGTATGTGACGAATGAACTTGACTTGACTTGTAAAACATGGATATAATAATATTTGAATTGCATGATAATAATGTGGCCTGAGATACACTTTGATGTGGATCATCCTATATTCTCATTTATGGCCTTGTTTTGCTTGATGATCATTTGTTGCTGTTCCTAATCTCCCAACAATGAAACTGGTTCAGTGTCTTCCAATTAGAGTTGGTAAACTCTACAGTAAGGAGGTCACAGAGTAGCTTCATAAGGTTCAAGTTCGCAATGTGCTCTTCTTCATAACTGGGCCGTTGGCTTTCTAGATTCAGTTGAGGTTTTGCAAAGCCTTTGGTAACCGGTTGATGCTGTTTGGTGTTCTTGTTTCACAGGTTCCCTTCCCTACAATGTTGGCTCTTCTCTGCATGTGGTTTGGCATCTCCCTCCCCCTGGTCTACCTTGGCTATTACTTTGGTTTTCGAAAGCAACCTTATGACAATCCCGTGCGCACCAATCAAATACCACGGCAGGTTCCCGAGCAGCGATGGTACATGAACAGATTTGTTGGGTAAGTTGAGGATTTGGACCACATTTTACAAGTGATTCAGCTCAGCAATGGTGACCATTTTCAGCCTTGTCGATTTCATGCCACCTACATTTTGGTGACATTTTAATTTGACTGTGGTTGGATTATTTCCTTGCACCAAGCATGTACAAGTAATGACCCAGTATTTGCGATCGGCAGTGCAGCAATAGACAATAGACAATAGGTGCAGGAGTAGGTCATTCGGCCCTTCGTGCCAGCACCGCCATTCAATGCGCCGGTTCTCTGGATGCTTTCAAGAGAGAGCCAGATAGGGCTCTTAAAAATAGCGGATTCAGGGAATATGGGGAGAAGGCAGGAACGGGGTACTGATTGGGGATGATCAGCCATGATCAAATTGAATGGCGGTGCTGTCTCGAAGGGCCGAATGGCCTACTCCTGCACCTATTGTCTATTGTCGCTGCTGCGTTTACTGGTCTCAAGTCTTGAGAACATATTCCACTCTACCTTTTACTGATCCAACATAGATGAACGTGTTCTTCGACCTGTTGTCATTTGCAGATGTAGTCACCCAATCTCTTGGTTTGCGTTTGTAACATGCATCATGAACTTCCCCTGAAGATAGACTCAAAATGCTGGAGTAACTCAGCGGGTCAGGCAGCATCTCCAGAAAGAAGGAATGGGTGACGTTTTGGATTGAGACACTTTTTCAGACTGAGTCAAGGGAGAGGGAGACACAGATATGGACGGGTAAGGTGTGAAAAGGAGACATCAGAGGGTACGAAGTTCAGGGGAAATGGTGAATGTAGATGGGGACGAAGATCAAGGAGAATGTAATTACCCCTTTGATGTCTCGTTTTCACACCTTAGCCTTCCATATCTCTGTGTCTCTTCCCCCCCCCCCCCCCCCCCCCCGACTGTCTGTAGAAGGGTCGTGACCCGAAACGTTGCCGAAACCCAGAGATGCTACCTGTCCCGCTGAGTTACTCCCGCATTTTGTGTCTATCATCCGGATAAACCAGCATCTGCAGTTCCTTCCAGCGGGACAGGCAGCATCTCTGGAGAGAAGGAATGGTTTTGGGTCGAGAACCTTCTTCAGACAGTCCCTTCCTACACATGAACGTCCCCAACTTTAGAAACAGCTGCTTCCAAAGTGACCTGTGGATTGTATTTCAAATGTAGAGTCATTGAATGATACAGTGTGGAAACAGGCCCTTCGGCCCAACTTGCCCACACTGACCAAGCTGTCCCAGCTACACTAGTCCCACCTGCCTGTGTTTGGTCCATATCCCACCAAACTTGTCCTATCCATGTACCCACCTAACTGTTTCTTAAACGTTGGGATAGTCCCAGCCTCAACTACCTCCTCTGGCAGCTCGTTCAATACCAGCCTGGCATTATTATGCCACAGGAACTGAAATGTGGAGGATTTTGTGGCGTTCAATGTCAGATAACGATTTCTGGATTTTTTTAATAACTAGTTTTTCTAAAGAGAGAAGTTTGTGTTAAGATGCAGGCTGCTTGTTACAATCCTTGTGGAATTTACTTTGTGTTTTCTCTGGATTTAGGCTTCAATGGCAAGATTGGCATTTATGTCCCGTGAAGGTAGTCGTGGTCTTTCTAACAGTTTAATAAGCAAGCTGGAAATGCTCAGCAGTTAATGAAGTTAATATGTTTGCTTCATAAATGCTGACTTACCTGTTTAATACTTCTAACATGTTCACATTTTATTGCAGATTTCAGTTTTTGTTTCAGATTTTGAGATGATTTTATAAATTCATCTCATGACAAACATCATGTTTTTCTCCACATTGGCTAACTAATTCAAGCTCCCTCTTTCTTTTCTCCTCATTCTTTGCGCAACTATCTAATTTTCAATTTTTTTTATCATTGTAAACTCTGCTTCAACAATGGTTGATGGCAGACTAGACTGCCTTGTAACTGCCTGCCTTGCAGAAAAAGGACAAACGTTGCTTTAAGTTTGTGATTGTTATTGACTGTGCATTCTCCAGTTGTTAGCCTGCTCATCAATGCCAATGGCCTGTTATTAAACCATAGTACAGCACAGGAACAGGCCAATATCTGCATCAGACATAATGACAAGTTAATCCCAGCTGCCTGCACATGGTCTATATTTCAAACATTTCATGCTTGTTCATGTGCCTGTTCAAATGCCACCTAAACATTGCTATGTTACCTGCCTCCATCACTTCCCCTGACAGCATATTCCAGGGAACTACCTACCACTCGATGTGTGAAAACAAAATTGCTCCTCTGATTTCCGATACTTTCCCCGCTTCACCTTGAACCAGGATTTGACATTTCCATCTTGGGGGGAAAAAGACTCTGACCATCTATCTTATCTGTGCCTCTCTTAATTGTATATACTTCCTGGTCTCCTTGCAGCTACCTTCATTCCAGCAAAAACAATCCAAGTCAGTACCATCGCTCCTTCTAGCTAATGCTCTCCAGTGGCTATAGAGGATACAGTCTCCCGCCTTGTCTCCTTCACTATCCTAATATAGGTTCCAGCAGATCCAGGGAACTGATTCAATTTTTGTTCGTCAGGAGATCCAACAGGTCTTCTTCCTTCACACCAACATGGCCCATTGTCATAACATCTAAATCAAACTATGGTATTTTGTGCCTTGTCTAACTTCACTGTTTGATGTTTGCAGAATTCTTATGGCCGGTATCCTTCCGTTTGGTGCCATGTTTATCGAATTGTTCTTCATTTTTAGTGTAAGTAAATCCTCAATTTTAGTTGACACTAGACACCAGTTACTTCTGTGATATTTTCTTTTCCTCCCTTCCGTTCTTTAGATTTTCAAAGCCTTTAAATAAAGAAAAGATATATACTTGCAGTCCCGAGATATGTAATGAAACATCCTGTTTAATGATTTGTAGGAAGACAATCATTTAGTGATATTTATACGTATGTCCTGGGGTATTATCTATGCCCCAAGGTTTGAAAACAGTTCTCATTGCGATTATCAAACTCCTCCAATTTAGTGAACCTCCTGATCTCCTCTTTGCTCTTTGTAAATGGAATCCTTAGTTAACCGAGGTAACGCAGTGAAGTAAAACATCCCTGTTGCCAGAGTTTTTATTTTTGTAACCATAGTTTTACAAATCAAAAGCATTTACTTTCCCATTCCCTATGTGCTTTAATTCTCGTTTATAATAATAAGGAATTCATTTTATTTTTTTCTTTCACAGGCAATTTGGGAGAACCAATTCTATTACCTCTTTGGATTCTTATTTTTGGTATTTATTATCTTGGTGGTATCATGCTCTCAGATCAGCATTGTCATGGTTTACTTCCAGCTCTGTGCAGAGGTAAGATCACGTCTATGTATTGACCTGAGTGTGTACAATCCTTTAGCGGCCTGTCCCACTTACGCAATTTATGTCGGCGACTGCCGGGAACCCGTCATAGTCGCAGCAGGTGGCCGAAAATGTTCAACAAGTTGAAAATCCAGCGGCGACCAGAAAAAGGTGGGCGACTACTCACGACCATACAGGTGTCACGTGTCGACATGTCGCGGGAGGACGCCTGTATGGTCGTGAATAGTCGCCCAAAGAGTCGTACCTTGTTCTGGTCGCCACTGGATTTTCAACATGTTGAAATTTTCGCCGGCCTCCTGCGACTAATGACGGGAGCCGGCACTTCGCCGAAAAAATCACGTAAGTGGGACAGGCCCTTTAGTTTTCAATTTGTGCCGTCATTTTGGTGGATCCATGAGTTACTTTAGACTTTACAGATACAATCGCAGCTTGCTTGACATTGTGGAGACGAAGTTTCAGAGTTTCTCCTAAACAATGTGTCAAAGGTCTTTTTGAGAAGTAACATTAAAGTGCTGGAGTAACTCAGTGGGTCAGGCAGCATCTCCGGATGACATGAGTAGGCAATATTTCCGGTCGAGACCTTTCTTCAGACTCTAAATAAAGGGCCTGTCCCACTTTTACAACCTCTGCCGAGTTTGCCCTTTGACTCATACTCGCAGCATGGTCGTCACGAGGTTGTAGGAGGTTGTGATGCTAGTCGTAGGTACTCGTGGCATCAAGTAGGTCGGGCCGTTTTTCTAGCCTGATGAAAAATGTCCAGAACCAGGGGCCGCAGTTTAAGAATAAGGAGTAGGCCATTTAGAACGGAGACGAGGAAACACTTTTTATCACAGGGAATGGTGAGTCTGTGGAATTCTCTGCCTCAGAGGGCGGTTGAGGCAGGTTCTCTGGATGTTTTCAAGAGAGAGCTAGATAGGGCTCTTAAAAATAGCTGTCAGGGGATATGGGGAGAAGGCAGGAACAGGGTACTGACTGGGGATGGTCAGCCATGATCACATTGAATGGCGGTGCTGGCTCGAAGGGCCGAATGGCCTACTCCTGCACCTATTGTCTTTTGAGTTATAAAGGTCATGAATTAGGTCATGGAAGTGGGACAGGCCCTTAATGTCATTTGAGGACAGAGAAGTCGTGTATAATGGTTGATGTGTTTTGCATGGAGATGTGTGGTGAAGATAGTAGTTATGGAGTCTCATGAAGAACTGAATCCACACTGATTTGGGGGAATAGTTGCTCAGACACTACAAGATGAACCCTTGCGGTAATTTTCCCTGTTGCAGACAACGAGACAGCTATCTCCATAGTTACTGCAGCCGCATCTATAACCATGAACCATCTTCACTGTGAAAGTCAACCAGTTGTGAGTGCCAGGTTTCTATACAAATTCCACTCAATCTATGTGTAGGAAGGAACTGCAGATTTTGGATTACACCAAAGATAGACACAAAAAGGCTGGAGTAACTCAGCGGGTCAGGCAGCATCTCTGGGAAAAGGGAATAGGTGATGTGCAGGGTCTTGGCCCGAAACGACACCTATCCATTTTCTCCAGAGATGCTGCCTGACCTGCTCAGTTACTCCAGCATTTGTGTCTATCGTCCACTAAATCAATCATTTGTTTAATACTAAATTCGGCATTAATATAATATACCAGTGATGAATTTGTCTGGGTGAGTTGTTACAGTGGGAATATCTCAAGATGAATAGCGAGTCTCTGATAGAAGGCATCCACTAAATGAAATCTGGTTCTTCAGGCTAACTTTTTTTCTTTGTGACCTTACAGGACTACAGATGGTGGTGGAGAACGTTCATGGTGTCTGGGGGTTCTGCATTCTACGTGCTTGTTTACGCCATATTTTATTTTGTTAATAAGGTATGAGTTATGCCAAATCAAGCCCATTGTATTGTTTTAAATCTGACATCCGCATCCTGGAACTAGTTATGATTTAATGCAGAGGATGTTTGACAGAATGATGGCTGGATTATAGAGTATTAGCTACAGGGAAATATTGGACGGACCTGGATGGTTTTCCCTGGAACACAGGAGGTTGCAGGGAGACCGGATAGAAGTACATAAAATCATGAGAGCTAGAGACTCTTGTCATCTTTTTCCCAGGATGGGAAAATCAAATATGAGAGGGGCAAAGTGTGCAGGGGCAGTCCCGGGATAGCGGGACTGTCATATGCTGAGAATGGAGCAGCAGAGTGTCCTTGTACACTCTGGAGTTCAGAAGGATGAGAGGGGATCTAATTGAAACATATAAGATTGTTAAGGGCTTGGACACGCTAGAGGCAGGAAACATGTTCCCGATGTTGGGGGAGTCCAGAACCAGGGGCCACAGTTTAAGAATAAGGGGTAGGCCATTTAGAACGTAAATGAGGAAAAACATTTTCACCCAGAGAGTTGTGAATGTGGAATTCTCTGCTAGATAGGGCTCTTAAAGATAGCGGAATCAGGGGATATGGGGAGAAGGCAGGAACGGGGTACTGATTGGGGATGATCAGCCATAATCACATTGAATGGCGGTGCTGGCTCGAAGGGCCGAATGGCCTACTCCTGCACCTATTGTCTATTGTTACACAGAGAATGTGTAGGAAACAGGTAAAGCAAGAAGAATGTGTAGGAAGGAACTGTATTGTTGGTTTATACCAAAGATGGACACAAAATGCTGGAGTCACTCAGCGGGACAGGCAGCATCTCTGGAGAAGAGGAGTGGTGGTGTTTTGGGTCGAGACCCTTCTTCAGACAGAGTCAGAGGAAAGGGACACTGGAGGTATGAGACTCTACCTTCCTTCTCCTGACTCTCAGTCTGGGAGAGGACTCGACCCTTGATGCCTGAACCCTTGAGTTGCTCCTGCATTTTGTGTCTATCTAAAGCAAGAAGAACCCTAACATCCACATGATACTCCCAGAGGCTGCTCATTTGGTGTCTAGCTGCTAGATAGCAACTTATTGCTAATTCGATGTGATTACATTGAAGCTCCCACCAACTGAGCACATCCCATTGTGCTGCACAGCTCGAGCTGTGACTGTTGTAATATTAGACACATCCAGGCCAATTTCCACTTTACAAAGTCCCACTGGGATAAACGACTTGGGAGAACAACCATAGTAACTGATGTGTAGGAAGGAACTGCAGATGCTGGTTCACACCGAAAATGGACATAAAGTGCTGTAGCTTAGCGGGACAGGCAGCATCTCTGGAGAAAATGAGTAGGTGACGTTTCAGGACAGGACATCTGAAGAAGGGTCTCAACCCAAAACATCACGTCGCCTATTCCTTCGCTCCATAGATGCCTCACCTGCTGAGTTTCTCCAGCTTTTTTTCCAGCATCTGCAGTTGTTTCTTAAACGTTACACAGAGGGTGGCGAGTGCCTGGTGCGCGCTGCCAGGGGTGATAGTTGCGATAGTGGCATTGAACAGGCACATGGAAGTAGAGGGATGTGGATTGTGCCAGGCGGATAAGAGTTGACTTTGGCATCATGTTCGGCACAGACATTGTGGGCCAAAGGGCCTGTTCCCTGGTGGCCCCGCTCTGTGTTCTAAACACTAATTGTATTTTTTCCCAGTTGGATATTGTCGAGTTCATCCCATCGTTGCTCTATTTTGGCTACACGACCCTGATGGTGCTGTCCTTTTGGCTGCTGACTGGAACGATCGGATTTTACGCCGCATACATGTTCATCCGGAAAATCTATGCGGCTGTGAAAATAGACTGAGGGGCCAAGCCCGACGAGGCGTTTGTTTACGGTGGGCCTTCCAACTATAAATGTTTATGAACCTGTTGACGAGCATCTCTTGATTCTGAAGATTATTATTTTGAAAAATTCCTTGGGTAAAATTGCACGATGTTCACTTTTGGTGTGAGTGGGCAATGATGTGTTTATAAAAGGTGGATTTTATATTTCAGTTTGATTTGGAAAACATGCCCTTTTTGGAGAGCATCAGACATAGAATGCTGCATACATGTCTTTTTTCTTTGAGGAAATAATTATCCCAGCTTTGTTCCCATTTTATTGTGATTATTCCACGTAAAGAACCATTAGATTTCATATCACGTTGATTATTAAGTGCCAGACACTTTAAAAATCCATGACTGGAAATATTTGTTTGCTTCTTAAGCAGCCATGTTCATGTGTTTTACAGTTAAGTAGGAGAATGAAGGTTGTGTACAGATAGAGAGAGGTACCTTGTAACTAGAGGTCCTAGTTTAGCAATTGCCATTTTTGTCCGATAAGAATAAATCCATCGCTTGTACTTTGAATGCAGCTCTATTAATGTGAAGATTTCTTTTTGTATAAGAGTACATGCAACTCAAAGTGCCAGGGTGACCTAGTTTACTCAAATATTTTATCATTCAAAAGACAATGTCCATTCTGTTTGATTGCTTTAGTGACGAAGGCCAGGCTGTTGGGAGTGTCCTGGGATGAAATGCTTATGGATTTCCCACTCGCTCACAATATTTGAACAAGCACTTGAAGAGCACCGTGTGTGTGAGCATGGATCACCAGAGTTGCATTTGAGCCAGTGGACGAAACACCAAAACAAAAACTTTGTTCAGATGTAGGATCATTTCCCTCTCCCCCAGTGCTTGGAACAAACCTTTTAAATTACTAGGGGTGCATTTTAAAAATGGGTGCAGGTTTGGTGGTTCTAGAAGTGGTTTAAAAATCACTAGTGACTAGTGTTTTGGTTTGCACCTTAGACTGTAGGTGTGAATATGTATACAGGCATATTTGAGAAATTCTGTAGGACTGGTAAAGGCTTCACCATTTTAAAATTATTTTATCTTGGTCTCCGTGGAATATTGATAATTTAAAGCCTGCAAAATAGCATTCTGAAAACAAATCTTGCACTTTCCCCTTAATGGAGTGCATGTGTGATGAAGCAAGGCGTCTACTCGATGGCACTGATTTACAATTGGCTTTTTACATTTTTTCTTTCCCCCCCGGTCCCTTTCATTGCCAGTGATTTTACAACATGTAGAACGATAGACGTGTTGCATTATTGCATTTGAACAACACGTGATTGAAATAGATAAGAAAATGAAAACAGTGAGAGAAGTTTGTTGTGGCGTCCACAGCCCGTTGTTGGGGTGTTGCTAAACACTGCACTGACTTCATCCAGGACACACACACACACACACCACCAACCTTTTTTTGGGGCTGTTTGACAATTAATCAATAGATCTGCTTTATCTGTACATTTTTCCTCAATTAGTGGTGAAATAGCCCGAAAAAAGGGGTTACGAAGTTTACTGTGATTTGAATTTTATACATTTCTAAATATTTAAATGCTGCATTGGATTATTTTTCTTCAGCGGTTCCATGGGATTCATTTGATTTGTGACTTTCTTGCAATGGTGTAAATAAACCAATTTTGTACTTTTGCTTTCTGGTCATGGGCACTGTAAGTATTATGTAATTGTTCCCAAAGGCATGTTATTCTTCATATAATAAGCGGTATAAAAATATGTACATTTTCCTTTACATTAGCTGCAGTGGTGATTTGTGCTTTTTCCATAATGCTTCAGATTTTAAATCTGTAGGAAATGCTGCATGAATTGCTTTAGTAAATCGGGGACATACCCAGTTTAGTACGAGCCAGTACACTTAGCGGGTTCCCACTTACACAAATCCCAACTGAAATATAATATACTGCGTTTAAGTCTTGAAAATTGCAGACTCACTACCCAATCAATTTTAAATAGGAGCTGTTCAATAGGTGGTTGTAAAATATCTCAATCTTTTCGCCTCGTCGGAGGGACAGTGTCCACTTGTTGCCAGTTCATCAAATGTTGCAGACTCTGATAGACCACACGTCCATCTTCCACCGTTAACTCTGAACACCCCAACGTTTTGAAAGCTGGGCAGGTCTCAAGTTTACGCCTTTCATTCCTTTGTATTATTGCATCGTGATAGAGCTCGATCTCCAGCCCCCTTCCCTCAAACACAACACGTCACCCCCTGCAACACATTTTTACTAGTCTTCCACTCATTTGAGAAAGTATATGTACAGCTGGCTCTGTAGATCTGCAGCTTCAGAAGAGTTGGGAAATTCCTCTGGCTGTAGAGACGCAGAGAAACCAGAGTAGAAACTGGACCCTGAAGGGGAGAAGATACTGGCACATTTATGCTTTCTATGTCCACGGGCCTGCATCTAATGCCATTCAAACTCAGTCATCTGTACAGATGCTCCAACCCTTTCATTGTTCATTTAACTTAAGCAGTTTATGTACATTTTAGAAGCTATTCTGCCTTTAGCTCACAGAAAATCTCAACTTAAGAATAGAGCACTCTGTGGACAGAAAAAAAAAAATCCTTTGCAATTGGAAGGCTGGCACTGCCTTAACTGGAAAGAAGACAGTATACATCAGATTAGTATTATGGAAACAAGATGATTGATGAATTGGGAAGCTGTGTGGGACAAATTGGTGATTAAAGAAAATTTCAATCGGGAACTATAGAACCACTTCAAATTTGCCTCGGAAATTGGCACGGGGGGGAAAAGTCTAGGTAGAGAAAAAAACAACTAAAGGTAGACACAAAATGCTGGAGTAACTCAGCGGGACAGGCAGCATCTCTGGAGAGAAGGAATGGGTGACGTTTCATGTCAAGACCCATCCTCAATAAGAACTATTTTCATATAATCTTCCTGCAGTAATCAGACATCATTGTCTGTGAAGAAGACTGCTGGCTTCACCACAGATGTCCCATTGCTATCGGGCATTGGGCATTGACACTCCATTATACTATGTAACATACAGCCTTCAGGATTTTTAGCTTACAGCAACGCTATTAAACCTTTGTTTTTGTAAATCCTGTGGGGAAATAACTTTGCTATTGCGAGTCTGATGCCAACGAGCTCTAAACCCCCCTCTTCCCCATTCACACTAGAGTTTTCACAACCCTATTTTCTACAATGGGGTTGTTGTAGTGCCACAACTGTCATGTTATAACAGACTACCTGTCCTGTAAAGTCTGAACTTGTCCCATGTGCAGGGAGGAAAATCACTAATATGCATTTTATCAATTTAAATACACATTTTAAAGATAAAAAATTGACCAGTACTTACTTGAGCCAAAAGTCTGTGTTGTAGAATGTTCATTTAATTTAAGGAAAAGGCACGATGTCTGTACTGATTCTCTGTAAAGGCACCTCGTGTTTTACACAAGGGTTACGTTCTTGAAAAACAGCGCTCATCTCAAAAAGCGCAAATTAAAGGCATACACAGCCGCAAATCTGAATGTGTTATTTAAAAAATACGAGCCTGAAAATCAGTCATTGCCATTCATCCCACAAGCACATTATTCCAAATAACACAAATCAAACATGCATAAAGTGCAAGGTGCCTGCACTTGTGTTCAAAGTAGGAAACGTTTAGTTAATTTCTACAACTTGCATCTTAAAGCCATCGTTTAATATTTTGTTGAGCAACTTAAACTGGATTTTAATGCGTTGGCAATCACCCCACCTAAGACAATAGGCCTGCAATCTTGTTTTGTTTCTCATACCCGACCGAGTATGATGCAAGTACAAATCATCCACTCGAGATTCAGCGCACAAATGTATGGTCAAGGCGTGCCGGAAGAATAGTGGGTCCCACGGCAGCTTTTTGCAATCCCTGCATTAAAGTAAAAAGCTGCCTGAAGCCGTAAGACCCAAGACTCATTCCCTCCTTTTGTTTAAGGGGGCTGTTAGTGCAAACTTAAATGATTGGCAACTCTGAAAGCTGTTACACCACCATCAGGCCAATCTACAAACACACCTGAACTCTGGCCACCCTACACTCA
Organism: Leucoraja erinaceus; assembly: GCF_028641065.1. Taxonomy (NCBI): domain Eukaryota; kingdom Metazoa; phylum Chordata; class Chondrichthyes; order Rajiformes; family Rajidae; genus Leucoraja; species Leucoraja erinaceus. The sequence goes on from NC_073397.1 coordinate 36,145,453, forward strand.
CAGTTGAACGCTAGTTTAGCTCATTGATTCACAAGGCGGATTGCCTTTAATTATGTTGACGTTCTGGTTAAACGTATATCAGGAATGCCTTAAAGAAAACACCTAGTGCAGACTAGTGCCAATTTCTCCAAAATCAAAGGTGCCCGTAAAGAAAGTTTAAGCCAGACTAGGTTAGTGGATTGTGTGGAAAGTGGAATAAAAACACATGCTCTTATTACGATCCATAGACAATGACCTTACCTTGTGTAGCTAGGAGGATCTTAACAGCTGACGGTGGAAAGACTGACAAAACACATACACTTGGCGGTGAAGTTAAGAGTTTGATACATACACCACAACAGCTTCCAATAGCACCTGAATGCCAACTGAATATAACATCAAAAGCAAAGAGGTCTTATGCTAAGCTCATGCATCTCTCAATCATGTCTGTCTTCTGAAAGAATTGGAACAAATGTAAATAATGAACAGTTAGCAGTTCAAGCTCCTTTGTTTAATTGTTCAAAAGTAACATGGAAGCAATGTATAATGTACAATACGTAAAATATGTTTGCTGTCGTACTTCTTTGGGTCTACCAATAAATGTCCATCAAATTCAGCTGCAGCAACCTGAAAACGGTCCTGTAAAAATGTGATGATGTTGCTCTTAACCTGAATTACATTTGTACAAATACCAGTCGTATGTAAATAAAATGCTATATAAAAATAATGATTACCATATGCAGTAAACATCCTGTCATGACAGAATGGAGTAACTTTAAAAAACAAAATGCAGCAAAAAAACAACAACATTTTACTATACAATGTATAAAGGACAGAAATGGATTGAAGTTCTTTCCGACTTTAACCAACGATCTGTTGACTGTGTGTGTGTGTGTGTGTACTCCACACGTCAATTGTCATTGCACATTCACTTTAGTCCTAGGTGAGTCATCATGGCACACGGTAGATTAAGATAGGGATTAGTGCTTTCTGAGAAAGCAGAACAGTTCTAGTCCTCGGTTATCCAAAGCAGAAAAATATCCAGCAAATACCAACAGGATGAGTGTGCCTACGTTCCCCAAGTTATAATTCACTTCAGTTTGGAGCAGGCACGTTTTATTTTTTGAAAAAATATAAAATGGGCAAATTTCTTTACCTTGATCTGCTTTCATTCAGTCCGAAAATATCAGTACAAATATAGATGATACTCTTAACTGTAAAAGAACTGTACAAAATACAGAGAAATTGTGCAACTATGGAAGCACATCGACTTTTGGGTTATCCGATGTATAAATCACTACTGAACTTGTACGCATCCGAAATATGGTTAATAAACGTTTGAATAATGTAAGCAATTCTTAAAAATCGGCGACTCCACCTCTCAGGCCCGAACAAAAAGATTCAGGTGAGAATCTAGTTTAGCCAATAAAGTTGATTTATGCATCCGATATCCCAAGTATCAAAGAACGAGCAGCTGAATGGTAGTAATACAAAAAAAAACATTGTAATGCTCTATCATAATACTAAAACATCTCACAAAACGGCACGTTATAAAAGATTAATTAGCAGTTTATGGTGCTGAAGAGATATTCTCCCATAAAGATTTCTGAAAGTGCTAGAACATAGTAAAATAACCAGCCGAGAGGCTTACGATGAACACAGGAAACAAGTTCAATGAAATATAATATTTGTTCACTGTGCAGTTATTCACCAGTGCCAATATATATATATTTCGTTTTTGCAATAACATTTTGATAATCCTCTAAGTGATCGATCCAAAATCCCAAAGATTGGGCATTGAGGCTCATTGGAGATATTTCCTGCTCTCTGGTTAAACTTACTGGCAAATGTATTGTAATACTGTGCAGCATCTAAAAAGATTGCATTGAAGACGTGTTGGGAACAATGTCCAATTGTCTGGATAATCTGCCAGGTGGTCAGCTTTTTTTTTTTAAGTTTAGAGATACAGCACGGAACCAGTTCCTTCGGCCCACAACCACCATCGATCACCCGTTCACACTAGTTCTATGTTGTGTCATTTACTCATCTACTCCCCGCACACTAGGGGCAATTAACTTAACTTACAGACCCGCACGTCTTGGGACGTGGCAGGAAACCCACTGGGAAGAACGTGCAAACTCCACACCGACAGCACCCGCTGTCAGGATCTAACCCGGTCTCTGGCGGTGGGAGGTGGTAGCTCTATCAGCTGTGCCACCGTGCTGTCCTTAGTACAAGACATTAAGGATAGCCGAGAATTAGCCATCCACCGGGAAGCACAATTCTCAACACATTTCATTCCAAACTATTGGCCACGGAAACAGTTTTGTTGCAAAGATGATTGAAGCATGGCACAAAATTTACAAATTTTCCTGTTCATACCATGTGCCTTCATATTAGTTTCTTCTCAAAGGAGTGAAAACTGGAAGTACTGTCGTATTGTTGGGACCATTTACCCACATTCTGATCGACAATAAAGGAAATTCCATAAGAATTCCTCGATACAATCATTTGGCAGTGATATTATTCAGCCCTAATTACCCAAAGACCACATTTTATACATATGTTTGTTTCACAAGTTAAGCTTTTAGCTGACAACAACTAGCTGTGGAGAAGTTGAAGGTAGACAAAAATACTGGAGAAACACAGCAGGTGAGGCAGCATCTATGGAGCGAAGGAAATGGGTGACGTTTCGGGCCGAAACCCTTCTTCAGACTGGAGAATTTGAAATTTTTTTTTGCAGGTCAATCAGCAGTAAAACATCGTTTCAATGCAGGTGTGGGGATGTCCTTTCTATTCATTGTAAGCCTGGTTTGGTTTTTCTCCTAGGTTCGATAGCAACAAACATACATGAGGTGGTGTGTTGTGTCTTTGAGAGGTCCTCTCAATTAAAAACAAACAGAAACAATGGATCAACTAGCTCCAAGCCTCAAGTGGCCAGAATAAGGCACTGTCAGGAGAGGCAAGGTAGTAACAGACTAAAATCTATACATTAAAACACAAGCACAACATAAAAATCTTTTGAGACCCTGACTTAATATAATACGGGTGTTCTTAAATCAAACACCCTGTTCTGTATTCTTTCTAGATCTCGCAGCTCCTAAATACAAGGAAAAGATACAATATTTTCAAAGTACATACTCACTAAATGAAGATTTAGAGATATTCAGTGATTTTTTAAAGTTTACTATGTCTACAAGCCAACAATGCTCTCTTGAAGAAAACAGTTAAGAATTCAATTAGCTTGTGTTGAACTACTTAATTGGAGCTACATGTTCTAAGATATGCTTTATATTATTTATACAGAGATAATGTCTTTTGAAGATACATTTGGGGTTTAAACGGATAAACAAAAACATTTTTGGATTATTACTCGGGTGTAAAAGGCAGGATGATTAAAATATTAGAAGCAACTGCGTTATAATTAAGCCACTGATAGATACCTCCCCATAAGGTGTGAGTTGGGCATGTTCAGTGTGTCTTGAAGATTAGTGTTGAAGGGAAACTCCAGCACACACAGATTTACATACTGGCTATTATGACGTTACATTTTATTCAAAAAGCTATATTTTAATTGTGCTACAAATCTGGAGGCAAAAAAACAAACCGGCAGTAAATGTTAGCAAAGTAAACCCAGACGTGTAAAAATCAGCATCAGACGTTGATCAAACAGCTAGCTGTGTGATGTGCGTACCTTTTTTTGTAAGAAACTGTCTGTGCCATCTACCTTGTCTTTTCCTTTAAATACTGTTGGCAGATGATACCTCTGGTGAGAATTGCATTTTCAGTACTTAACACAAGGGAGGAGTGTTCCTTGGTTTAGCAAATTATTACTGAGGTGCTTAATCTGTACCCTATATAAATCAGCAGCAGAATTCATAACCACTGACTTTTATTTTAAGAAACACCTTTTGCCCGTTCTTGTTGTGTCGTAAGGGAGCTAACATTACTGTTCAAAACTCTCCGCAGATTTGCTGTGTGGTCGCTCAGTGCAACAGAGTAAGGAAGGTAATTTTATTAATGCATCGACCATGGGTTAAAGTGTACATATAAATTAATGGCGGCTACCGACACAAGAAATGTTTGACATGAAAGTTAAAACCGGTGCTTTCCTATCAAAAAATAAATAGGATTCAAATCATGGCAGGTTTTGGAAACCCCAGAATGACAAGTGCCATTCTAACTAATAAAATAAGGCTAGTATTATTGTTACGAACAGTCTTAACTTAGTGTCCATAAGGATTGTTTCTGAATGCTATGTTAACCTGCCTCGACTAGGTTAATGCTACCATTTAAAAATAAGAGAGCATATACCTACTGATATTACTTACAGCAATATCTATGCTCTGTCTTTTTGAATGACAATGTGAGAATTAGCAAGTCAGTATGTACAAAGTGTCTGAATTTGTGGAAGATTATTTTGACAATTCACATTATGGGCACAATCGGACCATGCAAAAAGCTCCCGTTACTTAGAGGCCTTATTCTGGGCGGAATATTTCCTTTATAAAAAGCACAATTTGGGCAGCTGGCCAAGCAGAGGCTAACGTATTTGCATTATGTCATAATAACTACATTAATTTTTCCCATCCTTCACTAACCTCTCCCAAGAATTCTACCCCTCAGACATTTAGCTCACGGATAGACACAAAACGCCGGAGTCTCTCAGCGGGACAGGCAGCATCTCTGGAGAGAAGGAATGCTTTGGGTCGAGACCCTTCTTCTGAAAAAGGGTCTCATCCTGAAACGTCACCCATTCCTTCTCTCCAGAGATGCTGCCTGTCCCGCTGGGTTACTCCAGCATTGTGTGCCTATGGTTTAAGCCATCATCTGCAGTTCCTTCCGACACATTTAGCTTATGGAAATACTTTACATTTGTAACAGATCTCCAATGAATGTCGACCAAAAAAATAAACGTATGAAGCATTTAGCGAGCTGGGGAGTAATTTTCACATTAAAACTCATCCACTTCTCTGAGTTCTGATATACGCCGTCCCCATGTGAATTTATATCCATGTTAAGAGTGTAGAAAGCAAAAGGTTCATAGTTTGTGAATGCCCCAGTTGCTAACGGATTTAATAAACTCCAATAATTATGTTTCAACGGAAATCGCCTCATCGAAGCGTTGGCTTCCTTTCGAGTTTGCGAAGGTTGTGCGCGTTTGAGTAAACTCCACCCCGAGCCCAGATTACTCAACGGTAAATCCCACATCGGGTCATTGGAAGGCCTGGTGGAAACGTGGCAGTGTGGTCGTACTCAGGCTGGAGGTGAAGACTGGGGACAGTGGGTGAAGGGGCCCGAGACTAAGGCCGTTCCCTGATCCCTGGGAGTCCTGCAGTTGCGGCTGGAGGGAGGCGAGCAAGGATTGGGGTTCGCTCTGTGCGTAACCCATCACCAGGCCCCCGGCCGAGACGGGAGCGTTGTACGCCGGGTGGTTCAGTGGTAAAAAGCTCAGCAAATGGGAGAAATCCATGTTTGCTGTGCAGAGGGATTCAGTAATTATAGCCGGGCCTTTGGAGAGCAAATGCTCACTGGACATGTCGTCCAGAGATCCGCTTTGGGAATCTAAGCCGACCTTTGCTGGCGCCGACTCGTGGGACGAAAGTGGCAAACTGCTGTGCAAGTCCATTAAGTAGCTTTCCATCTCAATTTTTGTTGGCTTGTCGGGCAAGCCAGTGGCATATGAGGTAGATCCAATCTGATACTTAGAGTGGGGTTGAGGTGCTGAATGTATGGATGACGCCGTGTCCATCTGACAGCCCATTCCCATCGCTAGAGAACTAGCTACCAGGCTGTGCGACGAGCCTGAGTTTGTCATGGCTTGAATGTGTGAACTGTACATGCTCATTGGCAGACTGGTGAACGGCTTCCCGGCCGTCTCTTTAGAAGCCATGCACATCATGGGAGTGTGTTCTTCCTTGATCGTCACGGGTGGACTGCAGTGCATCAGCCCCATCATGTCAGCCGGCTCAGTCTTAATCTTCAGCAGCTCCTGCGAATGGCTCTTCTTCATGTGTCTGGTGAGGTGGTCCTTTCGCCCGAAGCGCTGGGCGCAGTACTGACAGAGGAAGTCCTTCCTGCCCGTGTGGACAACCATGTGTCTCCGGACATCCTTGCGCGTGTAGAACCGCCGGTCACAGTGGTCGCACTGGTGTTTCTTCTCCTTCACCCCACCCGACGATTTGCCCGAGTGGGTCTTCAGGTGTTCGAGCAAGACCTCGGTGGTCTCGAACGTCTGCAGACACACCTTGCAGGTCAGGTCGCCATTAGTAGCGGCGTGGAGAGCCAGGTGGCGCTTGTAGCCCAGCTTGGTGTTATAGTTCTTGCCGCACTCTTCACACTTGAAGGCTTCTTTGTTCGGGTCATGGGTCTGAAGGTGGTTCTTCAGGTGATCTTTACGGTGAAACATCTTTTCACAGTAGGTGCACTTGTGTATTTTCTGCGGTGAATGTGTGGCCATGTGCCTGGATTAAAATCAAAAGTGAACACAAATCAGGATCGCAAGCAGTTCCTGATCTATTTAAAAAAAATAATTAGCTATGTGATCCCATTCGATCAATTTACCACTAACTTTAAAAGTTCAGTAACTTTAAAAAAAGAATCCTTTCCATTTACAAGTATAATTACATTCTTCATCTTAGAACAAACACATTGCAGTTTTATAATTAACACAAGATGCTACATATTTAGAGACCATTTTGAAATTAAAACAGGAAAACATTTTTACGTAATAACTATACAAATGTATATTTTCCGCATGTTTTTGTTAACAATGTATTTTCCCAGGAGTAATTCAGAAATGCAAACCATATGATGACCTGAGAGAGGGATACCACTTGTTGTCGGACAATTGCACCCGTGGTAATATTAGTAATGGAGCCAACCAGTAAAACAGAGTTGTGGGCGAGGTGGGGGGGTGAAGCCATGCAGAGCGAGGTGGGGGGGTGCCGACACGATGCACAGTAGCAAACGGGTGGAGATGAGAGATCAGTAGACACTAGTGCAGAGACCTGGGGGCCCCAAGGGATGGTCTGTCTATTAGTCAAAAGATTACGCCATCTGACATTTCAAAGCATCTGGGCTGTCAAACTGCATTTGCAAACTGGGTTGAAATATCAACCAGGTCTGCCTGCTGTTGGAAATAGCTCTTCCTTTCACCTTCCGTTAAGGGCTAATTTGTGCTCCCTTTCCAAATGATCAATGCCAAGCTCATCCTTCATTGCCATCACTTCGCAGTTCAATCTTTCTCTTCCACAGGGAGTCTGGCACATCTGTCATCTCCATAAGTGGCCATTACCCGTGAGATTTGACAATGTCCAGGCACCACAGCTGAAACAGACCCTGTTTGCCACCCGACCCTAAAGGAAACCCGTCCGAAATGCCATTACATAGAAAATGGGTGGATGGAGGAGGCCATTCAGCCCTTCGAGCCAACACCGCCATTCATTGTGATCATGGCTGATCGTCCCCTATCAATAACCCGTGCCTGCCTTCTCATCATATCCCTTGACTCCACTAGCCCCAAGAGCTTTATCTAACTCTCTCTTAAATCCATCCAGTGACTTGGCCTCCACTGCCCTCTGTGGCAGGGAAATCCACAAATTCACAACTCTCTGGGTGAAAAAGTTTTTTCTCACCTTAGTCTTAAATGACCTCCCCTTTATTCTAAGATTGTGGCCCCCCTGGTTCTGGACTCGCCCCAACATTGGGAACATTTTTCCTGCATCTAGCTTGTCCAGTCCTTTTATAATTTTATGTTTCTATAAGATCCAACCTCATCCTTCTAATCTATCGGTGTGTGGTCACCTCGAGCCTGTAGTGATGCAGCCATGCAGCTGCTGACTGGACAGCGCGCAACAAACAAAGTTCTTCACTGGACCTTGGCACACATCACAGTAACAAACTACACCAAACTAACCCTCCCCAAACTCTGGCTGACTGATGCCAAATCATCAGTCTGAAGAAGGGTCTCAACCCAATACATCATCAGTCTATTACCTCCACAGATGCTGTAGGAGGAACAGCACATGCTGGTTTAAACCGAAGATAGACACAAATAGCTGGAGTAACTCAGCGGGACAGGCAGCATCTCTGGAGAGAAGGAATGGGTGGCGTTTCAGGTTGAGACTGATTAAGGGCCTCGACCCGCAACGTCACCCATTATTTCTGTACAGAGATGCTGCCTATACCACTGAGTTACCACTTCACAGATGCTGCTTGACCTGCTGAGTTCCTCCAGCACTTCTTCTTGTGCTCAAGACTCCGGCATCTGCTGTTTCTTAAGTCTCTGGACTAAACACCTTTAACTTCTCAGCGGGTGCAGCAGCATCTATGGAGCGAAGGAAATAGGCAACGTTTCGGGCCGAAACCCTTCTTCAGACTCACCACATCCTTACCCAGACTCGATACCACAGCCCACATCCTTACCCAGACTCGATACCACATATATCCTTCGCTCCATAAATGCTGCTGCACCCGCTGAGTTTCTCCAGCTTTTTTGTCTACCTTCGATTCTCCAGCATCTGCAGTTCCTTCTTAAACACCTTTAACTTCTCATTTGTTTCAACTTAAATCCAGTCTTTTATTGGAAAAAAAATCCCGTTAGACAGGAGTTGGAAACAATCCTCAAACCACATCAACCAGTGACGGCCTGGCTCCTGGATAAAGAATACATACACCTTGTTTGTGTCTGTGGACCACATGGCTACACGGCCTGGGGCCCCTACATGCTCACATGTCCCATCAACTTGGATGACACAAAGTGCAGGCTCTATCCATGGTCAATTTGCAATTTATTCAACAACGAAGAAACTGTTATTAAGATGTTTAAGGAGGAACTGCAGATGCTGGAAAAGTCAAAGGTAGACAAAAAAGCTGGAGAAACTCAGCGGGTGAGGCAGCATCTGTGGAGCGAAGGAATAGGTGACGTTTCGGGTTGAGACTCTTCTTCAGACTGATGTGTGGGGGGGGGGGGGGGGAAGAAGAAAGGAAGAGGCGGAGACAGTGGGCGGTGGGAGAGCTGGGAAGGGGAGGGGAAGGAGGGAGAAAGCAGGGACTACCTGAAATTGGAGAAGTCAATGTTCATACCGCTGGGGTGCAAACTACGCAAGCGATATACAAGGTTCTGCTCCTCCAATTTGCGGTGGGACTCACTCTGAGCATGGAGGAGCCCAGGACAGAAAGGTCGGATTCGGAATGGGAGGGGGAGTTGAAGTGCTGAGCCACCGGGAGATCAGGTCGGTTATTATTAATAATTTCTTCTGTCTAAAGGACGTCTTAGACCCAACACGTCACCTATTCCTTTTCTCCAGAGATGCTGCCTGTCCCGCTGAGTTACTCCAGCGTTTTGTGTCTATCTTCGGTTTAAACCAGCATCTGCAGTTCCTTCTTAAACACAGTGCAGTGTACAGTGTACAGAGCTGTGTGGAGCTGGGGATTCGAGGGGTTAATGCTGGCGGAGGATGTCCATGTACGATGGAGAGAGAGTGAAACTAGTGTCAGCAAAGAGGGCGAGTCTCAGCCCTGCAGCTTATAGAGGGGCAGAGTGGCACAGAGGTAGAGTTGCTGCCTCACAGCACCAGAGAGGCAGGTTCGATCCCGACACTGGACGCTGTATGTGCGGAGTTTGTACACTCTCCCTGCGACACTCTTTCCTCCATTCTGGCAACAACCACCAGAGTGCAGACCTGAGCTACCATCCATCTCATTGGGGACCCTCGGACTATCTCTCATCAGGGGACCTCATTGCACGATGTGTATGAAGGAACTGCAGATGCTGGTTTCAACCAAAGATAAGACACAAAACGCTGGAGTAACTCAGCGGGACAGGCAGCATCTCTGGAGAGAAGGAATGGGTGACGTTTCGGGTCGAGACCCTTCTTCAGACTCAGGAGGAGAAGGAAGGTCTCGACCAGAAACGTCACACATTCCTTCTCTCCAGAGATGCTGCCTGTCCCGCAATGACCTTACTGCACTACACTTTATTCCCTTTATCATGTATCTGTACACTGTGGACGGCTCGATGGTAATCGCGTGTCGTTATCTCTCCGCTGACTGGTTAGCACGCAACAAAAGCTTTTCACTGTACCTCAGTACAAGGGACAATAGACTTTAAAACAATTAAGCACAAACTAGGGCTTGAAGGAAAGATATTCCTTCTAAAGAGTTGTCCCTTGGGTATCAACGACCACAGGATCTTCCACTTTTTTTTTAAATTATCATATAGAAACATAGAAAATAGGTGCAGGAGTAGAGGCCATTCAGCCCTTCGAGCCTGCACCGCCATTCAATATGATCATGGCTGATCATCCAACTCAGTATCCTGTACCTGCCTTCTCTCCATACCCCCTGATCCCTTTAGCCACATGGGCCACATCTAACTCCCTCTTAAATATAGCCAATGAACTGGCCTCAACTACCTTCTGTGGCAGAGAATTCCAGAGATTCACCACTCTCTGTGTGAAAAATGTTTTCCTCATCTCACTCCTAAAAGATTTCCCCCTTATCCTTAAACTGTGACCCCTTGTTCTGGACTTCCCCAACATCGGGAACAATCTTCCTGCATCTAGCCTGTCAAACCCCTTAAGAATTTTGTAAGTTTCTATAAGATCCCCCCTCAATCTTCTAAATTCTAGCGAGTACAAACCAAGTCTATCCAGTCTTTCTTCATATGAAAGTCCTGACATCCCAGGAATCAGTCTGGTGAACCTTCTCTGTACTCCCTCTATGGCAAGAATGTCTTTTCCTCAGATTAGGAGACCAAAACTGTACGCAATACTCCAGGTGTTGTCTCACCAAGACCCTGTACAACTGCAGTAGAACCTCCCTGCTCCTATACTCAAATCCTTTTGCTATGAATGCTAACATACCATTCGCTTTCTTCACTGCCTGCTGCACCTGCATGCCTACTTTTAATAGGTACACAAAAGTGCTGGAGAAACTCAGCGGGTGCAGCAGCATCTATGGAGCGAAGGAAATAGGCGATGTTTCGGGCCGAAACCCTTCTTCAGACTGCCTACTTTTAATGACTGGTGTACCATGACACCCAGGTCTCGTTGCATCTCCCCTTTTCCCAATCGGCCACCATTCAGATAATAGTCTACTTTCCTGTTTTTGCCACCAAAGTGGATAACCTGACATTTATCCACATTATACTGCATCTGCCATGCATTTGCCCACTCACCCAGCCTATCCAAGTCACCTTACAGCCTCCTAGCATCCTCCTCACAGCTCTTGAAATGATAAAACATCACACACTGCCACACTCGTGAGTAAGGCAAGGCAGCGCCTTTACCACCTCAGGCAATTGAGGAAATTCAGAGTGTCTCTGAGGATCCTCCAGTGCTTCTACTCAGCGGCTGTGGAAAGCATCTTGTCCGGAAACATCACCATCTTGTTTGGGAATTGCTCCGCCCAGGACAAGAAGGCTCTGCAGAGAATAGTGCGTTCGGCTGAACGCACTATGGGAACTTCACTCGCCCCCCTGCAGGAACTATACATCAGAAGGTGCAACTCCAGAGCCAACAAGATCATGGGAGACCCCTTCCACCCCAGCAACGGACTGTTCCAGCTGCTACGGTCAGGCAAACGCCTCTGTTGCCATGCTGTGAAAACGGAGAGGAGCGGATAAGGAGTTTCTTCCCAGAGGTCATTAGGACTGTAAACTCCTCTCTCACCAGGGACTAACTTTACTGAACCAAACTACTGTTGTGTGGTGTCTTTTTAAAATTGCTGTTTTTTCTTTTTTTCCCCACAAATATGTAATTACTGATTCTGTTCCATTCTGTTGTGTAGTTTTTTTTTTGCACAATCCGTGAGCATTGCTACTTTTCATTTCACTGCACATCTCGTATGTGTATGTGACGAATAAACTTGGCCTGACTCTTATTCCACCTGGTAGAGAATGGGAACGGTTTATTGTCGAGTTTATTATTAATTATTGTGCAAAAACTAAAATCTTGCCGATGATCTTGGAATCCATCCATTCCATTTTTAATTGCTACCACTGAGAGGTGCAAGAATTAATGATAAAACCTGGAAGAGTGCAGCACACGAACAGGCCCTTCAGCCCACACCGTTGGTGCTGGCCATGATGCCGAGACCAACTCCTCACCTGCCCGCACAGAATCCACATCCCACATCCACATGTGGCCATCCAAAAAATCTCCAAAACGCCATCACGGTATCCAGCACCGCCTAATGTAGCGCGCCCCAGGCCCCCAAACAACGTATCGTGTGGCACGGTGGCACAGCGGTAGAGTTGCTGCACTTACAGCGCCAGAGACCCGGGATCGATCCTGGCTACGGGGGCTGACTGTGTGGAGTTTGCACGTTCTCCCCGTGAGATATCTTCGGTTTCCTCCCACACTCCAAAGACGTGCAGGTTTGTAGGTTAATTGGCTTGGTGTAAGTGTAAAATTGTCCCTTGTGTGAGTGAGTGAGTGTGTGAGAGTGAGCGAGTGTTAATGTGCAGGGATCACTGGTCGGCACGGACTCGGTGGGCCGAAGGGCCCGTTTGCGCGCTGCATCTCTAAACTAAACTTGCCCGCACAATATCGGAAACTCGCTCCCGATTCCCACCAAGCTCCCTGGATTGCTCACTGCGGCATCAAGATTCCCTAAACATGCGTTTGTTGCTGTCGTTACTGTCTGAGAATGATGAGCGGCCATGGAGATCGCTGGTTAGAATTGACCAGCCTGCAGTTGTCTTTCCTGCATTCATTCTCTCCTTGGCCGAACGTCAACAATTTTTTGTGCTCCAAATGTGTAAAGAGATTATTTTTAATCGTTTCTCCTGGATTATATTACAACAAAAAGTGCCGAGAGTGTTTGCACCTCAGTATCACTGGGGGGGGGGGGGGGCAGAAGCAATGCATGATCTAACTCCATCGCATGCCGCCAATGTGCACGCGATGGATTTCTCGCCGGCGTGTCCAGCAGCGGCAAGACGTGACTGATCTGCGTGAAGCCCAGATGTTTAAGAAGGATGCTGGAAAAATCGAAGGTGGGGAAACTCAGCGGGCGAGGCAGCATCTACGGAGAGAAGGAATAGGTGACGTTTCGGGTCGAGACCCTTTCGGGTCTCGACCCGAAACGTCACCTATTCCTTCATCAGTCAGAAGGGTCTCGACCCAAAACGTCACCTATTCCTTCGCTCCGTAGATGCTGCCTCACCCGCTGAGTTTGTGCAGCATTTTCGTCTACCTTGATGTAAAACTCAAAATCTGGATGGAAATATTATAGACTGATGGCCGTTTGACATTGTTTCCTAATGAAACCACTAATGTTAGCGTTCTCCTTAATGCACAATTTACAGAGAATATATATAATATATATATATATATATATATATATATATATATATATATATATATATATATATACACACACACACATACATATATATATATATATATATATATATATATATATATATATATATACACACATATATATATACATATATATATATATACACACACACACATATACATATATATATTTTTATATATTTTTTTTTTTTTGTGTTTCGAAAAGGGAAATAAAAGAGATTGCCAGGAAATAATTTGGGGTGTGCTTAGTTGATAGAGGAAGCCAGGCAGCATATTACATCATTGCTGTGTTATGTGACGTTACTTGAAGCAGAGGTCGCCAGGGCAGGCATGGGTCAGATGTGAAGTGTTTGTTCTTTCGCAAATGGTTTGCAAGAGCCCTCACAAGGTGCGAAGGAGGTGAATATATTTCAAGTTAACCCTTTGAGGACTGCAGCGCCAGCTCGGAAACGTTTCCTTGGAGTGGTTGACCCACATTGTTCAAAAACACATCAATTGCCATCATTAAAATTGATTGCACCAATTGCATTTTGATAATGGATTTGCAAATTTATTTCCCCCCCCCCCCCCCCCCCCTCCCCCCTCCCCCTGCCCAAAAAAAACTATTTTGTCAACCAACCAAAATAAATGTTGTTAACCAAACAAACAAAACATAGACATTACACAGTTATATAGTTGCGTCCTCAAAGGATTAAATACATTTGATAAACAGGTTTTTAAGGGCAGTTTTCCCATTTGGCTTCCCATACCTGAGAAGTTTATACTTGGACACAAAGGCTTTAGTGCACTCCGGGTGTGAGCACTTGTAGGGCCTCTCTCCTGTGTGAGAGTAGGAATGAACTTTACGTTTGTCAAGACTGCTGAAGAAGGCTCCGCACACCAGGCACTCAAGGGCTCTCCTTGGTTTTGACTCCTTCCCCTTCCACTTGGCTTCTAAAGCATTCTCCGTCTGTTCCGTTATTGAGATTTGACTTAGGTCAGCGGAGGCAAGAGCTGCCATGGCAGCCTTATTGGCCAAGTCCCCTAGAAACACAGGGCTCTACCCACCTTCAGGCCACAAAGTGTTTTTCCTGTGGTTTCTCAGTCTCTGTATTATGATCACTTCCAGTTGACAGATACCTGTTGCGTCCAGAGTTAAGGTTGCTTCAGCAACGGGGGGGAGACCAGCTTAGATTTGTTTGGCCTAAAAGTCAAAATTAAATACACAGATTAACATTTCTACACAACACGGAAAATCATTTTACCTGCTCTGCTCCATTTCAGCCGGCAATGACCAAAACAATATCAGGTAGACAAAAGTGCTGGAGAAACTCAGCGGGTGCAGCAGTGTCTATGGAGCGAAGGAGATAGGTAACGTTTCGGGTCGAAACCCAAAGGAAATAGGCAACGTTTCGGGCCGAAACCCAAAGGAAATAGGCAACGTTTCGGGCCGAAACCCAAAGGAAATAGGCAACGTTTCGGGTCGAAACCCGAAGGGTTTCGGCCCGAAACGTTACCTATTTCCCTCGCTCCATAGATGCTGCTGCATCAGACTGATTGAGGGTGGGATCGGGGAGAAGAAAGGAAAAAGGAAGAGGAGGAGCCCGAGGGCCGAGGGAGAGCTGAGAGGGGGAGGAGACAGCAAGGGCTACCGGAAATTGGAGAATTCAATATTTATGCCGCTAGGGTGCAGACTGCCCAAGCGGAATACGAGGTGCTGCTCCTCCAATTTCCGGTGTTGCTCACTCTAGCCACGGAGGAGACCCAGGACAGAAAGGTCGGATTCGGAATGGGAGGGGGAGTTGAAGTGCTGGGCCACCGAGAGGTCAGGTTGGTTAACGCAGACCGAGCGGAGGTGTTCGGCCAAGCGATGTCTACCTTCGATTTTCCAGCATCTGCAGTTCCTTCTTGAACAATTTCAGGTATTCTGGAATAGATTTCTTCAAGAATCTATCGAATAGATTTTCTAACCTGGGCAATTTTACACGGAATCTTATAGTTCTTAATTCTAAACTAAAAAAAAATACGCTGGTGCTCTGATCAGAAATTCTGAACATCAATTACTTGTGGTCAGGAAATCTTCAGCGGGTTTTCACTGATGTAAGTAAAACACAATATTTCGACAGTGTTCCGATATGCAGGTATCTATCTCAACCTTGAGGGCCAACAAAATGCACAGAGCCCGTCACATTGATCCAATGTGTATTAAGGAACTGCAGATGCTGGTTTAAACTGGAGACACAAAATTCAATGGGACAGCCAGCATCTCTGGAGAGAAGGAATGGGCGACGTTTCGGGTCGGTCTGAAGAAGGGTCACACATTCCTTCTCTGCTGAGCTACTGCAGCACTTTGTGCCTCATGTTGATCCAATATTCCACAATACGCTCACACATATAATAATTAGACAGCATCGAGTCATCCAGTGTGGAATCAGGCCATTCGGCCCAACTTGTGCAACATGCCCCATCTACACTAGTCCCACCTGCCTGCGTTTGGCCCATATCCCTCTAAACCGATCCGATCCCTGTACCTGCCTAAATGTCTCTTAATAGTCCCCGCCTCAACTACCTCCTCTGGCAGCTCGTTCCATACACCCACCATCCCCTGTGTAAAGATGTTACCCCTCGTGTTCCTGTTAAATCTTTCCCCACTCACCATAAACCCATGTCTTGTGGTTCTCGATTACCCAGAGATTTTACTCTGGGTAAAAGATTGTGTTTTTACCCAATCTATCTATTCCTCTCATGATTGTGTACACCTCTATAAGATCAACCCTTATCCTCCTGCGTGGCAAGGAATAGAGACCCAGCCTGCTCAACCTCTCCCTATAACTCACACCCTCCAGGGTTACACAATTTTATATCATTAATCCTAGTGGCTAACTCTCTGATTCGACACCATCGCAGCTATATTTTAGCGTTGAAAATCACGTCATTCAGACAAAATGCTAAACTCTGTTCTCCACAGATGCTGCCTGACCCACTGAGTTACTCCAGCACTCTGTGAAACGTCACCTATCCATGTTCTCCACGGATGCTGCCTGACCCGCTGAGTTACTCCAGCACTCTGTGAAACGTCACCTATCCATGTTTTCCACAGATGCTGCCTGACCCGCTGAGGTATGGTGCAGCAGCATCTATGGAGCGAAGGAAATAGGCAACGTTTCGGGCCGAAACCCTTCTGGAAATAGGCAACGTTTCGGGCCGAAACCCGGAAGGGTTTCGACCCGAAACGTTGCCTATTTCCTTAGCTCCATAGATGCTGCTGCACCCGCTGAGTTACTCCAGCACTCTGTGAAACGTCACCTATCCATGTTCTCCACAGATGCTGCCTTAGTTACTCCCAGCACTCTGTGTCTATTTTTTTTAAAAGAGGAGAGTAATAGCCAGCCAAGAGTTGTCAAATAAACTGGCCTTGTTGGACTGGAACAATTGCCGCGATCACAGGGTGATGCTGAGACCCAGTACTGTACCAGGCAGCGCAGAGCTACACACAATAATAGAACGGTGGCACAGCGGTAGAGTTGCTGCCTCACAGCATCAGAGACCCGGGTTCGATCCTGACTCTGGGTTCTGCCTCTGGGTGCTCCCGTTTCCTCCCACATTCCAAAGACGCACATGTTTGTTGGTTAATTGGCTTTGGGAAACATGGTAAGTTTGGCCCAAGTAGTGCTGGTGTACGGGGCGATCGCTGGCCGGCACGGACTCGCTGGGCCGAAGGGCCAGTAATCGCACTGCGTCTCTGAAGTCTAAAGCCGCACGTGCAAATGAACGGGTTCTGTCGGCTAATGCAATATTTTCAGGACACGATGGTAAAACTCGGCGCGTGGAGGTGGCGTCGTGACGGGGGCGAACCCCCCCCCCTCCCCCCACCCCCGTAAACTCAGCCCAACCTCACCCACAACTCTGTGTAAAGTGTGAGCTGCTGAACTACTCCAGCATTTGTGTCTATCTGTGGGAGGTACCTGGCCTCCATCTCCGTCATTGGAGACCCTCGCACTATCTTAGAAACATAGACAATAGGTGCAGGAGTAGAGGCCATTCGGCCCTTCGAGCCTGCACCGCCATTCAATATGATCATGGCTGATCATCCAACTCAGTATCCTGTACCTGCCTTCTCTCCATACCCCCTGATCCCTTTAGCCACAAGGGCCACATCAAACTCCCTCTTAAATATAGACAATGAACTGGCCTCAACTACCTTCTGTGGCAGAGAATCCCACAGATTCACCACTCTCTGTGTGAAAAATGTTTTCCTCATCTCGGTCCTAAAAGATTTCCCCTTTATCCTTAAACTGTGACCCCTTGTCCTGGACTTCCCCAACATCGGGAACAATCTTCCTGCATCTAGCCTGTCCAACCGCTTAAGGATTTTGTACGTTTCTATAAGATCCCCCCTCAATCTTCTAAATTCTATCCAGTCATGGTCCACGCCTCCAATCCCTTCGTATGTTGAAGTGCGGAGCAAACTGAACAACATTCTCATTCCCGGGATGGCGGGAATGTCATATGTTGACGGCATATTGTCATATGCTGAATGTTGAATGGCATGTTGGCTTTGATAACAAGAGGAGTTGTGTAGAGGAGCAAAGAGGTCCTTCTGCAGTTGCATAGGGCCCTAGTGAGACCACACCTGGAGTACTGTGTGCAGTTTTGGTCTCCCAATTTGAGGAAGGACATTCTTGCTGTTGAGGGAGTGCAGCGTAGGTTTACAAGGTTAATTCCCGGGATGGCGGGACAGTGATATGTTGATAGAATGGAGCAGCTGGGCTTGTACACTCTGGAGTTTAGGATGAGAGGGAATCTTTTTGAAACGTACAAGATTATTAAGGGTTTGGACACGCTAGAGGGAGGAAACATGTTCCCGATGTTGAGGAAATCCAGAACCAGGGGCCACACAGTTTGAGAATAAGGGATAAGCTGTTTAGAACGGAGATGAGGAAGCACTTTTTCCCCACAGAGAGTTGCCAGTCTGTGGAATTCTCTGCCTCAGAGGATGGTGGAGGCCGGTTCTCTGGATAATTTCAAGAGCGAGTTAGATAGGGCTCTTGAAGATAGTGGAGTCAGGGGATACGGGGAGAAGGCAGGAACGGGGTACTGATTGGGGATGATCAGCCATGATCACATTGAATGGCGCGGTGCTGGCTCGAAGGGCCGAATGGCCTACTCCTGCACCTATTGTCTATTGTAAAAAGAAAAATGACATTAAACAGAATCACCTGTCGCACAAAGCAACACCGACTCCCCAACAGGATATCCTCCTTCTCAGCTGAAGAACAGATTGATGATGTCAGCAATGTAGCCGTCCACTGGAGTCTGGCAGACACCAGGAACTGCAGATGCTGGAATCTCAAACAAAACACAAAGTGCTGGAGGAACTCAGCGAGTCAGGCAGCATCGGTGGCGGGAATGGACAGGTGATGTTTTAGAGGGTCTGGATCCTTCTCAAGAGACTGAAACGCCACCTATCTATTCCCTCCACGAATGCTGACGGTCCCTCCCCCCGCAGTTGCTGCCTGACCCGCTGAGTTCCTCCAGCACTTTGCGTTTTACCTCAAGAGGCAACGCAAGTCTGGGATATCATGAGGAGGTCTCAGCACTCTCCCGAACGCTTTCTCCCTCTCCGCACCGCACGCCACGCCACGTGGATGGTCTAAGACAGAGACTGATTTACCTTGGTCATGTCTCGGCCCACGCCTACACCCGACCCTTCCAGATCTTCACCAACAATCCCTTCCAGTCAGCCCGTCCCCATCACTCCCGTAGCAGGAGACCAGGATGTGTTGTTGAACATCACTGCTGACCTGCGGAGAAAACAAACACAATTAGAATCGGCAGTTGTACGTCAGAAACTTCAGCGCGCGGATATTGTACATCTGAGAAGCGGCTGTGCTCACTGGGTCTTTGTGATGGAACATAGAAAACAGGCCCAGGAGTAGAGGCCATTCGGCCCTTCAGCACCGCCCGCCATTCAATATGATCATGGCTGATCATCACCAATCAAGGGGGCTAAATACTTTTGCACGCCACACTTTTCAGTTTTTTATTTGTAAAAAAATGTGAAAACCAAGTATCATTTTCCTTCCACTTCACAATTATGCGCCACTTTGTGTTGGTCTATCACATAAAATCCCAATAAAATACATTTACGTTTGTGGTTGTAACGTGACAAATTGTGGAAATGTTCAAGGGGTATGAATACTTTTGC
This sequence comes from Leucoraja erinaceus, assembly GCF_028641065.1. Classification (NCBI taxonomy): domain Eukaryota; kingdom Metazoa; phylum Chordata; class Chondrichthyes; order Rajiformes; family Rajidae; genus Leucoraja; species Leucoraja erinaceus. Next base: position 36,164,950 of record NC_073397.1, read on the forward strand.
AAGCCACTGTACATAGAAAATAGGGGCAGGAGTAGAGGCCATTCGGCCCTTCGAGCCTGCACCGCCATTCAATATGATCATGGCTGATCATCCAACTCAGTATCCTGTACCTGCCTTCTCTCCATACCCCCTGATCCCTTTAGCCACAAGGGCCACTCAGCAGGGCCGGTTCAGAGCCGCTATAGCTCTGGGAATGAAGCTGTTTCTGAGTCTGGAGGTTCGGGCGTAGAAGGCCTTGTAACGTCTGCCGGAGGGAAGTAGTTCGAACAGACCGTTACAGGGGTGTGAGGAGTCTTTATGGATGCTGACGGCCTTCCTGAGGCACCGTGTGTGGTGGATGCCCTCCAAGGCTGGTAGCTGTGTCCCAATGATCCTCTGCGCTCTGTGGACGACGCGCTGAAGATCAGCCTGGTTAATGATCATTTCAACAGATACTCGAGATTATCTTGAGTTTCCTTCTCAAAAACCTCAAACCATCCATTCTCGTCGCCTTGCCTCGCTGCATGGCGTTACGGTTTATCCACGACACTGTGGCCAATACACGAGCACGAGATGCTGGATTGTGTGTCGTGCAGTCACCACCACCAATAAGACGAGGAACTGTTCCAGACACAGATTATAACAGCCTGACAGAGGCGAGATGTCCCCTCTCCGACACTGAAAATATATTAAAATAAGTTTTCAACGGATCACTTCCGAATAACCACATTGAATTGTGTGACAAAAAAACTTAAAAGAATTGCCAGAGTCTGAGCACAAAAACATCAGGGTTTAGTTTTGCGAGTTTTAGAACAGTTAAGCCTCTGTCCCACTGTACGAGGTAATTCAAGAGTTCTCCCGAGCTTCCACCCCCCCCCCCGATTCAAACTTGGAGAATGGCCGTAGTGGGTCCGTAGGAGTTCGTGGACGTCTCGTAGCGGCTCGTACGAGTAATAAGTAACAATTATTTTTTCATCACGAGTATTGCTTTACGTCACGAGTTTACCAGATGACCCGAGGACCTACCGTTAGCGTTACGAGCCGCTACGAGACATCTACAAACTTCTACGGACCCGCTACGGACATTCTCCGAGTTCGAATAAGGGGAAAACATGGGAGAACTCTTGAATTACCTCGTACAGTGGGACAGGGGCTTTAGCGCGATTGCCGGCACGTTCAGAATATTTTGGCCTCATTTGTTTAAGATGTTGTATTACTTCCCCGATTCTTGTTCTAAATCCAAGAGAGTACAACAGGTTTGTGGGCAAATTGGCTTGCTAACTGTAAACATTGTCCCTCAGTGTGTGTAGGATAGTGTACTGTGCAGGGAATCGCTGGTTGGCACGAGACCACCCTGTACGCAATACTCCAGGTGTGTTCTCACCAAGACCCTGTACAACTGCAGTAGAACCTCCCTTCTTCCTAACTCTACTCCTTTTGCAATGAAAGCATGTTGCCTGGTTACATCTCTCCCGATTCCCGAGGCCCCCCCCCCCGCCCGCCCGGCTGAAACTCGGAGACTGTCCGTAGTGGGTCCGTAGGAGTTAGTGGACGTCTCGTAGCGGCTCGTACGAGTAAAAAGTAACAATTATTTTTTCATCACGAGTATTGCTTTACGTCACGAGTTTACCAGATGACCCGAGGACCTACTGTTAGCGTTACGAGCCGCTACGAGACATTACAAACTTCTACGTTCTCCGAGTTCGAATAAGGGGCTTTCCATGGGAGAACTCTTGATGGAGCCACAAAGGACAGTAACTGATGGGAGTAGAATGTCACATTTCGGAATATTTTGTCCACTCCGTTTCAATCATGGTTTACTTCCCCGATTCTCTCCCTTCAAAGACCCATTCTCTCTGTGCCTTGGGTTGCTACCTGTAACCCATTGTCCCCGTGTGTGTGTAGGATAGTGTTACTGTGCGGGGATCGCTGGTTGGCACGGACCCGGTGGGCCGAAGGGCCTGTTTCCGTGCTGCATCTCTAATCTAAACTATCGATCAATATTCTTCAAGTTCTACAGGTGTGCGGGAGACAGCATGTTGCCTGGTTGCATCTCGGCCTCGATACATGAGACACAAACGGCCTTCGATTTTGTTGGCTGCTTTCCCGACATAGTGTAGATGGAGGACAAAGCTCGTAATGATGGGGAGTAGAAGAGAAGGTTCACCAGACTGATCAAGGGATGTCCGCCATCAATCATGGTTGAAGAAAGACTCCCTTCAGACCCCATTCTTTATACCCTCCCCCCTTTAGGAGATCGACAGGGGTATCTTATCAAAATCTACCAAATCTTTTAAATAATATCCACTGACTTGATGCTCCACATTGTTCCTGTGGGGAAGTCCACAACAAGGGGTCACAGCTTAAGGACTAAGGGGGAAATTCCTCCTCATCTCCCGAGATAGAGATAGAAACATAGAAAATACACAGAGAGTGGTGAGTCTCTGGAAGCCCTTCGAGCCTGCACCGGGTATTCAGGCCAGATCATGGCTGATCACCCAAAATCAGTGTTAGAAAATATTTTTTGTGGCTCATATCCCATGATGCCGTTAGCCCTAAGAGCTAAATCTAACTCTCTCTTGAAAATATCCAGTGAATTAGCTTCCACTGCCTTCTGTGGCAGAGAATTCCACTGATTCACAACTCTATGGGTGAAAACATTTTCCCTCATCTCAGTCCCAATGGCCTACCCTTTATTCTTAAACTGTGACTCCCCCAACCCTGGTTCTGGACTCCCCCAACATCGGGAACATTTTTCCTGCATCTACCCTGTCCAATCCTTTAAGAATTGTATATGTTTCTATAAGATCCCCTCTCATTCTTCTAAATTCCAGTGAATACAAGCCCAGTCGCTCCATTCTTTCATCATATGTCAATCCCGCCATCCGGGGAATTAACCTGGTGAACCTACGCTACTCCCTCGATAGTAAGAATGTCCTTCCTCAAATTGGGAGACCAAAACTGCACACAATACTCCAGGTGCGTGCAGTCTCACCAGGGCCCTGTGCAACTGCAGTAGGACCTGCTTGCTCCAATTCTCATAAATAGTGGCAGTGTGGGGTGCGAGATGGGCTGGGCTGCAGACAGTGAGAGTAATGTCTTCCCGTGTGACATCCTGATTCTCCACACCAATAAAGTGATCAACAGCCAAAGAACCTGGTGGAGTTTCTAGGAAATCAGTTTGTGAATGAAAGGCTGGGCCGGCTCCAAGTCTGGCCATGATTCAGCACGGAAGCATATCATAAACACACTTCCACATTGCCGTGACACATTCTCACCATGCCTCAGCGCACCACTTGCTTATAGACAACTCACACTCTCATAAAGCAACCATTTACTCAACTGATTGTTGCATTTTACCAGAGATCCCGGCTATGGGCACTGTCTGTACGGAGTTTGTACGTTCTCCCCGTGACCTTTCTCCGAGACCTTCGGTTTCCTCCCACACTCCAAAGACGTACAGGTTTGTCGGTCAATTGGCTTGGTGCAAGTGTGAAATTGTCCCGAGTGTGTGTCGGACAGTGCGGGGATCGCTGGCCGGCGCGGACTCGCTGGGCCGAAGGGCCTGTTTGCACACTGTATCTCTCATCTCTAAACTAAACTAAAAATAAAATAGTTGTAGTTTATATATAGAAACACCATGGAAACCGCCCACACTGACCATCGATCACCCGTTCACACCTAGTTCTATGTTATTCCACTTACTCATCCACTCCCGACACACTAGGGGGGCAATTTACAGGGGGCCGAGTAATCTACAAACCCGCACATGTTTAGGATGTGGGAGGAAACTGGAGCATTCGGAGGAAGAGTGAGATTGTCATGTGTCCCAGATGGAACAATGAAATTCTTACTTGCTGCAGCACAACAGAATATGTAAACATAAAAACTAATAACAAAAACTCAGGAAACAACCCAAACAATAACAGTAATTATAATAATAATCTCTTGCAGTTCAGAGCTTATGAGGTTGTTGTGTTTAATAGCCTGACGGCTGTGGGGAAGAAGCTGTTCCTGAACCTGGACGTTACAGTTCTCAGGCTCCTGAACCTTTTTCCCCCCAATGGCAGTGGTGAGATGAGTGTGTGGCCAGGATGGTGTGGGTCTTTGATGATGCCGGCTGCCTTTTTGAGGCAGCGACTGCGATAGATCCCTTCGATGGTGGGGAGGTCAGAGCCGGTGACGGACTGGGCAGTGGTCGCAACTTTGTGCAGTTACAAGGATCCCACGTGGTTACAAGGAGAACGGGCAAACTCCACAAAGTCAGCACTCAAGGTCAGGATCAAACAAGGTCTTGAAGACAGACAGATCAGTATGATCATTGCCACATACCAGTACAACCCCTGATAAGTATAGAAACAGCCCATTGAATGCAACTGCAAGCCACCAGGGTTTTGACAGACCACAAATTAACGCAAGAAGATTTGTTGATGTTTTAATCAAAAGTGAACACTGGAGCCAATTGTAAAAAGGAGACCGATTTTATTTTTTTAATTGCGTTCCATAATAGCCCGAGAGTCACTCAACATTTTAGAAGATCCTGACCCAAAACGGCGTATGTTCATTCCCCCACAGATGCTGCCTGATCTGTACAGAAGGGGAAGAAGCTGTTCCCGAGTGTGGTGGTGCACGCTTTCTAGTTCCGCGCCCGCCTTCTGCCGGGTGGGAGGGGGGGGGGGGGGGGGGGGGGGGGGGGGGGGGGGAGGAATGACCGGGGTAGGACAAGTCTTTGGCCACTTTCCCCCCCCCCAGTACAGTCGACTTTGCCCAACGTGAAGAACACTGTAATGCTGCACTCTTGATCTTGGGCTCCCATCAGTTTTCCTCAATCTCCACCACAGAACAGAAACGGGCCCTTTGACCCAACACTGGCCAAGATGCTAGCTAGATAGTCCCAGTTAGTTCAGTGATACAGTGTCGCAAACAGGCCTTTCGGCAGAGTTGTCACCGACCAGTGATCACTGCACACTAACATTTGGAGCATTTCATACAAATTTAGTGATCGATTGAAAACAGGCTGAAGAGAGGTACAAAAAGCTGGAGTAACTCAGTGGGACCGGCAGCATCTCTGGAGAGAAGGAATGGGTGATGTTTCGGGTCGAGATCCTTTGGGCCATCGATCACCTGTTCACACTAGTTCTATGTTATCCCACTTTCTCATCTACTCCCTACACATTTAAACTTGAAACCCGTACGTCTTTGAGTGACACTCATCAATAATAGGCTGACTCACAATGGAATGTGAATATTTAACATTGTGTTAAATATCACTGTCTAAAGGAGGCATTAACACAGTGGAGGAAGGAACTGCAGATGCTGGCTTCTACTGAAGATAACCGCAAAGTGCTGGAGTAACTCAGCGACTCTGGCAACATCTCTGAACATGGGGGAACATGGATAGGTGACGTTTCAGGTGAGAACCTTTCCTCAGATTGATATTACCAACTCTATGAGCACGACACACAAGACATTATGCACTGCACAGGGTACACATAATCACGAGAGGAATAGATCGGGTAGACGCACAGAGTCTCTTGCCCAGAGTTGGGGAATCGAGAACCAGAGGACATGGGTTTAAGGTGCTTAAGAGGGAACTGCAGATGCTGGAGAATCGAAGGTTACACAAAACAGCTGGAGAAACTCAGCGGGTGCAGTATCGGTGAGACCAAGCGGAGGTTGGGCGATCGTTTCACCGAACACCTCCGCTCGGTCCGCAATAACCAAGCTGACCTCCCGGTGGCTCAGCACTTCAACTCCCCCTCCCACTCCGTCTCCGACCTCTTTGTCCTGGGTCTCCTCCATGGCCACAGCGAGCAGCACCGTAAATTGGAGGAACAGCACCTCATATTCCGTTTGGGGAGTCTGCACCCCGGGGGCATGAACATCGAATTCTCCCAATTTTGTTAGTCCTTGCTGTCTCCTCCCCTTCCTCAGCCCCCCTGCTGTCTCCTCCCATCCCCCAGCCTTCTGGCTACTCCTGCTTTTCCCTTTCTTGTCCCGACCCACCCCCACCCCCGATCAGTCTGAAGAAGGGTTTCGGCCCGAAACGTTGCCTATTTCCTTCGCTCCATAGATGCTGCTGCACCCGCTGAGTTTCTCCAGCTGTTTTGTGTAACCTTGGGTTTAAGGTGCGGGTGTGGGGGGGGGGGGGGGGGGGGGGGGGGGGGGGGGGGGGGGGGGGGGTGGGGGGGGGGGAGGGAGATTTAATAGGAATCTGAGGGGTAACTGTTTCACGTAAAGGGTTGTGGGTTTATGGAACGAGTTGCCGGAGGAGGTAGTTGAGACAGGGACAACTGCAACGTTTAAGAAACATTTAGACAGGTACATGGATAGGACAGGTTTAGAGGGATATGGGCCAAACGCAGGCAGGTGGGACTAGAGTAGATGGGACTAGAGTAGTTGGTCGGTGCTGGCAAGGTGGGCCGAAGGGCCTGTTTCCATACTGTATCACCCTATGATTAGCTGAAGCAGGGGAAGGTTGTCTGTGCACTATTAGTATGCTGCATTCACTTGAACTTCTACATGTGCACAGTAGAGAGCATACTGACTGGTCGCATCGTGGCTTGGTTCGACAACTTGAGCGTCCAGGAGAGGAAAAGAATGCAGAAAGTTGTGACCACTGCCCAGTCCATCATCGGCTCTGACCTCCCCTCCATCGAAGGGATCTATCGAAGTCGCTGCCTCAAAGTAGCAGCCTGTGCTATAGGGCGACAGATAGCACAATGGGCTAAGAGTTCGGCTGGCGACCTGAAGGTAGCCGGTTCAAATCCCGCTTGGAGTGCATACTGTCGTTGTGTCCTTGGGCAAGACACTTCACCCACCTTTGCCTGTAATGGAATGGCGGCAGGCGCGGGCACACCGCGACGCCCTGTGTCTCCCTTTCAAGGGAGATGCTAAAAATGCATTTCGTTGTCTCTGTACTGTACACTGACAATGACAATAAATTGAATCATTTCATTTCATTTTTTTCATTTCAAAAAGACAGCCGGCATCATCAGAGACCCACACCATCCTGGCCACACACTCATCTCTCCACTGCCATCGGGAAGAAGGTACAGGAGCCTGAGAACTGTAACGTCCAGGTTTAGGAACAGCTTCTTCCCCACAGCCATCAGGCTATTAAACACGACAACCTCATAAGCTCTGAACTATAATAGACTATTATTATTATTACACTATTATTGTTTGTTCTTTTTTTCCAAGTTTTTGTTATATTATTTAATAGGATTACATATTCTGTTATAGGCGATAGGTGCAGGATTAGACCATTCGGCATTTCGAGCCATTCAATGTGATCATGGCTGATCATCCCCAATCAGTACCCCGTTCCTGCCTTCTCCCCATATCCCCTGACTCCGCTATCTTTAAGAGCCCTATCTAGCTCTCACTTGAAAGTATCCAGAGAACCCGCCTCCACCGCCCTCTGAGGCAGAGAATTCCACAGACTCACAACTCCCTGTGTGAAAAAGTGTTTCCTCGTCTCCGTTCTAAATGGCTTACCCCTTATTCTTAAACTGTGGCCCCTGGTTCTGGACTCCCCCAACATCAGGAACATGTTTCCTGCCTCTAGCCTGTCCAAACCCTTAATAATCTTATATGGTTTCAATAAGTGCTGCAGCAAGTAAGAATTTAATTGTTCTATCATATGACAATAAAACACTTTTGACCTCTTGTTTAAATACTAATGCCATGCGTACAACATATGCTGCAACAGGTCTCCGTGAGGAAAGTAGGTTACTGGATAAAAAATTAAAAAAAAACTCTTCTAGGTTTCTGAAAGTAAAGATAAAACAGGAGCAAACTCATGTTATTCGCCGTGCCAGCGTTTACATTAGACTGTTTATGAATGAACTGATTCATGTCGGAACTATCAGGATGATTCTGACGCATCCTAGATTATGATTCGAGAGGAAATCCAACGTCATTCATCCTCTCGTTACAAACTGGGAAATGGAAACTCTGACTTTGGGGAGCGGCCAACATGCCAGCCAGCATGGTGAACGGACTTTTTACAAGCGAGAGGATGTGCAGATGCTCAGACCATCAATCGAGGAAGAGATGGGGGGGGGGGGGGGGGGGGGCGACTCTTTCTTTTGCAGAACCCCTCGATCTCCCCCCTCCCACACACACACCAGGTATTAAACTCCCGAATGAATCAGCAAAATGCTTCCTGCAACGAGGTTCAAAAGTGACTCATCACACACTGGCAAGTGGTTTGCAGATTCAGGAAGGAAATGTCAGTATATTTTACTGGACTTAATAAAAAAAACAAACGCGATGAATCCTTTTACATCGTTTGACTTTAATTTGGAGGCAACGTATAGAGCTCTCCCCGAGACCCATTTCCTGCAGATTGCAGAGGGACCAAGTATCCAACCACCGAGTCTACCATCAGTGTAGATCTCTCCTTCAACACAGCACTCCAAGCAGATGGCAATAACAAAAGTGGTGTCGTACACACTCTGTAAGACTCGGTGACAAACTGAAGCAGTTGTACAGGGCCCTATAGAATCATAGAATCATAGAAAGTAGGTGCGAGAGTAGACCACCAGGTCCGTCGAGCCCGCACCGCCATTCGCTCATGGCTGAACACTAAACAGACACACTTACCCACAAACAGTAGACACAAGACACAGAACACAAGACACTACCCTCCCCTTTTTTACCGCTATCACCCCTTGAGTGATCTCCTGGGGGAGGCAAATGGGACAGGAGTATTGTGTGCAGTTTTGGTCCCCTAATTTGAGGAAGGACATTCTTGTATTGAAGTCAGCGTAGGTTTACAAGGTTAATTCCAATGTCGGGACTGTCATGTGCTGAGAGAATGGAGCGGCTGGGCTTGTACACTCTGGAGTTTAGAAGGATGAGAGGATACCTCATTGAAACATATAAGATTGTTAAGGGCTTGTACACGCTAGAGGCTGGAAACATGTTCCCGATATTGGGGGAGCCCAGAACCAGGGGACCACAGTTTAAGAATAAGGAGTACGCAATTTAGAACGGAGATGAGGAAACACTTTTTCTCACAGAGAGTGGTGAGTCTGTGGAATTCTCTGCCTCAGAGGATGGTGGAGGCGGGTTCTCTGGATCCTTTCAAGAGAGAGCTGGATAGGGCTCTTAAAAATAACAGAGTCAGGGGATATGGGGAGAAGGCAGGAACGGGGTACTGATTATGAATGATCAGCCATGATCACATTGAATGGCAGTGCTGGCTCGAAGGGCTGAATGGCCTACTCCTGCACCTATTGTCTATTGAAAGGTCACCATGCGCTATTAGTAAGCTGCATTTACTTCCCTCCCGTTTAAATGCTGGAGATGCTGACAGTCATCAACAATGGATCAGCTGGGCATTTGGGTGGGCAAGGACAAGTAGGGCAGAAGGGCCATTTGCGTGCTGGATGAATCTTTGACTGTGTCGGGCGGGGAAGAGAGTTAAAGTCAACATGAGCAGCGCAGGGGAACGCAGGGATTGAAATGTCAAGGACCGTTGTCAAAAATAGATGCGGAGTCATTTGGACAGACACCCAGTTTCATACTTTGATGTTTGCCACACGCTGAAAGATGAAGCCCAACACAATCCAAGATTCAGAAATATATTTAACAGCAGGAGATTTATAACGGCCAACATCAAACCAAGGAGGGGATCAGTCAGAGAGAGGGGGGGATTTCTCACCAAATATCGATACAGGAATAGATTTAGGATGCAGGGATCCATGGTTGAACCGTCCCAAACTAAACAAACGTGACAGCTTACAAATAGACAATAGGTGCAGGAGTAGGCCATTTGGCCCTTCGAGCCAGCACCACCATTCAATGTGATCATGGCTGATCATCCCCAATCAGTACCCCGTTCCTGCCTTCTCCCCATATCCCCCGACTCCCCATATCCCCCCTCTTCCTTCTAAACTCCAGAGAGTACAAATCAACTATATCAATATTATCATATTCTCCCTTCGTGATATGATCATGGCTGATCATCTAACTCAGTATCCTGCACCTGCCTTCTCTCCATACCCCCTGATCCCCTGATCCCTTTAGCCACAAGGGCCACATCTAACTCCCTCTTAAATATAGCCAATGAACTGGCCTCAACTACCCTCTGTGGCAGAGAATTCCACAGATTCACCACTGGAAATCTATGGAGCGAAGGAAATAGGCAACGTTGCGGGCCGAAACACATAGGAATGTTGCCTAGGTTTCCACAAATAAGTTACAGAGATAGGTTGAATAAGTTGGGTCTTTATTCTCTGGAGCGCAGAAGGTTAAGGGGGGACTTGATAGAGGTCTTTAAAATGATGAGAGGGATAGACAGAGTTGATGTGGACAAGCTTTTCCCTTTGAGAATAGGGAAGATTCAAACAAGAGGGCATGACTTCAGAATTAAGGGACAGAAGTTTAGGGGTAGCATGAGGGGGAACCTCTTTACTCAGAGAGTGGTAGCGGTGTGGAATGAGCTTCCAGTGGAAGTGGTGGAGGCAGGTTCGTTGGCATCAATTAAAAATAAAACTGGATAGGCTATGGATGAGAAGGGAATAGGAGGGTTTCGGTACGAAACCAGGCAAAGGAGACTAAGGGAAAAAAAAAAGTTTCGGCATCGAAGGGCCAAAGGGTTTCGGTGCTGTAACGTTATATGGTTATATGGAAATATAACCTTCGCTCCATTGATGCTGCTGCACCCGCTGAGTTTCTCCAGCACTTTTGTCCACCTTCGATTTTCCAGCATCTGCAGCTCCTTCTTAAACAAAAAGCTTTTCTCTGCTCCTCGGGTACACGTGACAATAAACTAAACTAACAGGTTGGGGTGGGATTGATGCAATTAATATAAAAGCAGGGAATGCCATTCCCGAGTGGTAAAACAGTGGGTGGCCTGGCACCCGTGGTACAAGACCTTCACTTGACATGATGGTGGCAATGGCTTTTCGAATTAGTATGCACTCGGCAAGAACAAATAATCACTTGCGCTGTTGATTGGGGTGCAGGAGACTGCAGAAGGGGAAGCTGTGATCACTGCTACCACACTCACCAAAAAAACATCATCCGCTGAGATCGACACAGAGAAATCTGATGATGGGCAACCATTCCTTTGCAACCCCTGACTTTAAAGAACTAGATGATACATCAAAACTAAGAATAATCCTTGGCGAAGGAAATACGGCACATCTTGGTGCACAATACGTAACAGCATGCCATAACCCGAGAGAACGGTGAATGACCAACATGTACATATGTACACACACACACTAATTGACATTAACTAACGCTAAGAAATTAATATTGAATTGCTAAACTTGCTATCCTGTTGTACTGCTTACAGCTGCAAGAACGTGTAGCATCAATAAAGGGTTATAGGCCTATTTCGAGTTCATGTACAGGGACATATCTATCCATGCACTGTATACTTGTATTTATACCGATGCATTTTAAATATGTATGTCATGTTTTATACTTTGGCAATATGACAATGTAGTTTTATCATGCCAATTAAGTTTTTTAATTGAAAAATTGAATTAACCATATAACCATATAACAATTACAGCACGGAAACAGGCCATCTCGACCCTTCTAGTCCGTGCCAAACACATATTCTCCCCTAGTCCCATACACCTGCGCTCAGACCATAACCCTCCATTCCTTTCCCGTCCATATAACTATCCAATTTATTTTTAAATGATAAAAACGAACCTGCCTCCACCACCTTCACTGGAAGCTCATTCCACACAGCCACCACTCTCCGAGTAAAGAAGTTCCCCCTCATGTTACCCCTAAACTTCAGTCCCTTAATTCTCAAGTCATGTCCCCTTGTTTGAATCTTCCCTACTCTCAGTGGGAAAAGCTTATCCACGTCAACTCTGACTATCCCTCTCATCATTTTAAAGACCTCTATCAAGTCCCCCCTTAACCTTCTGCGCTCCAAAGAATAAAGCCCTAACTTGTTCAACCTTTCTCTGTAACTTAGTTGCTGAAACCCAGGCAACATTCTAGTAAATTGATATGAAAACTAAAGTGGACGAACAATTCACTTTATAAAGCTTCAAACTCAGATGGCGGTCACTACTTAATCAATCCGTCTGCCCTCATGTCTGAAGAAGGGTCTCGACCCGAAACGTCACCCATTCCTTCTCTCCAGAGATGCAGCCTGCCCCGCTGAGTTACTCCAGCATTTTGTGTCTATCTTCGGTTTAAACCAGCGTCCGTATCTTCTGCAGTTCCTTCCTACGGATGCCATCTAGAAAAACACCCCTTACCTGTATCCACAGGGGTCCCGACCCAAAACGTCACCGATGCATGTTCTCCAGAGTTGCTGCCTGACCCGCTGAGTTACTCCAGCGCTTTGTGTCTGTCTTTGGTATAAACCATGCACTTCCATCTTCTGCCTCGAGGATTACCTTTCAGTCATTTGTTCCATATCTCTCGTTTCCCTCTCCCCCGACTCTCCGTCTGAAGAAGGGTCTCAGCCAAAAACATCCACCTATTCCTTCTCTCCAGAGATGCGCCCGACTCTCCAGGTTTTCAACAGAGAGTTAGATTTAGCTCTGAGGGCGAAAGGAATCAAGGGATACGGGGCACTGATTGAGGATGATCAGCCATGACCATATTGAATGGCAGTACTGGCTCGAAGGGCCGAATGGCCTACTCCTGCACCTATCGTTCTATGTTTCCTGCAGCATGTTGTGTCTATAAAGCAACATCTGCAGTTCCTTCACATTTTAACTGTAGTTCGTTGTTCCAACATCTTGATAACAACATTTTTCTTCTATTAATATTCTAAACAAAACTGTCTGGAAAATGATCAGTGTTTACATCAGAACGCAGGGAAGATGATGTTGATGTTGATGTTCTGGTCAGCGATTCTCCTGGAGAAGTCCGTGTGGTGGCAGAGGAAGTCGAATGATGAATGTATTTTTTTTTTAATCTGTTCTAATATTTGAAGATTAGTCACTTGTGTTTAAACGTGACTGGCAAGATGGAGAGTTCTTGTTTTGCAGCCATGAAATAAATAAGCCGTGCGCTCGCAACTCATGCAGGAAGTGGGCGATTAAAGCAAGCGCCTATTGCTTGGAGGCAATTAGATGCATCAGCAGCAAGTGACTAATTCACTGGGGAAACGACAGCCCAGCCAAACAGATTCCCACTAACCACAGAGAATGAGGAGGAAAAACAAAAAACCGTGATGATGCGTTTAGAACCGTTTGCGGCATCTTTCAGCACAATGCCACCATCACTGGTCCTGCCACTGATATTTCAACGAGGCAAGCGTGCTGATAAATCTGGCAGGCACTGCGGCGTGCCACAGAGTCAGAGCGATACAGCGAGGAAACAGGCCCTTCGGCCCAACTTGCCCACACTGGCCAACCTGTCCCAGCTACACTAGTCCCACCCGACTGCGCTTGGTCCATATCCCTCCAACCCATTTGCCTGTCTAACTGCTTCTTACATGTTGGGATAGTCCCAGCCTCAACTACCTCCTCTGGCAGCTTGTTCCATACACCCACCAATATGTTTCCAATCTGCACCATAGTTTAGCTTCATTCCAGGATGCAGCATGGAAACAGACCCTTCGGCCCATCTAGTCCATGCCAGCCATCGATCACCTGTTCACACTAGTTCTATGTTATGTCACTTTCTCATCTACTCCCTACACTCTACGGGCAAGTAACCAACAATCCCGCACGTCGTTGGGATGAGGGAGGAAACCGGAGCTCCGGGAGGAAAACCACGCGGCCACAGGCAGAACGTGCAAACTCCACACAGATAGCACCCAGGGACAGGATCAAACCTGGGTCTCGGACGCTGTGAGGCAGCAGCACTACCCGCTGCATCGCTGTGCCGCCTTGCTTGTCCTTGTTTGCAGCTGGATGAGTCGGTGATTATATCACTGGGAACTATTGTACAATGAGATACTTCCTATTCATTGCAAAGTTTTGTTAATCACTGATAGAATTCTGCCCAACTTTATAAAGCTCGATTTAAATTAAAACTCCGCATATTCTGGTTTTATAATCTAGGCTTTATGTACACTACTCAATCCCAATAGCAAAAATAAATTCTTGATTAGTTTGGGTGTCAGAGGTTATGGGGAGAAGGCAGGAGAATGGGGTTAGGTGGGAGAGATGGATCAGGCATGATTGAATGGCGGAGTAGACTCGATGGGCTGAATGGCCTAATTCTATTCCTATCACTTATGTCCATTTCCTGACTGAACCAATTTATTTCGAGACCACAATGCAGGTCTCAGACGTCAGACACAGGGGTTTCTGGAGTTCTATGAAGTCTCCAGTTACAGCGGGGCAAGGGTTTGCATGAAGCAGCCCGTGGAGTGTCGAATCCCATGATGTTTAGAGACTGCCGCTGCGTGAAGCTTTCATTGCAGCCCGAGGGGGATTGGCATTGGAGCCCCACTAACGGCAACCTAGATAACGCAGTCACTCTGCTCACCTGCCCTGCTGTCATCCTGCATCTCCCGCAGGTTCTCAGCACTGTCCACCCAACACTGATGCCAAGGTCCAACACAAGGTGGAGCAAACTGCAAGAACGAGCATTGCAAGGTGAACCTCGCACAGCTACAGAACGAAGGAGGGTCCCGACCCAAAACGCCACCTGTCCACGTTCCACACAGATGTTCCCGACCCGATGAGTTACTCCACCCGCTCTGTGAAACGTCACCTATCCATGTTCTCCACAGATGCTGCCTGACCCGCTGACTCCAGCACTCTGTGAAACATCACCTATCCATGTTCTCCACAGATGCTGCCTGACCCGCTGTGTTACTCCAGCACTCCGTGAAACGTCACCTATCCATTTCTCCACAGATGCTGCCAGGCCCGTTGAGTTACTCCTGCACTCTGTGTCTATTTTTGGTATAAACCAGCATCTGCAGTTCCTGGCTCCCTGCGCAGTTCCGAATAAATTTCAAGACCCTCCTTTATGTCTACAAAGCCCTCAATGGGCTTGCCCCCACCTACATCAAATGTCTGCTTACCCACCACACCACCTCCAGGTCTCTCAGATCGGCCGGCTTGGGGTTACTGAACATCCCGCGGTCTAGGCATAAGCTCAGGGGCGACCACGCCTTTGCGGTTGCAGCTCCTAGACTGTGGAACAGCATCCCCCTTCCCATCAGAACTGCCCCCTCCATCATAGAAACATAGAAATTAGGTGCAGGAGTAGGCCATTCGGCCCTTCGAGCCTGCACCGCCATTCAATATGATCATGGCTGATCATCCAACTCAGTATCCCGTACCTGCCTTCTCTCCATACCCCCTGATCCCCTTAGCCACAAGGGCCACATCTAACTCCCTCTTAAATATAGCCAATGAACTGGCCTCAACTACCCTCTGTGGCAGAGAGTTCCAGAGATTCACCACTCTCTGCGTGAAAAAAGTTCTTCTCATCTCGGTTTTAAAGGATTTCCCCTTTATCCTTAAGCTGTGACCCCTTGTCCTGGACTTCCCCAATATCGGGAGCAATCTTCCTGCAACTCCTTTATCTTCCATCGACTCCTTTAAGTCGAGACTTAAAACTAATCTTTACTCTCAAACCTTTCTTCACGTCCTCTGAGCGAGGGCTATATGTATGTAGTGATGTATGTACTTAATCTATGGACCAATGTTGTATAACGTTAGTACCTCCACCAATGTAAAGCACTTTGGCCAACGAGAGTTGTTTTTTAAATGTGCTATAGAAATAAAAGTGACTTGACTTGACTTATTATGATATTCCACCTGTCACTTACTAGGCAAAGTGTTTAAGAAGGAACTGCAGATGCTGGAAAATTGAAGGTCACACCCCCACCTCTCTTTTCCAGTTGTTTCCTCCTCCCCCCCCCCCCCCCGCAATCTTCAACCCGTCTGAAAAGGGTCCCGACCTGAAATGCCAGCTGTCCATTCCCTGCACAGATGCTGCCCGACCCGCTGAGTTCCTCCAGCACTTTGCGCTTTGCTCAAGACTCCAGCACCTGCAGTTCCTCGTGTCTCCAGCTCTCACACAGATTCAGCCAGAATAAGGGAAGGCCGAGAGGTGGCAGAGAATCCATCAGCTGTATCAACGGTGTTGTTAAAACATGGCCCTAAACTAAGATATGACGACTTTAATCACAGGCAGAACTGTTGATCAGAGACACACAGAAGATCTTTCAAGACCAAGTGGGAAACGAGACCACTCAGTGCAGCCACCTAGTGGCACCATGTGAAACAGCAATGATAAGGTGCAGCACACCACACACAGAGTGCCGGAGTAACTCAGCGGGTCAGGCAGCATCTGTGGAGAACATGGATAGGTGACGTTTCGGGGCGATCTAAAACATCACCTATTCATGTTCTCCAGAGATGCTGCCGAGTTCCTCCAGCACTTTGCCTCTTTTGTGTAAACCAACACCTGCAGTTCCTTGTTTCCACACTCATTGCCACAAGTTGATTACATCTTTTTTAAACATCTCTCCATTAATTCTGCATTCACCAGACCCACAAGCTACACAATACACACAAATGATATTTAGGTTAGATAAACACTGGAGTGACTCAGCGGGACAGGCAGCATCTGTGGGTGGAAGGAATGGGTGGCCTTTCGGGTCGAGACCCCTCTTCATCCAGAGATACTGCCTGTCCCGCTGAGATACTCCAGCATTGTGTGGAGTACATCCTTGTAAACCAGCATCTGCAGTTGCTTCCTACATAGCTGATATTTTGTTTAGTTTAGTTTAGAGATACAGTGCAGAAACAGGCCCTTCGGCCCACCGAGTCCATCCTGAGCAGCAATCCCCACACACTAACACTGCCCCACATACATGAGGGACAATTTTACTGAAGCCAATTAGCCTACGAACCTGTACATCTTTGGAGTGTGGACGGGAAGCAGAGCAGGTCACGGGGAGAACATGTTCTCCATGTTGGGGGAGTCCAAAACCAGGGGCCACACAGTTTAAGAATAAGGGGTAAGCCATTTAGAACGGAGATGATGAAACACTTTTTCACACACAGAGTTGTTAGTCTGTGGAATTCTCTGCCTCAGAGGGAGGTGGAGGCCAGTTCTCTGGATAATTTCAAGAGAGAACTAGATGGGGCTCTTGAAGATAGCGGAGTCACGGGATATGGGGAGAAGGCAGGAATGGGGTACTGATTGGGGATGATCAGCCATGATCACATTGAATGGCAGTGCTGGCTCGAAGGGCCGAATGGAAGGGAGGGGCATAAGTTAACCCAAGACTTGGAGCCTTGAGATGACTGCCGCACGTGTGCAGAGATGCAAAGTGTTACTCCGCTTGCTACACTCACTGTTGCAATGTTGCAAGATTCTATTCCCACCTGCAGCTGAAGGTAAAGCCACTTGCAGCTGCACTGCTGGTTCCCGCCATTAGTTTTAGCCGCCTGACGACCTGAATCTGGATTTAACCCCTTCACTGCATCCCTGGTAAACGCATGAAAAGTTTTCAAAGTCGCAATTTATTTTCTTGGTGCAAAGGGCCTGTCCCACTTATGCGATGTTTTTCGGCGACTTGCCGGCGCCCGTCATTACTCGCAGCACGTGGCCGAAAATGTCCAACATGTTGAAAACCCAGCGGCGACCAGAAAAAGGTACGACTGTTTGGGCGACCACTCACGACACAAGCTCACCCCATTGCCCACGAGGCTCCTATTAAATCTTTATCCCCTCACCTTAAGCCCATGTCCTCTGGGTCTCGACTCCCCTACTCTGGGCAAGAGACTCTTTATCTGTGCATTCACTCCATCTATTCCCCTCGTGATCTTACACACTTCTAGAAGATCACCCCCTCGTCCTCCTGTACAGTGAAGAAAAAACTCTGAGCCTGCTCACCCTCTCCCTGTGGCTCCAGCCTGAAGTCCCAGCAACGTCTAATCTAATAATCATTTAGGAAACTCAGCGGGTGAGGCAGCATCTATGGAGCGAAGGTATAGGTGACGTTTCGGGTCGAGACCCTTCCTCAGACCCTTGATGAGTCTGAAGGAGGGTCTCGACCCGCAACGTCACCTATTTCCTTCGCTCTATAGATGCTGCCGCACCCGCTGAGTTTCTCCAGCGTTTTTGCCTACCTTCGATTTTTCAGCATCTGCAGTTCCTTCTTAAAACTAAAAATCATTTATTGTCGTTGGGGATTCACGGCGTCAACGTGTGTTATTGCAGCGTCAGCTGCCACGTGATAGTGGTATCTGCGCTGTACAGTAACATTAATCCAAGACACATAGCTGACCTTCAAAGTGACCACATGGTTATGCTACGTGCAAGATAACATCATGAATATCCAACCTCCGTTCAGCTGCAGATGCTACAAATCAGCAAGTCCAACTTCACAAATTCTACACTAACTAGGACTGCAAAATAAGTTTATTTTTACTCATTTAGGATGTGGGCTTTGCTGGTCATATTGGTACTTCCTCAAGCAGTCAGTCTGCAGGGTCCCGACTTGAAACACGTGTCCATTCCTTCCACACATGTTGCAGGAAGGAACTGTAGATGCTGGTTTAAACCGATGATAGACACAAAAAGCTGGAGTAACTCAGCACGAGAGGCAAGAGAGAAAGCAAGGGCAAGAGAGAGACAGAGAGAGAAAGCAAGAGAGAGAGAAAGCAAGAGAGAGAGACAGAGAGAGGGAGGGAGGGGGCGAGAGGGGGAGGGGGAATCCTGCCATCTGACGGAATTAATACGTTCAATGTCAGGAGTCCACAAACTGTATTAATATTTAAGTACGTTTTTTTAAGTCACTGGCCAGTAGCCCGTGAGCAATCAGTGACTATGACATTTGTGGAAGGAGTTGGAGGTCTCCGAGTTCTGGGTGTACGTGGAGCGTGGGGTTGGGGTGGGCAGGCGCTCAGAGCGAGCATGCCGGTATTTGCAGAAGTGATTCTGATGATTCTGCAGGATTCTGACAGTGAAGATTCAGTGACTAATTGACACGTTGACGATTGAAGCAGCCGAGAGGCACAAAGTGCAAATCCTGAACGGTCGGCGTTTAATTGTCGTGTACGGTCCGTTTATTAAATCATTGAATACATTAGCGGCGCTGGTTTGCGACAGGCGCGGTGACGGGCGCTGGGCGTTTGCGACAGGCGCGGTGACGGGCGCTGGGCGTTTGCGACTGGCGCGGTGACGGACGAACACGAGGGGGAGAATGTTTACACCCGTGACTATTATTCTTATCCATCGTGTTTTCCTTAGGCGGGCCGTGCATATTTCCAAAGATCTCTCCTGGTCCCAGAACACTGATGCAATTATAAAGTAAGCACATCAGCGCCTCTACTTCCTGAGAAGATTACGGAGAGTCGGTTTGTCAAGGAGGACTCTCTCTAACATCTACAGGTGCACAGTAGAGAGCATGCTGACCGGTTGCATCGTGGCTTGGTTCGGCAACTTGAGCGCCCAGGAGCGGAAAAGAATGCAGAAAGTTGTAAACACTGCCCAGTCCATCATCGGCTCTGACCTCCCCACCATTGAGGGGATCTATCGCAGTCGCTGCCTCAAAAAGGCTGGCAGCATCATCAAGGACCCACACCATCCTGGCCACACAGGTAAAAGGTACAGGAGCCTGAAGACTGCAACGACCAGGTTCAGTAATAGCTACTTCCCCACAACCATCAGGCTATTAAACTCAACTCAAACAAAACTCTGAACATTAATAGCCCATTATCTGTTTATTTGCACTTTACCTGTTTGTTTATTTATTGATGTGTGTATATATTTATATAATGGTATATGGACACACTGATCTGTTCTGTATTCATGCCTACTATGTTCTGTTGTGCTGAAGCAAAGCAAGAATTTCATTTTCCTATCTGGAACACATGACAATAAACTCTCTTGAATCTTGAACCTGTAGATGCGAGTCTTTGGCAACATCACAAACAACCAAAGATGTCTCGACTCGAAACGTCACCCATTCCTTCTCTCCAGAGATGCTGCCTGTCCTGCCGAGTTACTCCGCCACTTTGTGTCCTTTTGTGCGTTAACTAGCATCTGCAGTTCTGCAGAAACAGATTAATAATATTCCAGAGACTGTTGTTTCTGGGCATCGTTTAAACACTGAACAGCATTCGGTGACAATGACAATTAAATGTATCTTGTATCTTGTTCCAAGGTGCAACAGTGGCTTCTCCCCATCAATCATGAAACGCAAGGAGACAATTGTGTTGCCAAGCTGCCACAGATTAAAACCCAGCAGTCATCCGATGGTCCTTAACTGGAGGATGGTGAACAAGTCTTGAGGTCGGTAAATGATTCGGGCAGCACAGTGGCGCAGCTGGTAGAGCAACTGCCTCACAGCGCCAGAGACCCGGGTTCAACCCTCAACTCGTGTGCTGGCTGTGTGGAGTTTGCACGTTCTCCTGATAACCAAGCCAGGGGTGAAAAGAGAAAAGGCTGTGAGATAAGAAGAGAAGAGACACAAAATGTGAAGCCGGTGAAGAGATACAGGCGGGGGAGGGGGGAGTGGGGTGGGAGAGAGAGGCGTGTTGACGAGCTTGTTGGCAATTTGACTAAAATTAAATAGCTCAATGTTGGGTTGCAGGCAAAATACGAGGTGCTGGTCAACCAGCTTGCGCTGGGCTTCACTCTGCAATGGGGGAGCGCTGGGCCTCACTCTGCAATGGGGGAGGCCCAGGACAGAAAGGTCAGTGTGGGAATGGGGAGGGTAGTGACGGACTGAGAGAAAGAGTTCGGCGAAACTGTCTCTGTGTCTTGGCCTAGTCTCGCGGATGTACCGGAGGGTTTATGCCAGAATGAGTTTGGGCATCTCCTTCGATCCACACTCTTCCGGGGGCAAGAGAGAGCTAGATAGGGCTCTTAAAGATAGCGGAGTCAGCGGATATGGGGAGAAGGCAGCAACGGGGTACTGGTTGGGGATGATCAGCCATGAGTAGGACCAAACGGTCACCTATTGCCTAAAGGGCCCGTCCCACCTGGCCGTCATTTACACAACAAGCCGGTAGTGACTGACGTGTGACGGTCACGCGTGTCATCGTGCGCCCGCACGGCCGTCTGGAGCGTTATCTTTGTGTCATTTGAAGATGGACACAAAATGCAGGAGTAATTCAGCGCAACAGGCAGCATCTCTGGAGAGAAGGAATGGACGATGTTTCGGGTCGAGACCCTTCTTCAGACTGTGTGTGTGAGTGCACCCGTTTATATATATTTTTTTATACACACACAGTTGTGTGTGTATGTATATATATATACACATATATATACACACACAAATATATATATATTATATATATATACACACACACACATATATATATATATATATATACACACACATATATATATATATATATACACACACATATATATATATATATACACACATATATATATATATATATACACACATATATATACACATATATATATATATACACATATATATATACACACATATATATATATATATATATACACATATATATATATATACACACATATATATATATATACACACACACATATATATATATATAATACACACACATATATATATATATATACATACACACATATATATATATATACACACACATATATATATATATACATACACACACACACACACACACGTATTTATATTAATAAACACTTGGAACAAGCAGCAGGAGTTTAAATTTGCTGGCATGAGTGACGACATTACCCTTACTGAACGTGGCGCTGTAACCTGCTTTGTTAACCCGTGGCAGGGAGCAGGGAAAGCCTGCTTGGAAGGGAGACAAGGACAGATGTGCTTGGGAAATGAGTGTACAACCTCGGGCACTCTGCCAACGGGCGCGGGTCCAAAACCGCCGCCAGCTCTGTATCAATAGCGGATAAGGAAGGCTGCGCCAGGCAAGAGCATCACTTGCTATAACCTGGCAGGGAGCCAGGCCATGGAGCAAAGTGGCAGGCACACTGCCTCTACCTGCAGCAAGCCTACACAAAGACAACATCAGGTTGGCCGAATGGCAGCGACTCACTGCACACGGGGATGGGGAGTGTAGTCGGTGTCCTGCAACCCGTTGGTGAGTTAGTTGTTGGAGCTGCTGCCAGATGGGAGAGCGATGGAAGTGTCTTGGGGAAGGGCAGCAGTCCTTGGACAAGGACCAAGATGTCAGTGCCACACACAGGGCCAGTATTGTTCACCCAGGACCCGACATCTCTCTCAGCACATTTATCGTTCAATTAAGTCTGTGTTCACGCCAGGCTCTGCAGAAAAGAGCCTTCAATCAGCCGCTGAAGCTCACCAACACCGCACCTCCGAGCGGCTCACAGTTCGCACCCCACCTTTATCTTTGTCGGAGACGACTGTTTGCAAATGTTTGGCTCCTCGAGAGGGCTACAGGAACGTTTGTCCACGACAACAAATCTCTTTGCTTCCCAGTCGCGGAGTTTTGTCCGTTCAATCTGATCACTCCAGCCTTTCTGTTTGGTTGGTCACATCATTGTACTGTACGCACTTAAAGAGGAAAATCTCAAACGCTCTCTCATTGTAAATGCTCTGGTTCATTGCTGCCTTGAGATGAAGGGTCTCGACCTGAAACGTCACCTATTCCTTCTCTCCAGAGATGCTGCCTGACCAGCTTTTTGTGTGTCTACCTTGTGGTTACATCAACTTTAATGAAACATGCACTTATTGGTGTCTACAACTGATGAAGGAAGAAGTTTGATAGAGAGCGCTGATCACTTCAGCAACAATACAGACCTGTGATGAGGAACTGCTCGACTGAAACACACGCGGTAACAAGGCAGAGTCTCTGACTCTTGGCCACGTTACACGTTGCTAACAATCTAAGTCAAACAGTGTACAATCTTTGGACAATTCAACAGCAGAGGAGGTTTCGATTCAACCATCAACCTTGTCTTTCACCTGCGTGGACCAACACATTCTGATAGGAAACATCTCCAGACTTTTCCCAAAGATGCAGTAATCTCCCAACCCAATCAGGCCCTTCAGCCCATCTCGTCCAAGGGCCTCGACCCAAACCGTCACCTGCCCACGTTCTCCTGAGGTGCTGCCTGACTCGCTGAGTTACTCCAACACTTTGTGTCCTTTTAACCCATGTCTCTTGCCCACATCTGGCCAATAGCATCATAGCAAAAGGATTTGAGTCTAGGAGCAGGGAGGTTCTACTGCAGTTGTACAGGGTCTTGGTGAGATCACACCTGGAGTATTGCGTACAGTTTTGATCTCCTAATTTGAGGAAAGACATTCTTGCCATAGAGGGAGTACAGAGAAGGTTCACCAGACTGATTCCTGGGATGGCAGGACTTTCACATGAAGAAAGACTGGATAGACTCGGCTTGTACACGCTAGAATTTAGAAGATTGAGGGGGGGGATCTTATAGAAACTTACAAAATTCTTAAGGGGTTGGATAGGCTAGATGCAGGAAGATTATTCCCGATGTTGGGGAAGTCCAGAACTAGGGGTCACAGTTTAAGGATAAGAGGGAAGTCTTTTAGGACCGAGATGAGAAGAACTTTTTTCACACAGAGAGTGGTGAATCTGTGGAATTCTCTGCCACAGAAGGTAGTTGACACCAGTTCATAGGCTATATTTAAGAGGGAGTTAGATGTGGCCCTTGTGGCTAAAGGTATCAGGGGGTATGGAGAGAAGGCAGGGATGGGATACTGAGTAGGATGATCAGCCATGATCATATCGAATGGCGGTGCAGGCTCGAAGGGCCGAATGGCCCATTCCTGCACCTATTGTCTAGATAAATATCCATCTCTCTATCTATGGCACCACTCAACTCCAACTCGGGGTCTGTTTCCGTGCTGTATTTCTAAACTAAAGGGACAAATTTCAGAGCAAGCGTCTGTTGCTTTGAGTGCCCAGCAGAATGCCTTCACAGCCTGCGACTATTTCGCAGTTGAATTGTCCTATTAAGGGCCCGTCCCACTTGGTGGGTTTTTTTTTTCGGCGACTGCCGGCATCATATCGGTGTCGCCAAAAGATTTTGAACATTTCAAAATCCAGCGGCGACAAAAAAAAAATGTTGCGACACTTGAACAAACACCGCGCGCCAATACGGCATCACGCTGCGAAAAATCACCAAGTGGCCCTCTAGGCTTCATAATAAATGAAGGTTAGGAACACTAATCGCCACTTGCGATGTACGAAATCAATGCTTATGTCAGCTACCCCTGGGCCGGGCTGGGCCGGGATGGTGGGACAGGCTGTGAGCCAAGTGCAGACTCCCAAGGACTTGTTACGCTTTTTTTAAATACAAGGACAAACTTAACCCTTCCTCTGAAAATACTGACCAACAGCGAGACGCCAGGACCCGTAGGTTTCAAGGAATTGGTCGGAATAGAGGGGAAAAGATGGGATGATGCATGAAGGGGTGGCTTCAAGGCAGAACGTGCTGTTACATCTTGAAGCAATTTGGATGTGTAGACACAATGGTGGGATTGGGCTGGCCAGATATGTTTTGACCTTATAGATATGACTAAAGTAAGCATGCAGGTGCAGCAGGCAGTGAAGAAAGCGAATGGCATGTTGGCCTTTATAACAGGAGGAGTTGAGTATAGGAGCAAGGAGGTCCTTCTGCAGTTGTACAGAGCCCTAGTGAGACCACACGTGGAGTATTGTGGGCAGTTTTGGTCCCCTAATTTGAGGAAGGACATTCTTGCTATTGAGGGAGTGCAGCGTAGGTTCACCAGGTTAATTCCCGGGATGGCTGGACTGTCATATGCTGAGAGAATGGAGCGGCTGGGCTGCCGGCATCATCAAAGACCCACACCATCCTGGCCACACACTCATCTCTCCGTTGCCATCGGAAAGAAGGTACCGGAGAATGAAATCTGGAACATCCAGGTTCAGGAACAGCTTCTTCCCCACAGCCATCAGGCTATTAAACACGACATCAAACAAACTCTGAACTATAACAGCCTTTTAATACTATTGACTTTATGTGTTTATTTATTGCGTGTATATATATGGTCTATAGACACACTGAACTTTTATCCCCTGTTCTGTATTATGTTTACATATTGTGTTGTGCTGCAGCAAGCAAGAATGTCATTGTCCTATCTGGGACACATGACAATAAAACTCTCTCGACTCTTGTACACTCTGGAGTTTAGAAGGATGAGAGGGGATCTTATTGAAACATATAAGATTATTAAGGGTTTGGACACGCTGGGCGCAGGAAACACCTTTTCTCACAGACTGGTGAGTCTGTGGAATTCTCTGCCTCGGAGGGCGGTGGAGGCTGGTTCTCTGGATGCTTTCAAGAGAGAGCTAGATAGGGCTCTTACAGATAGCAGAGTCAGGGGATATGGGGAGAAGGCAGGAACGGGGTACTGATTGGGGATGATCAGCCATGATCACATTGAATGGCGGTGCTGGCTCGAAGGGCCGAATGGCCTACTCCTGCACCTATTGTCTATTGACTGGCCAAATGGCCTCCTCTTTAAGAGCCACAAATTTTCAATGTCACAGTGGAATACATCAATAAATAACTAAACCTCACCCAGCGGAGAGCTGGAATGGTCACCAGGTAGTTTTAGGTTGAGGGTGGCGCCTCTGCAATGCAGCAGCCATGCAGTTCCTGCACCGTTTGGGGGAGGTCAGAATCCCAGATCCTCAGGAATGCAAACTTTGCTGCACCAAACTGCATGTTTGGGAAAGAGACGTTTGGGGAAAGAACTGCAGATGCTGAAAAAACTGAAGGTAGACAGAAAATGCTGGAGAAACTCAGCGGGTGAGGCAGCCTCTATGGAGCGAAGGAAATAGGTGACGTCGATGACCCGAAACGTTGCCTATTCCTTCGCTCCATAGACGCTGCCTCACCCACTGAGTTTCTCCAGCATTTTCTGTCTATCATTGAGAGATGGCCAGTCTCTCAAGGACAGGCCCCTAATCACTGATGGCATGTTGGTGTGGGGCGGAGTTTGTGGCCTCGATGATAATGGTTTGCAATCCCACAGGCATTAAGTCGTGCCAACGTATTTTCAGCCCATTTGTGATGTGTGTATCCATCCAGCATCTCCACGGCAACATTAATTAAACCTTCCCGATGTTGGGGGGAGTCCAGAACCAGGGGCCGCACTGTTTAAGAATAAGGAGTCGGCAATTTAGGACTGAGACGAGGAAAAACTTTTTCACCCAGAGAGTTGTGAATCTGTGGAATTCTCTGCCACAGAAGGCGGTGGAGGCTAATTCACTAGATGTTTTCAAGTGAGAGTTAGATTTAGCTCTTAAGGCTAATGGAATCAAGGGATATGGAGAGAAAGCAGGAACGGGCTACTGATTCTGGATGATCTGCCATGATCACATTGAATGGCGGTGCTGGCTCGAAGGGCCGAATGGCCTACTCCTGCACCTATTTTCGATGTTTCTATGTCAGGATTGGTTGCCGGGTAGACTAGCACAGTGCAGCTGCCGTGCATCCAACCTCTGCACATGGTGCAGGAACTGCATGGCTGCTGCAATGCAGAGGCAGCATCTTCGACGCAAGACTACCTGGGGACCTTTCAGCTCTCCGCTGTGTGAAGAAACCAAAACAGTTCCGTTATTTATTGAACAGCAGAAGGAGACGAGTGAACAACGAGCATGGAATAAGTAGCACGGCTCTTTTTAATATTTTACGTCGGGCTTTACGTCCTTTTGATCAAATCGGCGTTCCACCGAGTCCGCGCCGACCATCGATCATTCATTCACAGGGGCTCAGTTCCACATCCACTCCCTACACACCCCGGCTAGTCTTGCAGAGGCCAATTAACCTTATGCCCCTGTCCCACTTAGGAAACCTGAACGGAAACCTCTGGAGACTTTGCGCCCCACCCAAGGTTTCCATGCGGTTCCCGGAGGTTTTTGTCAGTCTCCCTACCTGCTTCCACTACCTGCAACCTCCTGCAACCTCCGGGAACCACACGGAAACCTTGGGTGGGGCGCAAAGCCTCCTGAGGTTTCCGTTCAGGTTTCCCAAGTGGGACAGGGGCATTTTAGAGACCTGCACCGTCTTTGGGATGTGGGAGGAAACCAGAGCTTCAGGAAGAAAATCCACGTGGTCACAGGGAGAACGTGCAAACCCCACACAGACAGCAGCCGAGGTCAGGATATGAACACTTTCATCTTCACTATCCTTTGCATCAATGCTTCCAGTAATGTCTCAGTAGACATTAATACCCAACAGCCAGGATCCAATTTCTCCGACAGCTATTTTCAGAGATAGTAAACGATTTTATATAAATGGATGATCACCTCTTAAAATAGCAGAGAAATGTGAAATATACATCGTTCCTTGATGATATCATCAATAGTCACCAGGACTTATCAGTCAGTTTCCTCCACTCTTGTAGAATCGAGGAACTACAGATGCCAGATGAATCTTCCATCCTGTGTTTATTGTCCCAACTCATCACTTGCGGGCTGGAGACGCAAAGAACTGCAGTTGCTGGTTTATAACAAAAAGACACAGAGTGCTGGAGTAACTCAGAGGGTCAGGCAGCATCTGTGGAGAACATGGATAGGTGACGTTCCGGGTTAGGAGTTCTTCAGGCTGATCCAACCCTAAACATCACCCTGTGCATGCTCTCCAGGGATGCTGCCTGACCTGCAGAGTTGCTCCAGCACTCTGTGTGGTCGTCTGTTGTTGATTCAGATTCAAACTTCGGGGGAGGGGGAGGGGGGGGGGTGAAGGGGATTCAATAATTCACTTTTCTCCCTTCCTGTCCCACTAATGCTCTTGGTTCAAACAGTTTAAGAAAGAACTGCAGATGCTGGAAAAATCGAAGGTAGACAAAATTGCTGGAGAAACTCAGCCGGTGGGGCAGCATCTACGGAGCGAAGGAATAGGTGACGTTTCGGGTCTCAATAGACAATCCTTAATCAACGTCAACCAATAGACAATAGACAACAGGTGCAGGAGTAGGCCATTCGGCCCTTCGAGCCAGCACCTCCATTCAATGTGATCATGGCTGATCATCCCCAATCAGTACCCCGTTCCTGCCTTCTCCCCATATCCCCTGACTCCGCTATCTTTAAGAGCCATATCTATCGACCCAAAACGTCACCTATTCCTTCGCTCCACAGATGCTGCCTCACCCGCTGAGTTTCTCCAGCATTCTTGTCTACCAGAGGAGTTGACAGTGGGCAACATGACGAGGTAGATGGGCAGTGGAGGGAGCAGTCTTGGCATCAGGGTTTAATGTGATTGCAAGCTGGTGTTTTATGTACAATATACACATTGCCAGTTACTGCCCACTTCTGTACAAACTAATGAGATCAACAAACTGCGCTGAAACTGCTCGGAATTCAGCTCTAATTGGCTCTAAATGACACATTCAACATTTAGCCCGGATTCTAACTAGTGTTACACTTGACTCAATGCTAATGTTGCTTTGCTCCCATTAACAACCAGAGGTTGTGCCCAATTATAGACAATGGCTATTAATTGCCTCAAATCCATTCTCTTAGCTTCCCTCTGCAATTAAGCACCTTTACTAACCGTCGCCTCTAACCGTGCTATAATATCACTCTTTAACAGATGACTATTACTCCCTTTCAAAGTCCACTTGAGGCGGAGAATTTCATCTCCCAGCTGTGGTCCACAAAGCAACGTTTTTTTCCCTCCGATCTGATCTACAGTCAGAACTAAAACCAAAGACATTGGCCAGATTCAAATTTCTTCAATTTTAATTGTCTCAGTGTACAGTACAGAGACAACGAAAATTTAGCATCTCCCTTGAGAGCGACATAGCAAACGATTGAGAATAAAATAAGAGTGTCAGGGGGGGGGGGGGGGGGGGGTGATTGGCAGTCACCTTGTTTAGGAGTGACAGCCACCGGAAAGTGATTCTCACAGAGCAGGGAAGTTGTCCCTTCGGCCCAACTCACCTATTCTAACCAAGACGCCCCATCTAAGCTCGCCCCATTTGGTCCATATACTAAAAGGCAGCACCAGAAACCCAGGTTCGATCTCGACTACGGTTGCTGTCTGTACGGAGTTTGCATGTTCTCCCCTCGATCATGTAGTTTTTCCATGGAATGCTCCAGTTACCGCCCCTGGTGTGTAGGATGCAGAAATGGGACAAAGTGGAACTAGTATGTGGGTGATGGCCGGTGCACCAGACTCACACACACAGCGAGAAGATTTATTGATGGCCATTTCCCAGAGGGAAAAAAATCAACAGCAAGTGGGATGTACAGGATTGTTCTGCCGGGTGACAGCACGGACTCGATGAGCCGAATGGCCACGGTTTCATCAGAATTAAATGCAGTGACCCAGGAGAGGAAACACACTGGTCAGATTTCCAATGTGAATTAGTTTTGAGAGTTTCTTGATGTCAGAGGGAATATAACTCATTCTGAAGGTCGTTCCAGGTGAGGCAGAGGTTCACCTGCACCTCCCCCACCTCATCTATTACATCCGCTGTTCCAGGTGTCAACTTCTCTACATCGGTGAGACCAAGCGCAGGCTTGGCGATCGCTTCGCCCAACACCTCCGCTCAGTTCCCATTAACCAACCTGATCTCCCAGTGACTCAGCACTTCAACTCCCCCTCCCATTCTGACCTCTCTGTCCTGGGCCTCATCCATGGCCAGAGTGAGTCCCACCGCAAATTGGAGGAGCAGCACCTCATATTTCGCTTGGGTAGTTTACACCCCAGCGGTATGAACATTGACTTTTCCAATTTCAGGTAGTCCCCGCTTTCTCCCTCCTTTCCCCTTCCATTCCCAGCTCTCCCACAGCCCACTGCCTCTTCCTTTCTTCATCCCACCTCTCCCCCACCCCCACTTCAGTCTGAAGAAGGGTCTCGACCCGAAACGTCGCCTATTCCTTCTCTCCATAGATGCTGCCTCACCCGCTGAGATCCTCCAGCTTTTTGTTCACCTCCGATTTTTCCAGCATCTGCAGTTCTTTCTTAAAAATAACTAATTCTGAAACACCCTCAGTGTGTGAAACTCCTCAGTACACCCTCAGCAGTGTGATGTTCAGATACACAATGCTATCTTCAGCTATAGACTCCTACACTATGTACATTTCACGCTGCGTCAGAAAAGCTGCCAACGTTATCAGAGACTTGTCCCACCCCCGTCATTCCTTCTTCTCCCCGCTCCCGTCCAACAGAGGTACAGAAGCTTGAAAGCGAGTACCACCAGACTCAGGAACAGCTTCTTCCCCTCAGGCATCTGAATGGGCCTTCCATAAGCTTGGGTGCAGTCCAATTCACCTCTACACCATTGTTAATATTGGACTTTGTCAATGGAACTGATGCACTACAATGCTGAGTACTATATTCTGCATTATACATCAGTACATGTGACAAACTAAACTCATCTCTGTATTCTCAGGCTAATTCCCGGGATGGCGGGACTGGCATATGCTGAGAGAATGGAGCAGCTGGGCTTGTACACTCTGGAGTTTAGAAGGATGAGAGGGGATCTTATTGAAACATATAAGATTATTAAGGGTTTGGACACGCTAGAGGCAGGAAACATGTTCCCGATGTTGGGGGAGTCCAG
This sequence comes from Leucoraja erinaceus, assembly GCF_028641065.1. NCBI lineage: Eukaryota > Metazoa > Chordata > Chondrichthyes > Rajiformes > Rajidae > Leucoraja > Leucoraja erinaceus. The sequence continues at coordinate 36,195,377 of NC_073397.1, forward strand.
AACCAGGGGCCACAGTTTAAGAATAAGGGGTAAGCCATTTAGAACGGAGACGAGGAAACACGTTTTCTCACAGACAGAGTTGTGAGTCTGTGGAATTCTCTGCCTCTATTGATTCTTATCTACCCTCTGAAAAGGCCCAGCAAACCATTTGGTTGTGTCATTGAATCCAAAAGACTAAAACTGCGGGATCACCAGGGTGGTGGAGGCCGGTTCTCTGGATACTTTCGAGTGAGAGCTAGATAGGGCTCTTAAAGATAGCGGAGTCAGGGGATATGGGGAGAAGGCAGGAACGGGGTACAGATTGGGGATGATCAGCCATGATCACATTGAATGGCAGCGCTGGCTCGAAGGGCCGAATGGCCTACCCCTGCACCTGTTGTCTATTGTATCTCCCCCCCCCCTTCACTCCACGTTGACTTGATTACATTTAAATATAGTATCGTCTATGTGAGAGTGTGCAGAGTTTTTCACACAGGACAATAATAAGCCTAAACCTAGCAAGGAACGCAGGTAAGCAAGAACTTAAACACACTCAAGCTTGAAAACTCCATTTAAGACACAATCACAAGTATCTAACCATGGAGACACTGTGCAAAAAGCTTCATACTTGCGGGAAACAGAAATAGGTCTGAAATATAAAACATGCAGAGATATTGCAGGACACACCCTTGCAGCATATGCTTTTCATGATGTCGGTCTTTTCACAAGACCCTGAGCTCGGCAAAGCTGAATATTTAAAATGGACAAAATACAAGTACTGACAAAGTGGAACAACCAGTTACAGGATTAAAATCAGACACTACCTCCAGAATAGATCGAACAGGTCATTTGCGCATTTACATTAGGCGTCCTCTAAAGAAAATGAATATAGCCAAGTGTAAAAACTTAGAACAGATTGAAGAAAGTTGGAGCAGTGTGTAGATGTGTTGTGTTTAACAACCACTCGAAGCAAATCAAAATAAATCACTGAAGATTAACAACGGGACTGGTTGAGAGAATCGGTAAACATTTTCAAAACGAACCATGCTGAAATAGACAGACACTAATGCTGCTTAATTTTATAAAAGGTCGGGAAGTATTGAACCATGTTGTGTTATGTGATATTATTATTACAAATGTCCAAGAGGATTTCTTCCTTCCTCCGGCTGTTCAAATTGTGTAGACGATATTTACCAGACAATATGATAGGCAAGGTGAATAGGATTGTAACTTTCTCAAGAGGAAAGGGAGTTGGTAAATAAAACAAAATGCAGATCGTTCCCAATAATTAAAATGTGAATCTCGGGAAGAAAGTAACTACATTTTAAAAACACAAAATCTCTCAATAATTAGATAAGTTACCCGCTCAAGCCCTTAAACTCGGAATTTTGAATCCGCGAACGTTTCAAGACTCTATGCACAAAAGTTGCCCATCATGAGAAGGTGAGATCGCCACTAAAGGGAGATGTGGAGGAAGGAACTGCAGATGCTGGTTTAAATCAAAAGATAGACACAAGATGCTGGAGTAACTCAGCGGGACAGGCATCATCTCTGGAGAGAAAGAATGGGTGAGGTTTTGGGTCGAGACCCTTCTTCAGACTAAAGGGGAGATGTCTTGATTCAGAATTACGCTGGGATATTTGGATTATGGGTTCGCCAGATAATTATTGCCTTTCAAACTGCGACATTTCACATCGCTCATTCTTACTTGAAAAAAAAAACTCGCCATTAACAAACCTCCCAATTTCAATTGACATTTGACTCAGACAAGTCAAACTATTTGTCTTTGCCGATTGCCTGGCATTTTCGGGTATTGCTGTAGAACTAAATTTCAGCCCACTTGCACCTCCATGTACTGAACAAAGAATGAGTCCCAAAACAAACCCAACATCACAAGAAGCGACAAACTTCGTTTCCCGGTATTGCAACCTCTTACTTCCCCCCCCCCCCCCCCCCCCCCCCCCCCCCCCCAAACTCCCAAATATTCTCAGTAAAATATCACATTCTATGTCCACCGAGATTATACAATTTTAATAACTGAGAAATCAAAAAAACATCAGCCCAACTATTGCATCTTCCAACAAACAAGTCGTGCAAAATAAATATATTACATAAATACATACATTCTGCAGCAGGCAGAAATAAAAAAGGTTATTGTTTAAACACACCCAAATTCAGATGGCAATACTTAACACAAGATGTACCAAAGCTCTAATCCTCATTTATAATATTCAAATAAATGCACTTGGTCAACAACAAAAGACAAAAGAAAAGCCATATCCTCAATATAATCCATTAATCTCAGGATATAACATTTGTATTCCAGTTATCAGTTAAATCAATAACTGTGGTGGCAAAGGTATAGACAGAGTGCTGGAGTAACTCAGCGGGTCAGGCAGCATCTGTGGAGAACATGGATAGGTGACGTTTCAGGTCCAGGCACATCTTCAGATAGTCCTGACCACAAAACATCCCCTATCCATGTTCTTCAGAGATGCTGCCTGACCCGCTGAATTACTCGATCATTTTGTGTCTTGTTTTATAAAGCAACATCTGCAGTTCCTTGTTTCCATTGAAGCAAAGGTTAAGATTCTCACTAGGAATAAGAGTTGCCGTTAAGAGATTTGAACAAAATACAAATTGAAAATTGGTTCGAACTTATGGTTCACAGAAAATTTACAACAAGGTGATTGCTTGAAGGAATGGAGAGGGTGTGGGAAGATTTTGGTCATTGGATTAGAACATTCATGCATCATCATGACTGTTTTTTTTGGGCAAACAGCATCTCACAAAACCAACAAGTACCAAACACACAGGGTTCTACTGCATCCAAATGAAGAAAACTTCGATCTTCCATCGAAGATAGAAACAGAATGATGGAGTAACTCAGCGGGACAGCAGCACCTCTGGACAGAAGGAATGGGTCGAGACCCAAAGCATCACCCATTCCTTCTCTCCAGAGATGCCGCCTGTCCCACTGAGTTACTCCAGCATTTTGTTTCTACCTTCGGTTTAAACCAGCATCTGCAATTCCTTCCTACACATTTGATCTTCTGTCACCAGTTCTGACGAGGGGGTCTCCAATCCACAATGGCAATTGTTTCTCATCCCACAGATGCTGCCTGGTGTGACCAGTTCCAGCATTTTATATCAGGTGTTCTTCAATTTTCATTTCATAATGCGTGACCCACTGAGACTATGTACCCGTCTCTTGTTACAAAGAGAGCAAAGGCTCTCATTCCAGCTTTTATTGTAAACGTTTTTTTATCATTTCAAGCTTGTGTACACTCTGGAGTTTAGAAGGGTGAGAGGGGATCTCATTGAAACATATAAGATTGTTAAGGGCTTGGACACGCCAGAGGCAGGAAACATGTTGGGGGAGTCCAGAACCAGGGGCCACACGCAGTTTAAGAATAAGGAGTAAGCCATTTAGAACGGAGACGAGGAAAAACTTTTTCTCACAGAGAGAGGTGAGTGTGGAATTCTCTGCCTCAGAGGGCGGTGGAGGCGGGTTCTCTGGATGCTTTCAAGAGAGAGTTAGATAGGGCTCTTAAAAATAGTGGAGTCAGGGGATATGGGGAGAAGGCAGGAACGGGGTACTGATTGGGGATGATCAGCCATGATCACATTGAATGGCGGTGCTGGCTCGAAGGGCCGAATGGCCTACTCCTGCACCTATTGTCTATTGTCGAAGAGAAATTGTCCGATTACATGAAAACAATAAAAAAAACTATAAAGAGGTAAAGTGTGGATGATGACGTCAGAGTGGATCTTAATTGATGCAGTCATTACAATTGTGTTGGTAGACAAAAATGCTGGAGAAACTCAGCAGCCATAGATGCTGCCTCACCCGCTGAGTTTCTCCAGCATTTTTGTCTACCTTCGATTTTGCAGCATCTGCAGTTCTCTTCTTAATCATAATTGTAGCTGAATATTTTCAGTCTCCCCGTCTGCTCTACCTATAGGACTTATGTAACAGTACATCTCATCTGAATGAATCGCATGCAAAAATGATCAAAGATGATCGCACACATGTGACAAGAATAGTAATCCTAAACCTAAACATCCCACCAGTTCCTAGAATGCAAACTATAGTTTGAAAAATCATTTAACATTCAACCCATTGTCTTTGGAGCATCGCAGACTGGATGAGAAACAGAACTGTTATCACCACAGCTCCAGGCATTTCTTTGTAACCAAGCTTGGGGCATTGATAAAAAAATATATATATTATGGCTGGACTAAACATCAGCACCACAATTCTCACTGCTTGAATCTCATCCTTTTATGGGAAAGCCATGGAACAAAGAATTCATCCCATATTTTCACCATAACATATCCAACTCCAACTTTTGTAAACTTTAGGACATGATAAAGGAAGTCTCCCATTGTGACATAGCCTGGTTAATGTCACCATTTGACAGCTTTACCTTACATAATCTTAAACTGCATCAACTAAAGTTGGAATAGTTGGTCAAACGTGTAAATGTTGCCTGGTGTTTAGTCACTGGAGGCTGAATAATAGTGATTTGATCAAGTGCTCCATCACTCAGTGTCCAATGATAATGCAAACCCTCTTAAAATAGTAAATTAAATACTTATTATTCCTGGTAAGAATCTTAATCTTTGCTCCGAACAGTATAATTGAACGCTGATACATCAAACACAAATGTTGCATTATGCCCCGATTACTGGGTTGCATTGACAATAGACAATAGGTGCAGGAGTAGGCCATTCGGCCCTTCGAGCCAGCACCGCCATTCAATGTGATCATGGCTGATCATCCCCAATCAGTACCCCATTCCTGCCTTCTCCCCATATCCCCCGACTCTGCTATTTTTCAGAGCCCTATCTAGCTCTCTCTTGAAAGCATCCAGAGAACCTGCCTCCACCACCCTCTGAGGCAGAGAATTCCACAGACTCACCATTCTCTGTGAGAAAAAGTGTTTCCTCGTCTCCGTTCTAAATGGTTTACCCCTTATTCTTAAACTGTGGCCCCTGGTTCTGGACTCCCCCAACATAGGGAACACGTTTCCTGCCTCTAGCGTGTCCAAGCCCTTAACAATCTTATATGTTTCAATGAAATCCCCTCTCATCCTTCTAAACTCCAGAGTGTACAAGCCCAGCTGCTCCATTCTCTCAGCATACGACAGTCCCGCCCATCCCAGGAATTAACCTTGTAACCATTGTGTACAAACGTTTGAATGTGGACCATATTATGAGGTTGAGAAGATAGTAGTTTCTTTCTGCCGATCTAAACGAATTACAGATTTATCTTTAAATGGCAACTTTTTCTTTAAATGATTGAATAATATTGCCATGCCAAGGATGAAAATTTACTGCAATGCCCAGCTGCATTGAATAGCAAAACCATTGGCATCGCAAACCACAGCTACCTACATCATAGTTGCAACCTAGTTAGAGCAAGGTGCAGGATTCCAACACACACTGCACAGTGTGAGACTCACAGGGGCCAATCCCAACCCCACAGCTGGGAAACTGGTGATGGTGCTAGACTGCAACACACTTGCGGGTGGAGCACCAAGGCTAATTCCTTGTATGTGAATACTTGGCTGATAAACTTATTCATTCACCTGAGGAAATCAAAACTATAGACCTGACAATGGTACAAAGAGATGACTCCCATTCTGATTGAACATTGCATCATTTACTGACTGCGACATGCTGACATCTTCATCGAGCCAAAACCATTCACTGCATCTGCCCCAGAAAACTATCCAAACAAACATTTTTTAGATTTAGTGAGGATAAGGAACTGCAGATGCTGGTTTACTAAAAAAAAGACACAAAGTGCTGGAATAACTCAGCGGGTCAGGCAGCATCTCTGGAGAACATGCATAGGCGACGTTTTGGGTCAGGACCCTTCTTCAGTCCCGCACCCACCTCCCCTCAAGCTTATTCCCCCCCCTATGATAAATCATTCTGAAGACCGTCAAACTCAAGTACAATAGGTAGAGCACAGGGGACATTTAAAAGAATGGAGCAATTGTAGAGGATGGCAGTAGATCCTTCTCTGGGAAAGAGCTGCCACACTCTCGCACCATCTTACAAAGTCACAAAGAATGTAATTTGGGGATTAAATCGAGAACCTAGTGGGAAAGCATGTTTTAATGATTACTAATTCAGCCTACACACAAAGTGTGGAAATCCAAGGCAGAAATAGGATGCACAAACTGGCTGCCCTTTCACCGATTCCTTTTAATTTCAGTGTTTAGGATGGACGGGAAATAGAACAAAAACGAGAGTTTAAAAAGGCAAAAATCACTTATTCCCCAGCACCTCTGAGCAATAAGCCGAACCTTAAAATGCTTGGAAACTTTATACACTATGTGTATGTTATGAGTATGTGTGTGTTTATTCTTCAAAATTAACCACACATTTGCCTTCCCTTTAAAAGACTTCATCTTGAAGTACCTTACAAACTACATCCAATAAATAGAATTCTTCAATCTCCCTTAACAAATTAAGAGTATATTTACAATTAAAAACAAAATCCCCATTTCAGAATCGTGTTTAGATCGGTTTCAGAAATTCAAAATAACTTCCTATTTAACCTTTAGAAATAATCTGTAAAACAAAAACTGTTTACATCGATACTTGAAACATTGTTGAATCCAAATCTTGGGACAATGTATTTGTTACAAACTGCACCCTCTTGAAACACTAATCATGTTCACCTCATTATTTCCAAGTAAATCTTTAAAATCCTTTCCCCAGCCGGTAATCTTTTGCTTATTCTTTTGAGATATCCTACATATGACTATCTAATTTCACTGGAATAAAATCAGTAAACCTGACAAATCTCGAGACAAAATGCATCTTCCCAAATCCCCTTGCGCAGTTTCAGTTGCTATTGTTGACCACATTCAAATTTGATGGTAGATTAAACAAAATCCCTAACTACCCGTTGAAAAACTTAAAAGTTGCAGAATGATTTGTAGTTTGTAGATTGAATGATTTGTCTAAAGTATAAGCTACAGAAATAAATTCACATTAAATGGTTAGTAGGTGTCTTAAATATAACTTGAACCTATACTTCATGAAACCCACAACATCTTTGAAAAACATCTCGAGATCCTTTGCAACGAGTGACCAAAATGTGCAGCATCTGTGGAAAGCAATCTGTGTGAAACCACACAGGTAATTTTACACTTTGTTGATTTTTTTTAAATTCCCTTATTCACAAAATTCTCCGTTTTTGCAATCTTGTGCTGCTGGAAACTGATCAAAGGAAGCTACAAATTATTTCTAATTCTTTTAATCGTGCAGATTCTTGTAAATGGTTGTGAGAGAATGAGTTGACTGCAGGGCAACGGTGTGGCTAGTTCACAATTTGCAAACCTACCCACTGAGTGCGTGAAAGTCAGCATGCTTCTCTCGGTTAAACGTTACTCAAAATAATAGAAACACTTTCAATTGAAGAAGGTGTTTCCATGTCATTCCTATTGATAGGAACTAATCTTGAGGATTTTAAGATAATAACCTCCCTAAATCTTGATTGATCAGTGATAACAAACTACATAGATAAACTTCTCTCACTTTCCAGTGCTAACATCTAGATTATTAGTAATCAACTTCCATTCAAGTCTTGTTGAGTTGTTATCATGCTCCCTCACTTGTTGAGTTCTTATCAAAGAGGCAGTTTCCTCAAGACATGGATTTTATTATGGATACTAAACAATGTGGATCTCGAAGAGTCTGCAGTTATTACTAGTGCAGCATTGAAACTGCATAAACCAGAAATATGTTAAATGCTACATATTAGCAAGTACATACATTTCTGCAAATTCTGGTTATTATTTAAAAAGAATCCTAAATAAATTGTTAAAAAAATGATTGATTCACCGAAGAAGTCTATAAATGATGCTAATTCTAATATAATATTTTCTTACCGTTAAAAGCAAATCCTACATGGTGCTTCGATTAAAAAAAGATTGGCAAAATACTAAATATAGTTCATAAAAAACCTTTATTTAAAAATGCATTTTGTAGCAGATAGAACACTTATGGTAAGCATTCAAAATGATTCAGCCAATTTTGTTTAAGTTTGAAATCTTCAATAACAGGTAGATTTTACATGGTCCAAACTACCTGACAGAACTGGTAGCTCCATCTAGGAATTGTTCTACAATCAACTTCATTCTGAAATTTTGATAAAATGTTTCCAAGGACTTCAGCTTTCACTCACACCACCCAGAGCAAATAGAAACCATTCAGAAAAAAAGTAGAGATTTGAAATATTAAATTTAAACTTAAAAATTATTTTAAATGCCTGAAACGGGGCAACATGTTTTCTCTATGTGACTGATCCTCTTGGACATTGACAGAAAAGGGACAAATTGATTTACTAATCTCACAAGTGAACAATAACATTTTCATCATTTCACAAGCATTGCCCCAAACTTTTTGACAAACAAAAAGTGGCAAATTGTTCACAAAACTGTGGCGGAAATATTCCATCAAATAAACTACCCCCAGCACTCTCAACTCCACCCCATGTTACAAGTGGAGAAAGTAACTCTATTTAAAAACTTCTAGCAAAAAGTTGAGCATCCACACATACTTTAGTTGCAACCAAAAGTTACTGGAGTTAGCCAACATGATCACCAACTACCCACAACAAACTTTTCATTATGTGCAGGGCACATTTTCGTTACTGTTGCAAGAAGATATATTTTTCTAACAGCAGAATCACTTTCAATCGATTAATTTTCCTACCAATATATTCTCGTTTCATACTTCACTTTAATACTTTATTCGTACACCATCAAGAGAGCCGGACAAATATCAAATGATACCATTAATCAGAAGGTGTGGGATTCAATTACAATGTTTTGTAGAATAGATTTCTATTTACAATAACAAAACGAAATAAGGTGTATTTGATTGAAATTATTACTCGGTTTGGATTTAACAAATTTCCATTTTGTTTGATCAGAAACATCCAATTCGTAAATTTACAAGTATTTAATGAAACATTAAAGGTTAAAGCTTTCTCATAAAACATTCAAAGATAAATTTTTGAACAAAATGTTGAAGATCACCTTAACAATCTGATTGTTCCAAATGCTAGTTATATCAGTTCACACAAGTGACTTCAATTACAAACTTGTCAACGTTTTTTTAAGGATATCCAATTCACCTTGAGTATTTCTTTACAATTTACATTGATATACCGATCAAATGTTTCATTTAAAAGGATTTTCAAATGTGAAGCTGCCTCACATTTCAAAGAATATTCCATGTCTCTTCCAGATTGTTGAGAAATTTTATTCAAATAAAATATATTTTTTAATCTAAGTTTATTTCTTTGCTATCTAACTCTATTATTTTGGTTAGTAAAATATAAACAGCAAAAGAACATTCCTTTGAAATGTTTTCCAAATAGATTAAGGTGTCAAAAATATTGATAAAAATCTACACTTTGTAAGATTGAACAGATTCATACTTCACTTTAATACTTGATTCGTACACCATCAAGAGAGCCGGACAAATATCAAATGATACCATTAATCAGAAGATGTGGGATTCAATTACAATGTCTTGTAGAATAGATTTCTATTTACAATAACAAAATAGGACAACGCATTCTGAAGCTGATCAAATCCAAAATACAAATGCAGCATGATCAATCAACGCCAACAAATTTAAAACATTAAACATTGCAAAGTTTCCCTCGTCTGCACCTCATGACAAAGAATACCAACTATTAAATATTACAAAGATACTGAATATCAATAAAAGACCAAAGAAATTATTTTGTACAAACTGGTGTAATTTGCAATGTTTCTGTGATGAACATTTTGTTACATTTGAGAGTTTTGGGTACATTAAGTTTCTTTAAAGTATAATACATCTTAACAATCTGATAATTTTTCATGTATTGTCTTGACACTATCAAGTTCAAATATCCGTGAACAAGACCCCACAATAGTTCCCATCAATGAATCCACACACTTTGCTCATGCTAAACATACACATATAGTTTGAAGATTATTGAATGTAATAATTTATAATTATTTCTGAATAGCGAATAATTATTTCCTAAGGAACTGATCTTATGTCCATTATTTTTAAGTGACACTTACATAGTTTAGATCTTTTAAAACAAGCATGGTAATCGAAATATATAAATCGATCAACATATCAGATCATAATGTGTTTATTTCCAGAATTCACAGAATAACATTGGTTACATTACCATCAATGATAGACTTTACCTCAATAACAACACACAACATTTAAGCTCATAAAGTCACCCATATCTAGAGCTCCTTACTCAAAGAATAAACATCTGACACAAAACATTTCCAATTAGTTTGGCAGCAACAAGAAACAATAATCACACAACTCTTCTGGTAACAGAACATACTTGTTTACCATAACCTATACATGTCCCAGACTGTCAAGTCGAGTTGTCCTACCTATGCTTCCAAATAAACCAAGCAAATCTCACTCTTTAGGAACATATATGTAAACAATACACAGAAATGCTGGAGAAACTCATTATGTAAACAATACATTTCTGATGGTCTTAACTCAGAACAAACGTGATATCCTACCAAAAGAACTTACATTTTGAAGGCAATGCTTTAAGTGCAAAAGGAAAACAAATATACCTGTCCTAATCTTCCCGAACATCCTTTTGAAATTACGACAGTGGACTCAAGCCAGTCATTAAAAGAGTGTGAATTGTTTACCCATGGATCGTTAAGTGATATTTAACATATCAAAGCACTGCTCTAAAGCTTTAAAACTCAATGCAAGTGCGACACGTTTCCCAATGGGAAGTTAATCGATATATTGGTGACATATGCAAAACACTTCAACTTATGAAAGAGGTGCAACTGTTATCTTGAAATGCCCCGTTTCTCACTCTCCCCTCTTACAAATGAACGACCTCACTCACGTGTTTCTTCACATACTGGAGGAAGACAAAAGTTTTTTTTTTCATTAAATACTGGGCAATATTTGTGTCTCCTCAATGTGAATGGTCGATGAAACTGAGCGCCCCGGGATTAAACAAGTGCACTAACTAGCTGCACGTTTCAAAAGCAAAACGATATTTTTTGTTTGTGTGAATGATTCGAGTTGTCTACAATATCGTTTTGTCACACACACAGCCCCAAACAGCGAGACCATCCCGCAGTTCCTGGCTCACGGCAGCAAGACCGTGGCAACAGCCTTCGGGAGCAAAAAATAACAAGTTAGCGTTGACCAACTTCAGAGCGGGCAACTTTCAAGAGGAGGGGAAGAGGGAGAAAAGAAGTAAACTTTAAATCGTTTGGGGGTGGGCAAATGTCCGCTTCCGAAATACTTCTCGGCGGCGGCTCACAAACGAAATTCAAAAGCTTGAAAAACTTCGCAATTCATAATCGTAACAAACCCACTTCTTGAAGCACTCCCCCCCTCCACCCCCCCACTCCAAGTTATAACACAGCGCATTTCAACGCTGTATGCAAACTCGCTCTCTCCAAGAGGAGAAAACTTTTCAGATCACGCAAGGAGGAATTTATTTTTATTTTTTTTATAAATCACCCCCTCCCTCCTCCTCCACCACCAACACCAACACACAGAAGGGGGGAAAAAAAGAAAATGAAGAACTGGCAAAGGAGGAAGAAATGAAAAAAAAAAGTGTTTGCAAATTTGCAACAAAAACAAACTTTGTTCCAAGTTGGGATTTCAAAGTGCCTTGAAATGCAAAGAGGTGTTAATTGCAAAAGGGGGGTGATGAAAAGGGCGGTGTGTGTGTGTTAAGGCGAGCTCTCCTCTCCCAACCCCACACACACATACACACAAACTTCTCAGCAAAACTTCCCAGCACTTCACTAGTCAATTGCATCCCCGCAACAGGCACCATTCGCTGCTGCACCCAGCACAAACTCACCGCCGTTCGCCCCGCATCTTTTTCCCGTCACTTTTTGCACGCCAGCTGCATTTCCCAAATTTTGGAAATTATTTTTCACTATTTTTCATGGCCTAAAAAAACCCTCTTTCCCCAGCTTCTTTACAGAAGCCATTGTGCGGAGGATGCTGGGAGTGACGTCACGGGGGTTTCGCAACATTGCGGGCTGTTGCAGGAGATGTGTTGCTGCAGCTCATGCATCACACACACACATGCATCACACACACACACACACACACACACACATGCATCACACACACACACATGCATCACACACACACACACATGCATCACACACACACACACATGCATCACACACACACACATGCATCACACACACACACACATGCATCACACACACACATGCATCACTCACACACACACACACATGCATCACACACACACATGCATCACACACACACACACACATGCATCACACACACACACACATGCACACACACACACACACACATGCATCACACACACACACACATGCATCACCACACACACACACATGCATCACACACACACACACACACACACATGCATCACACACACACACACACATGCATCACACACACACACACATGCATCACACACACACACATGCATCACACACACACACACATGCATGCACACACACACACACACACATGCATGCATCACACACACACACACACACACATGCATCACACACACACATGCATCACACACACACACACACACACTCACACATCTATACACACACACACACACACACACACACATCATCACACACACACACACACATGCATCACACACACACACATGCATCACACACACACACACACATGCATCACACACACACACACACACACACATACATCCACATACACACACACACACACACACACACACACACACACACATGCTATCACACACACACACACACACACACACACACACACATCACACACACACACACATCACACACATGCACACACACACACACATGCATGCATCATGCACACACACACACACACACATCACACACACACACACACACACATGCATCACACACACACACACATCACACACACATGCATCACACACACACACATGCATCACACACACACACATGCATCACACACGCACACATACATGCATGCAATGGCTGCAGCGCCAGCCAGCCCCGCGCCGCATGCACAACCCCAACACCCCCTGTCAGCGGCCTGGCTGCCTTGCAGAGTGGCGGGAAACTGCAGGGGGAAATTAACAACTTATGTGTCCCCATGTGGATTTGTGAATGGGACAACAGCACCACGACTGTTTGTTGCACTACTGTTGTTGCACTATTATTTGTTGCACTACTATTGTTTGTTGCACTACTGATGTTTGTAGCACTACTGATGCTGCACTATTATTTGTTGCACCACTATTTGTTGCACTACTATTGTTTGGTGCACTACTGATTGTATGTTGCACTACTATTGTGTGGTGCACTATTGTTTGTTGCACTATTATTTGTTGCACCACTATTTGTTGCACTACTGTTGTTGCAGTATTATTGTTTGTGGCACTATTTGTTGCACTATTGTTTGTTGCACTATTATTTGTTGCACTACTGATGTTTGTTGCATTATTATTGTTGCACTATATATATATTATATTATTATAGTTTGTTATATATAGTGCAACAAACAATAATAATATATAATAATTATATAATATATAATAATTATATTATAATAATTATTATATATATATATATGAGAAAGAAGTGCAGATGCTGGATAAAATCGAAGGTTGCTGGAGTAACTCAGCGGGACAGGCAGCATCAATGGAGAGAAGGAATGGGTGACATTTCGGGTCGAGACCTTTCCCCACACCATTCCCAAGGGTTTTGACCCGAAACGTCACCCATTCCTTCTTCATTGATGCTGCCTGAACCGCTGAGTTACTCCAACATTTTGTGCCAATATTAATATATATATGTATGTGTGTGTGTGTACTTGTGAGAGTGTATATATATATATACACACACTGAACTTTTTTTCTGCTCGTTTACTATATTGTTTACAGTGTACTATGTTTACATATTCTGTTGTGCTGCAGCAAGTACGAATCTAATTGTTGTACCTGGGACATGTGAGAATAAAACACTCTTGACTCTTGAGATCAGATTTGTTCATCCTCGACCCTCGCCCCTCGCCCTCTCACAGCAGTTGCTTCTGCACCAGCGCTTGGGCACGTCATGTAGTGGAGGCATCAGAAACTGCAGGTGCTGGAATCTAGAGCAAAAACACAAAGTGCTGGAGGAATAAAGTACTCAGCGGGCCAGGCAGAACCTGTGGAGGGGAAATGGATAGACAACGTTTTGGGCGGGCACCTTTTCTTCAGACTGCTCCATTCCTTCCATTGATGCTGCCTGCCCCATTGAGTTACTCCAGCACTTTGTGTTTTATCCACAGCCATGGATATGTGTAAGGCAAGTGTGTTCACTATATTGATGCTTCCTTCAGCAATAGGCAATGAAGAGTTCAGGTGAGATCCACCAGCCGCTGAACAGAAGATGTTCCAATGCAAGACAATAATCAATTGAGTTGTATTGTCAAGTCTGACTCATTGGATGTAATTGTGGTTCAACCGAATGAAATTTGATGGATGCACATATATATTTCCAAGCAGGTGCTGGGAATCTAAACATAATATTCTGGAGCAATCCAGCATCTCAGGGAATAACTGGGGAGAGAAAAACAAATCAATATTTTAGGTCAAGAAGTATTGATCTGAATGTAAACGTCATGCTTTGGGTCGCAGCTGCTGAGTTTTTCAGGCATTCACCAGAATTGATTCACTTTTTCAATGCCAGCAATGCAGGACTCCATCTGTTCATTGGGCTGTGCTTGAAAAATAATGGAACAAGCAGTAAAGGAATTAGTTATTGCTGACCAATTACACTGTAACGTAGTGTATCAGTTAAATTACTAATAAATACATGTTTAGAAACATGTTGTCTTTTTTTGTTTGTCAAATTATTGAAAGGAAAATCTGGAAAATTACAATCTGGGAAATAGCAAGAGTTGTTATTCCACTGAAGCCACAATCGATACAGCAGCGTTCACAGTCTGTGGATAAATGGAAAGAAGAGGAATAAATGGATTGGAAATTCATCAGAGAAGTATTGTACTCATGTAGAGTATGACTTGACTGGATAGCACACAGAACAAGCATTTCATTGTGTCTCTGTACACATGACAATAAACTAACAAACTACCTAACAGTAATTTACAGAGATTCTCTCTCACCCACATATGGCTCCTTCCCCTTGTGGTTGGCTAACTTGCATTCAGACATGTTTATAAACACTGTGGACTGCGCCTTTGTGTCTTTATATCAAACTAGGCATCGGATGCTTTTATTCAGCATTGTATTTAATTTGGAGATAAACGCAGAGAACCAGATATCAGAAAGCAGATTGTTACTATAGAAGATTAAAGACTCAATTTGAAATCAATAATGCATAGATTGTAGTAACAGATTTTCCCTTAGGGGCAAGGAGGAAATATTTTAATTTGAATTAACCAATTCTGAATTGTCACAGAGATTTTTCAAACTGAGAAAAAGAAATTCAGATTACAAACCATTGTCCAGTGGATTCTAATTAATGCATCTGAGAAATTCAAGAGTCAAGAGTATTTATTTCTTTTACCTATTATTCTTCTTCTTGCCTATGGCGTGCACAGCCTAAAGTTGTAGGACAACTTGTTCTATTTGATCTTATTTGGTTGTGCATGCCAGGCTTGTTGCATTCGTCGAAACAGGGCGGACCACGTGAAGGTTGCAATCTCCCAGCCCGTCATATCTATTGACAACGGTACAATAAAATTCCTACTTGCAGCAGCAACACAAGTTTGTAATCGCGTAGATAACACAATGAACAAAAAGTTCAATAAATTCCATTTAATGTATCAAAATAAAAGTTGTTCATATAAATATAATCAGGAAGATCATTTAAAAATTATAGTTCAATCATTGTTGCAAAATCTTTGATAAGATTTGCTGCCTAGCATTGAATTTGTTCATCCAAGAAGTGCCCATTACAATTTAGATAAATAATGTACGCCTTTGGAAGTGTACAAGATTCTGCAGTCAATAATTGAAACAGGCAGTTCACAATTACAACTGTTTGATACTCCTGACACAGTTCAAAAACTGTTTGTTCAAACAAGGGGAAATTTGTACCTACCATCATATGTAATTAATACAATACAAACAACATCCTTCTGAAACACAGCAGCGTACTCGGGGTGAGATGTCAGCTTTCTGCCACAGAGGCAACTTTACCCCAACAAAGTTAGGGCCAAATGCTAAATAGAGAATCCCCAAAACTGCAACAGAAACAAGGTGTTACATTAGAAGATATTCAGCAAAGAATAACAAATAACCGTAGCAGTGAAGTCACATAATCAAATATCACCGTACATTCAGAACATCATCAAAAATCATAATTGAAAGACATTTAATGTCAGATATGAATAACAGAAATTGAATATTTTTTTGAATGTGTAATCTACAATTTAGTAAATCATTACATAAGAAAAACGATCTTTCCCCACATATAGAATGGTTATAAAATGATTCTAATACATGGAATGATTTACAATGTTTTACTGAATAGATAAATATATCAAAATACAATACCAAACACATTTAAAACATTAAATGATATATTTTAAATTCAGCACCGAATTAGCCCACAATCGCAAATGTCTGCAACACAATTAGAACAATGTATTTGAGATTGGATCACAATTTATTAAACTTCTATAATGAGAAATATCTCAAATGTCCAAATATCTCAAATAGAACCAAATATACACATTTCTATCAATCTGAAACGAAATAGTATATCAAATGGTTTAAAAAAGGAATGAGAAGGTGGTAGATGTTGAAATGATACTGTGACACAGAATTGGAAAGCGGGGGAAATTGCAACGATGCATTCAGAGAAACATAAATGTACAAACGATTCAGAGGGTAAAAAAACTGTTTGCTGGACAATTGGAAAGCAAGGATTAAGCACACAATCCAGAATCTAGATAAGGCAGTGGAGATAGATATATGGTCAAAGTACATCGATGACAATCAGGGTTAGACCATGTCGTCACAAAGGTGTAATGAATAGCCATATCAGAATATGACATCAAATCCACAGAACAGCCAATAAGAGAGCGGTCTAAAGATGCACAGTAGAATTAATGTCTTACTGTTTTATTATTTTTTATAAATCATGTTTATCTGGGTATCTCCATTTTAGTTGTTTAAGTTATGACATCGGATGGAAGCTGCATGCCAAATCTCGTTGTACCTATGTGCAATGACAATAAAAGATATTATTATTATTATTATTATTAGGACTATTATTATTATTGTTGTTATTAATATTATTCATATTTTGCCCTGTTTTCCAGTTCTGTGTCTTGGTATCATTTCTACATCTACCACCCTCTCGTTCCTTTTGTAAGCGTTTAGTATTCTATTTTGTTTCTGTTTGATAGGAATGTTTTTGTATTTATTTGGATCACAATGCCAGACACTCCACATATATGGGGGCAGGTTAGTTAATAAATGGATGGGAATATGCTATAAACAGAATAAATAATCCATTCTAGAATTAGACACAATACTACACATAATAAAATTGAAACTATAGTTTTAAATATACATAAAATAAATTCAATAAGATATTAAATATACACTTCAGTGCTGGAAAATATCATTAAATAAACACATGTTATCGCTTGCGGGCAGAGCACCAAGGCATATTCCTTGTATGTGAATACTTGGCCAATAAACTTATTCATTCATTCACAACAGAAACCAAATGTGATATTAATTAACCACAATAATCGAAACATAGCTGCATAGAACTGCAGTGGGATTTACATGTGATACTTAATATCTGCAACTGGACAAGGAAATTGAGTTTCACAACAGGATCATAATTTGTATTAAATATTAACAAAATTAATCAGAATCTGGGAATAAATTGTCTTGCATTTCAGGTCAAAAAGAATCAGACTGCCAGACCAAATAATCCAAAACTAAGAATCTGGTGAAAAAAACATCAACAGATTCAGAAAAGTAAGTATAAAATGTCCTATAAAAAAAAAACAAAGACCTCTAAATATTCACAATCTCATCTGAATAAAAACAACAGTGAAAAAGTCTGAAGAAGGGTCTCGACCCGAAACGTCACCCATCCATTCCTTCTCTCCAGAGATGCTGCCTGTCCCGCTGAGTAACTCCAGCGTTTTGTGTTTATCCACAGTAAAAAAAAAGATGAAACAAAACAACCAGGACAAAAATTAAAATATAATACTAAGTATCCCCACGTGAAAAAGATATGGTTTAAAATATCCACCACAGAATTGTCCATGGTATGGAATATTCACAACAGAAACGGGGAAAATGTTGAATGAACAAGTACAGAATATATCACTGAATGTATTCAGCAAAACCAGAAATGATACCAAATGCTACAATACTCACAATAAGGTTGAAATAGGGTACTAATATTCCACTACAACATCAGACTATGGTGCATTGTCTTGGACAGAATCAGATTATGATGTAAACTATCCATAATTAAATTGGAATATGTGTGAAACAAGCATGGTAGAATCGGAAAACAGTGAACTTGGACAATACAGTACAAAACATTGTTATATTCCAATTACAGCACAAAGTACTTGTGCCATAACTCCAGGACAAGCACTCAACTAAGAAAACCAAGCCCAAAGCCAAAGTATTATCTAACTATCTAACGAAATATACCAGCTTACAAGAAATGGCTCCATATGCAAAAAGAAAAACAGCTACCTACATATTAATGCCTCTTAACGAAATGAATCCTGTAGATGCAAGAATATATTTGGGGTTATCAAGTGAGCACCTCTCTTCATAGCTTTTTTAACATAACAACATTAAACAAGATTAAATATCCATAACAGAAGCAGACAAAGATTTAAAATCAAAAGACAAGACCGACTATCTACAACAGAATGAGTATATAACGCCAAATATAGTAAACACTGAACAAAATTCCAAATATACACAACAGAAATTAAAAATGGTACAAAATATATTCAGCAGAAATGAAAGAAGAGATTAAATGGCAACAGGAAAACAATACTGTACAACATAATCAGAAACTGATACTGAATATTAACGACAGACTTGGATTGTGTTAACACTGTTAATGAAGTCACAATGTGATACTAAATAACAAGATTCAGAATAGAACACTACCTATGCAGCACAGAATGGGGAACATGTTATAGATCCTCAATGTGATCACAACAAAACTGTTTTCTAAATGAGCACAGTCGAGTCAGAAGATGATATCAAATGGCCATTCGAGAATTGGAATGTGATACAAACACATTAGCAAAGGAATGGGAGTTCTGTACTAAATGTCAACGGCTGCATTGGAATTCAGTACCAGGTTTTCACAGCAGAATTGGAATATGAATCGCAATGACAGAAAAGGAATGCGATGCAAACATTACATTGCAGAATCACAATAGAGCAGCAATTCCCCACCATAAAATCAGAATAAGCCACATGATCTCTTCAGAACTGTATAAGAAAGAACCGCAGATGCTGGAAAAATCGAAGGTAGACAAGAAAGAAACTGAGCGGGTGAGGCAGCATCTATGTAACGAAGGAATGGGTCTCGACCTGAAACGTCACCTATTCCTTCGTTCCATAGATGCTGCCTCACCCTCTTCAGAACTGCACATCTGATTTGGAAACAAAATGGTAACGAAGGTACAGGAGCCTGAAAACTGTAATGTCCAGGTTGAGGAACAGCTTCTTCCCTACAACCATGAGGCGATTAAACACTACAACCTCCGAATAAGCTCCAAACTACACGGACTTGGGAACATAATTTTTGACAATTGTCTATTTATTTGTAGTTTGTTTTTTGATGAACACTGAACTCTTGTTTGTTTATTATGGGTGGGTCCGTCCGTCCGCTCGTGTGTCGGACGATGTAGCTCATTGCTGACAGAATTGTCGCCCGACGTGTCACAGAGTGCATCGCGCGGTCGCTTCCAGGGATCGGCACGAGGAGGCTACTGTCATGAATGTGGGGTTTACACAGTAATGTGTCTGTTGTGCTGCTGCAAGTAAGAATGTCATAGTTTTGTTTCGGGGCACGTGACGATAAAACACTCTGTGACTCTCTCGTGACTTTTGACTCTTGAAATACATCCAGAAATAAGAAAACACAATGGTAAGCCTACCATGCGGGGTCAGTATATGATACCACGTATTCTCAAAAGATTCAACATTGGACTCCAAATAACTGCAACAAAATTGAACGGTTGTATTAAGTTTTCGGAATGAAATGGAGGAGAATTTAAAACAGAAATCGAAGACATTGCCATTTGGTGCTAAGTATAATAATAATAATAATAATAATAATAATAATAATAATAATAATAATAATAATAATAATAATAATAATAATAATCATAATAATTTTATTTATAGCACTTTAAAAACAAACATAGCTGCAACAAAGTGCTGTACATCACTAATCATTGACAAAAAAGTTAACACACACCAAAAATAACAATCAAAAGAAATAGTAGGAAAAGACATGTAAAATAAAGAAACATCAAAAACACCACAAACAGAAGCAAAGCCTCAGGCATGGTAAAAAGGCAGGGAGTACAAATGTGTTTTAATACTGGATTTGAAGATGGACAGTATGCACAACACACTTGGAAAATTGTGCAAAATACCCCAAGTCAATAGCTACAATGTTTAAGAAAGATCTGCAGATGCTGGAAAAATCGAAGGTCGACAAAAATGCTGGAGAAACTCAGCGGGTGAGGCAGCATCTATGGAGTGAAGGAATAGGCGATGTTTTGGGTCTCAACATCATTTATTTCCTTCGCTCCATAGATGCTGCCTCACCCGCTGAGTTTCTCCAGCATTTTTGTCTACAGTCAATAGTTACAAAGTCGTTACAGCACGATCAGACTAGACTGCTACACATTCACAACAGAATTGGAATATTGTATCAAAAATTATAAGAAAAATTGCTGGATTAATTTAGTCCAGGGGTTGCCAACCTTTGTTGTCCCATTTACCCCTGGCAACTTTAATAACACATAACAATGTTATTCCACTTATTTATGAATAACTAATGATGAACAGATACCAGAATACCAGAACCAAACACAGTCAGTCAATGAGAAAAAAATATGTACAAATCCAGAATCAACAAGTTTACCCCTGAGTCGGCAAAATGTACCCCAGGTTGGGAGCCCTTGACTTAGTGGGTCAGGCGTCATCTGTGGAGGGAATGGACAGATTACATTTTGTGTCTGGTCCTGACCTGAAACATCTTCTGTCCATTCCCTGCCCAGATGTTGCCAGACCCCTGGAGTTTCTCCAGCTCTTCTGGGGGTTATTTTCCTCAAGATTCCAGCACTTACAGTTTCTTGTGTCACCAAAATTCATAATTGTACCAGGATAGTTCTAAACATCTAAAAAAGAATCGAAAAAAAACTATAATGCCAGGAATGAGGACACTATGCTCAATGTCTATAAGGGAAGCTAAAGTGACTGCAAAATATCCACATCGAAATTGAAAATGCCACTAAATGGTTAAACAGAGTATGAGAATTCTATCATGAATGCGATATGGTGTTAAATAAACAAAAGAGAATCGGAATTGTCCCTAAATATGTATCATTGAATCGGAAAATAATCCTAAATTTGCACGGCAAAACTTAAATAGAATATCAAATGCAACGAATGAAATATCTATATGATGCATATGATGACAAATGTCCGCGTGGTATCGTATATGATTGAAAATAATCAGAATAGAATCAGAATAATATTAAAAATTTTAACAGAAAAATAACACTAAATATAGAAGGTAAATTGGAATATAATACCAAATCCCCCCATGGAAGATCAGTATATGTTTCGTTTAGTTCAGTTTATTCTTGTTACTGAGGTGCAGTGCAAGTTTTTATTTCCTTGCTATCCAGTCAAAGCAAAGACTATTCACGATTAGCCATCCACAGTGCACGGGTAAAGGCTGGTGAAATAAAGTTTGTACTAAATGATGGCCGATCCTCTTCTGGGACCAACAGAGTCTCCACACACTGGCCCCACCTTCCATCGATGGCACAAACCATCCAGTTTTGTATCAGAATCTGGTATGTAACATCATGAACAGAATCACAATACAACACTCAGTATCCTCTTGTGATAAAGACTTTTCTGTTAAATACAGACAGCAAAATTGGAATAAGGTATTCACTATATTAGATGTCCTCTCACCAGCTCGAGAGTGGTCCCGACCTAATATCTAACACATTGGAAACCTTTGAACTGTCTGAAAATTAACTTTATTGTATTTTATCTTGCGTTAAATAATATACCGTTTATCCTGTATCTGTACGCAGTGCACGGTTTGATTGTAATCATGTATAGTCTTCTCGTTGACTGGACAGCTCGCAACAAAGCTTTTCGCTGTACCTCGGTACATGTGACGATAATAAACTGATCTGAATTAAACTATCAACAATTAATTATTTGAAGGGATAGATTGGCCCGGCTGGGAAACCCAACTGAAGCTTGAACTCAGGATTAGATGAAAAGTTTATAATCTACGAACCTATCTCCAATGACCTATTATTAGTAATTCATTCCACTTTTTCTCTTTTTTGACATTTGTAATTTTTTTTTCTCTTTCTCTCTCTTTCTATCTATATAAAAAAATCACTAGAAGCAGAATCAATGTATGATTGATGTATATGAAATGTTTTTTTACTATAATATGTAACTATACTTTACCATAATATGTTTGCTTCTAATAAAAATATTTGTTTTAAAAACTATCAACGTATGATACTGGTTCCACACAGCATAATTGGAAAATGTTTTCAACACAAAAATCGGGAGACGTATAAAGTGTTTATAAATCCTTTATGTTTAAGAAGGAACTGCAGATGCTGGAAAAATCGAAGGTAGATAAAAATGCTGAAGAAACTCAGTGGGTGAGGCAGCATCTATGGAGCAAAGGGATAGGTGACATTTCAGGTCAGGTCTGAAGAAGGGTCTCGACCCAAAACGTCACCTATTCCTTCGCTCGATAGATGCTGCCTCAACTGCTGAGTTTCTCCAGCATTTTTATCTACCTATAAATACTTTCTTGAAAATATTAAATTATGGTATTTGAATCTCGTACCAAATATCCACCTTAGAGTCAGGAAATGACAATATAGGTCACAGAAGAATAAAAAAGAACAAATAGTCAAAACATAGTAATCATTTAGATTGCAATATCCACAGCAGGGGATCAGTCTGGTCTCGACCCGAAACATCACCCATTCCTTCTCTCCAGAGATGCTGCCTGTCCCGGTGAGTTACTCCAACATTTTGTGTCTACCTTTGATTGAAACCAGCATCTGCAGTTCTTTCCTACGCAGGGTATTAACGGCTGATTGAATATTGTGTCAAGTGGAAATCACTGAAACTAAACATCAAATGGCCACATTTGGAATTTGATCATTTGTGAAACCAATTGGGAAAGAGGATCTGATACCTGTAGCTGGCTCTGAAAGTGGCACAAAACAGGTACGAAAGAATTAAAATATTGTACAAAATATGCATGGAAGCATGAATATGCATGAAAATATGCAATGCATATGCATGTTGGTGCTAAACCCACAGAAAAATCAGCAAGTGGCAAAAGTAATCTTGAAGAAAATAGCAGATCACAAAGAAATATCCACGGGCCAAATAAAATCTCACCACCATGCAGACAGAGAAGTTAGAACACAAATATAACGAGACATCAAAGCACCCACAACAGGAGCAGAATACGCAGTCAGAGTCCAGATTGGCATGGATGATTTCCTATGCAATGTAACCCTGTATATTCCTGTTGAATTTGTTCCTTTGTAAAATGTCCAAAACAAAGTTGGAACATAATGCGAATATCAAAACCAAAATTAGTGTCAAGAACCAGAATTGGTACAAATTAAACTGAGTAGCCTGTCATTGCAATGTATATCTTTCCACCCCTTTCCTGTGCAGAGGTAACATCACTAAGTTCGACTGGGATAAAAACCCCTGATGATGATTATTTTTATTTCTTTACTTAATTCTTTATTTCGAACAGAATAAAAGAATAAAAAGCAAGTGTGAAACAACATACAAAAACCAAAAATCCAAAACAAGAATATTTATAAAGTATCATAAACAATATCTACAAATAAATTAATCGTATGTGTCCGAAAAGGAGCGGGAATAAGCCAAAGCTTATTCATTCCCATCCCTTATTCAACTGCTTATAATTATCTAATTAATAATTTACACAGTGGCAAAATTAATATTCTAAATGTTAAATACTGAAAACATCAAACTGCACTTTCAGTTCAATGGCAAATGTTTCGTAAGATGATGTCACATTTCCACCTTTGTGAAGCTTAATGGCCCTTCACTACCTGAATAATTCAGCAAGACTAAAAAACATTGATGAGGGTCCCGACCCGAAATATCATCTCTCCATTCCTTCCACGGATACTGCCCGATGTGCTGGGTTCTTCCAGCACTTTGTGTTATACTCTGCACCCAATTCAGTGGCGCTCATTACCAAATGATGAAGAGAACATCTTTGTCATTAATGATACCCCACTGTGCTGCTGCAAGTAAGATGCCTATTGCTACATTTCAGTGCATATGTCAATTAAATACTCTTGACTATATTTTATGCTGTTGTTTCCTTCTAATCTTGATGACAATGTTTGCAATGATTAGAATAGAGGAGAATAGAATAGAATAGTTTCTTTATTGTCATTGTAACATGAACCATGTACAACGGAATTTAAAAATGTCAGCCAGTCAGTGCACCATTCAAACATTTCTAAAAGCTAACGATACATACAAGATAAAATATTAAAAGATAAACAACTAAAATAAATATCACGAAAATAGCACGCATAAACACCCAACCCTCCATCCTTCTGTCGATTCCACAGTGTCCCACAGTCCCTGCGTTCCTTGGCGGCTACATTTAGTGCTTTTATAGCAGTGGGGTAAAAACTGTTTTTTAGTCTATTCGTCCTTGTCCTTGTAGATCTGTACCGTCTGCCTGACGGCAACACAGTCACATCTTACGATCCCAGTCCATTTTCCCCGCTATACCACGGGCACTGACCTCCCCAGCATTGAAGGGATCTATAGTACTGCCTCAGAGGTGCTGCCTCAAAAATGCAGCCGGCATCACCAGAGACCCCTGGCCACGCTCTCATTTGTCTCCTGCCATCGGGAAGAAGGTACAGGAGTCTGAAAACAGTCAATCTCCAGGATCAGGAATAGCTTCTTCTCAACAACCATCGGGCTATTCAACATAGAAACATAGAAACATAGAAAATAGGTGCAGTAGTAGGCCATTCGGCCCTTCGAGCCTGCACCACCATTCAATATGATCATGGCTGATCATCCAACTCAGTATCCTGTAACTGCCTTCTCTCCATACCCCCTGATCCCTTTAGCCACAAGGGCCACATCTAACTCCCTCTTAAATATAGCCAATGAACTGTGGCCTCAACTACCTTCTGTGGCAGAGAATTCCAGAAATTCACCACTCTCTGTGTGAAAAATGTTTTTCTCATCTTGGTCCTAAAAGATTTCCCCCTTATCCTTAAACTGTGACCCCTTGTCCTGGAGTATGACGTATGACGTATGAAGTATGGACACTATGAAGCTCAACAAAACTACACGCCATGAAACATCTTGATGGTACGAGGGATATTGGGATTTTGTTTTAAATTTCATGAACTTATTTTGTTGATGTTATCTATGAGAACAGTGTTTACAGACCTGTTGTTACTGCAGCAAGTAAGAATGTCATCATTCCACAGCGGCAGACAAAAATGCTGGAGAAACTCAGCGGGTGAAGCAGCATCTATGGAGCGAAGGAATAGGTGGCGTTTCAGGTCGAGATTTTTCCAGCATCTGCAGTTCTTTCTTCAACATTCCATATCGCTACATCCGACAATTAAACTGTTGGCCATCTTAATAGTCCTTAATGAAGGACAGAAGCGTTTAAACAAATTCAAGTCTCTTTCGTTTCAATGGGTATTCTTTGCATTGAGAAGAATTTCGACAATGTGACTGCAGAGCTCCTTCAGTTTCAATGTTGGGCGCTGTGGATGAATACTTGGGGTTTTCTGAATGTCATAACTTATAGCTCCAGGCGCCAAGACAAATAACAAAAGGAAACAGAACGCTTCTGTGGACCACACAATTTCAACTTCAGTTTGACTCCAGGATTCAACCACCAATCCCTAATTTTATGACCCACTAGATATCCGAGTAAGATCCAGTATTTTAAAAGAGAGCTATAATTCCGACATGTTGAAATGTCCTCACGAACAACTTATAACTTAGTGAACAAGAAAATGCTAATTTCGAAGCTTGCGGTGATTTGATTCATTAAATTATTTTATTTCCTGATTGCTTGTATCATTGTCCATTTTGGATCAATCTACTGTTCACTTCAGCTGACGGAAAATAAAGGGTAATCATTTATAAATCACTTCAAATAAAATCACATTTGTAAATTAATTTGAAAGTGAATAAATTATGATGAAACTAAGCACAAAAGATGTGAAAGATATTTCTTTTCCAGTATAAAACGCATTTGTATTTTTTTTATAGAATTCAGGAGAGGGTTTGACATTAAACATTTTCCACAGCGAGCTAACCTTCGAATGTTTAAATGTTTGTGGCCGCCATCATCTCTTTAAAAGAGGAAAAAGATGGATCAGAGGTTAGGAAAAATCCATGTGGACAAAAGGCTTCATTCAGGAACCTAAATGATACTTTGTGGACGGATCCATCATTCCAGTTTTGCATCCGGGCAGTGCTAAACACAGCAGCCAGGTTCATATCTGACAACTACAAGAGGCAGAGCTCAGTCTCCAGAATGATAAACGACCTTAAGCTTCATCCACCTACTACTCATCGCAAGTTCATCAGAATGACAACATTCCACAAGATCAGGAATATCAAGATTCAAGATTCAAGATTCAAGAGAGTTTATTGTCATGTGTCCCAGATAGGACAATGCAATTCTTGCTTTGCTTCAGCACAACAGAATATCGAAGACATAAATACCACTATTGATTTAATGATGGACCACATCCAGTTAACCGGTGCTGGCTCGAAGGGCCGAATGGCCTCCTCCTGCACCTATTTTCTATGTAACCCAAGCACCCATAGACATGTCAACCAGAAGCTACCAAACTGGAAATTATTTCATTCCACACGGCACTTCATTAGCATTCCCTAACTTGTTTTTCTTCAAGACAGCAAGGGATTGGAGTAACCTACCAGCCAGCATCAGAGATCTCCAGAACATCAACACATACAAAGATGCATCTCCTAAACCATCTCCACCTTGACTAGCATGTCCCCCACCATCATAGTGCTGAGCTGGAGATTTTCAGCGTACTACATCCAGACTCAGATCCAGTTTTACACCCACTAGAACATGTACAGATCAAGAGCCATGAGTGGTGAAGGTGCCTTTGAACTGCAGGTTCTGTGTCTGTGTGAATCTTTGCACAGGGACTAAATCTGTCAAACGCCAGAAGCTACAGATGCTGTAATCCTGAGCAAACAAGCAAAGTGCCGGAGGAACTCAGCAAGTCAGGCAGCATCTGTGGAGGGAATGGGCAGGTGACGTTTTGGGTCAGGACCCTACTTCAGTTTGATGATGGACAGACCTTCAGTCTGAAGAATAGTTCTGACCCAAAACATCCATGAGAGTTGCATAAAGCAAGGTCTGAGTTATTGACGTTATCTTCCTGCACTTATGATTTCTGAAACGTGTAAAAAATCAATTTTCTATTACTCCACACCTTTCAGAATGAAGAGAACAGAAAATGGCTTTTTTTACACAAGTCTCAGAAATTGTAAGTGCAGGAAGATAACGGCAAGAACTCAGACCTTGCACTATGCAGCTCTCGTGACCACATTTTCCTTTACATTACCTCAAAGGTCAGGAACTCAAACATTGTCTTTGCCTGTGGCTTCATCTACCTGCACTTCCCGCTTGGGTACAGGAAGGAACTGCAGATGCTGGTTTACACCGAAGGTAGACACAAGACACTGGAGTAACTCAGCGGGACAGGCAGCATCTGTGCAGGGAATTGAAAAACAATGTTTAGGGAAGAAAGAGACACGACCTGAAACATCGTCTGTCCGTTCCCTCCACAGATGCTGCCTGACCTGCTGAGTTCTATCAAGCACTTTGTGTTTTGCCCAAACTAGCATTGATGTTGTTATTAACTGGTCAAGAATCATTGATAAATTATTTCAGATATACTGAGTCATTTAGTTTCTTTACACCCAGCAGCAACTAAACAGTAATTCCTGCAAGTCAGTAATTTGCTAATGACAACATTTACTTTCACAAAATATTCTTTAAAATAGCAAATTAAATAATCATAAATCTTTGTCCAGCTTCGATTGTCATGAAAGGACTGGGATGAGGAAAAACCTTTTCACCTGAAGAGTTGTGAATCTGTGGAATTCTCTGCCACAGAGGGCAGTGGAGGCCAATTCACAGGATGTTTTCAAGAGAGAGTTAGATTTAGCTAATGGAATCAAGGGGTATGGGGAGAAGGCAGGAGCTGGGTACTGATTTTGGATGATCAGCCATGATCATATTGAATGGCGGTGCTGGTTGGAAGGGCTGAATGGCCTACTCCTGCACCTATTTTCAATGATAGAAAATTATTTTAATTTGTCTTTATATTTTTTAATCAAAGCCACTACTGAAAATGATCAAGTACTGTGCAATAGTGGCTTCCAGCTTGGTTCTTGGTTTGTTGGTCCTCCAAAATATTCCAAATGGAATTTAAACGGGAGGTGGTGAAGGGAGGGCTTAAGCCAGAAGGGGTTATTGGGAAGAAAGAGCTACTTTAAATGTAGTTGCATCTGGTTGGGTAACTATAGTTGGGTGGAGATTATTCCATGCTTTAATTGTGTGTGCGGGGGAAGAACGAATTGCTGTACACATCTGCCTTTGTAGCTGGGATCACAAATTGGATCGAATGCCCTCGTCTGCTCCTAATTGGTTTGGGTTTGGTGTAGGTCTTGTAGTGTATGTCCAGCTGACCATTTAACATTTTGTAAAAACAGGTCAAACGGTGAGCTTCACGTCTGTCTGTCTTGGAGAGGGTTCCACCCCGACCAGAGAATTCAGAAGTTTGGTGACACTCGCTTCTCTCTCATAGGTGTTAGTAACAAATCGAGCTGCCTGTCTTTGGACACGTTCGATGGAAGAAATGTTTTTATTTGTGTATGGGTCCCATGCTGCAACTGCGTAGTCCAAATGAGGTCTAACGAGGGTGAAGTATAACTTCTCGTTGACAGAAGCTAAACAATGATGAAAGTTGCACCTCAGGAAGTTTAGGACACCTGTTGCTTTCACCGTTGCATGATGAGTCTGACCATTCCAACGCAGATCATTCTGCAATTTGATGCCAAGATACTTGGTTTGTTTGGATTCTTCAAGGGTGACACCAAGTATATTGTAAGATGTTTCGCCTGGATTCCTCTTTCTGGTGACACGCATGGTTTCACATTTGGAAGGGTTGAACTGCATGCCCCATTGTTGTGACCACTCAACCATAGTATCGAGATCCTTTTGGAGAGCTTGAGCTGAGATGGGAAAGTGTGAGTTTAGCAAGTAGTAGGAGTTAGCCAGGATACAGCACGTGTGTAAGTAGCATTAAAATGGGAACTTTGGGCAACATTTTGACAGAATCACAATGACAAAATAAATCCAAACCAGCATGAGCCATAATTAATAAAAACACACGTTTACAGCAGTCATAGACTGCCGCAAGCAGGGCTGGAAGGCAAGGTGTACGCCCATCGAGGTTGGCTGCAGAGGTTTTGCAGGGCAATCGCTCCACAAAGCCTTGAGTGCACTGGGCATCAACGGAGTGGTGAGGAGAAGGGCCATGAACAACACCACAGAGGCAGCGGAGAAGGCCTCGAGATGGCTCTGGATCAGGAGAGGAGGTCCATGGGGAGCAGCAAATGCCACCTGAACACAAGTCGTGGTCTGATCAACCACGGCTGGGTCGCCTGGGTGAGGGTGTCTGATGTTGAAAGACCCGAAACACCTAATGACCCCAGGCTACATCACTGATTAGATTAGATTCGTTTATTGTCATTCAGACCTTTCGGTCTGAACGAAATTTTGTTTCCCTGCAGTCATACATATAATTTAAAAAATGACAAAAACACACAATCAACACAAATTTAACATCCACCACAGTGAGTTCACCAAACACCTCCTCACTGTGGTGGAAGGCAAAATCTTAAAGTCTCTGTCTCTTCCCTCTTTGTTCTCCCTCTGCGCCGAGGCGACGGCTCAAACTCCGCGGGTGGTCGCTGCCTCCGCCACAGCTCCAGGACCGAGCCGGGTCTCCGCTGCTGCTGCTGCTGCCACCGCTACACACTGATGATGTGTTCAGGAGCATCAAGAGATGTTTTTTTTTAATCAATTATGGTTTCAAGTTAATTATCTTGAAAATAGGACCTCATTTTTTACTCAGCTATACAATGGTTTTTGTGGCTATTTTTGTAGCTTTGACGTTCTTCTTGCAATGTCACAGAGCTGGTTCCAAAGGTTTGTTGTACCTCTCCCAGGGACTCCACATTTCCACAATGCATACAGTATCCACCTGTTGAATGAGGAAGTAAAGGCGTGGTCTTGTGGGTCTCTCCTGGTTGCAGCCAAGTCAATAGACAATAGATACAGGAGGAGGCCATTCAACCCTTCGAGCCAGCACCGCCATTCAATGTGATCATGGCTGATCATCCCCAATCAGTACTCCGTTCCTGCCTTCTCCCCATATCCCCTGACTCCGCTATTTTTAAAAGCCCTATCTAGCTCACTCTTGAAAGTACCCAAAGAACCTGCCTCCACCATCCTCGGAGGCAGAGAATTCCACAGACTCACAACTCTCTGTGAGAAAAAGTATTTCCTCGTTTCCGTTCTTCTTCTTGCGTATGGCGTGCACAGCCTAGAGTTGTAGGACAACTTGTTCTATTTGATCTTATTTGACTGTGCACGCCGGGTTGATTGCATTCGTCAAAACAGGGCGGACCGCGTGAAGGTTGCAATCTCCCACCCTCTCGTCTCCGTTCTAAATGGCTTACTCCTTATTCTTAAATTAAGTCCACACTGCAGAGGTCCACAAACACTGAGTGGAGGAGGATTCTTCAATGATGTGTCGGCAACCAGAACCTGACCACCCACCAGCCACCATTTCACCGAAAGCTTCTATAAGGTGAGTAGCGACAGACACAGTTCCAAAGATTTACAGGTTCGTTGGTTAATTGGCTTCGGTGAAGATTGTAAATTGTCCTTAATGTATAGGGGAGTGCTGGTCTATGGGGTGATCGCTGGTCTGCGCAGACTCAGTGGGCCGGTGGGCCTGTTTCTGCGCTGTATCTCTAAACTAAACTAAATAGACCATTCGCTGCTTCATGCAACTAAATTTCAGGCAGGAAAAAGCAACTGTGTTTTACCTTGAGTGTGGGGAGTCACGAGTCGAGAGGGTTTTATTGTCCTGTGTCCCAGATAGAACTATGAAGTTCTTACTTGCTGCAGCACAACTGAATATGTAAACAGTACATAATGGGAGAAAAAAAGTTCAGTATGTGTATACACATGCACACATACTCAATAAATAAACAAATATAGTGCAGTAATAACAACAGTCTGTGTAGTTCAGAGCTTATTTGTTGTTGTGTTTAATAGCCTGATGGCTGTGGGGAAGAAGCTGTTCCTGAACCTGGATGTTACAGTTCTCAGGCTCCTGTACCTTCTTCCCAATGGCAGTGGAGAGATGAGTGTGTGGCCAGGATGGTGTGGGTCTCTGATGATGCTGGCTGCCTTTTTGAGGCAGCGACTGCGATAGATCCCTTCGATGGAGGGGAGGTCAGAGCCGATGATGGACTGGGCAGTGGTCGCAACGTTCTGCAGTCTTTTCCGCTCCTGGACGCTCAAGTTGTCGAACCCAGGCCACGATGTAACCGGTCAGTATGCTCTCTACTGTGCACCTGTAGAAGTTCACGAGAATCCTCTTTGAGTCTGTTCTCCATGTTTGGTGATCACCATCTGCTTGGAAGGACTGAAATGGTTCTGCATTATTCAGACATTTCACAGGAGTGTAGTCCACCATCAGTGGAC
Organism: Leucoraja erinaceus; assembly: GCF_028641065.1. Lineage (NCBI taxonomy): Eukaryota > Metazoa > Chordata > Chondrichthyes > Rajiformes > Rajidae > Leucoraja > Leucoraja erinaceus. Next base: position 36,227,587 of record NC_073397.1, read on the forward strand.
AATGAAACAGTTGGGACAACATACTGCACCTGCCTTTACAGAATAAAAAACTGTTTAACTTCATTGAAGTCTTGATATCGAAGATGGCTGTGATTATAAAATGGATGGTTCCGGGTTCTATACGAGCCATTTCAAGAGCAAGGCATTCATATACCAATTTACAGCACGGAAACAGGCCATCTCGACCCTTCTAGTCCGTGCCAAACACATAATCTCCCCTAGTCCCATACACCTGCGCTCAGACCATAACCCTCCATTCCCTTCCCATCCATATAACTATCCAATTTATTTTTAAATGATAAAAACGAACCTGCCTCCACCACCTTCACTGGAAGCTCATTCCACACAGCCACCACTCTCTGAGTAAAGAAGTTCCCCCTCATGTTACCCCTAAACTTCTGTCCCTTAATTCTCAAGTCATGTCCCCTTGTTTGAATCTTCCCTACTCTCAGTGGGAAAAGCTTATCCACGTCAACTCTGTCTATCCCTCTCATCATTTTAAGACCTCTATCAAGTCCCCCCTTAACCTTCTGCGCTCCAAAGAATAAAGCCCTAACTTGTTCAACCTTTCTCTGTAACTTAGTTGCTGAAACCCAGGCAACATTCTAGTAAATCTCCTCTGTACTCTCTCTATTTTGTTGACATCCTTCCTATAATTAGGCGACCAAAATTGTACACCATACTCCAGAATTCCTAATGCATGATTATTTTTCCTTCTGAAGAATCACACGACATGCAATCAATCACATCCCAGCTATCATTTTAACCCAAGGGTTTTCTGTAATATATTGTTTTTCACACGTCATTAATGTGTATTCGTGGACCAGGGGGTAGAGCTGCTGCCTCACAGCTCCAGGGACCCGGGTTCGATCCTGACCTCGGGTGCTGTCTGTGTGGAGCTTGCATGTTCTCCCCCTGACCTCTGGGTGCTCCAATTCCCTGCTACATCTCAAAGATGTGCGGGTTTGTGGGTTTAATTGATGTCTGTAAACTGCCCGCATTGTGTAGGGAGATGAATGGTTACCTCATATTATAGTTATCAACATTATATTATTGATTATTATATATTATTATCTGTGTTATTCCATTTACAGACATATTAAGCTGCAGCAGGTAACCAAGTAAGAAGTCTGAAGAATGGTCTTGACCCGAAACGTCACCCATTCCTTCTCTCCAGAGATGCTGCCTGTCCCGCTGAGTTACTCCAGCGTTTTGTGTCTATCTTCAGAATTTTATTTGTAAGAATGAACTGCAGATGCTGGTTTAAATCGAAGGTAGACACAAAATGTTGGAGTAACTCAGTGGGACAGGCAGCATCTCTGGAGAGAAGGAATGGGTGACATTTCAGGTCAGACTGATAAAACTGGTAAAAGTATCCCGTGTGTGGCAACATTTAGGAACAATCTCTGGGAACAATTCATCCAGCAATCTCCTTTGTGAGTGACATTCTTCAGACTGTTGTCTCGACCCGAAACGTCACCCATTCCTTCTCTCCCGAGTTGCTGGTTCACCCGCTGAGTTACTCCAGCATTTTGTGTCTATCTTTAAGAATTTCACTGTTCCATGATAATTACTTTCTTCACTTTTAATGAATCTTAACATTTAATTTGTAGAGGTCTTACTTTCTTAACATTGTTTCACATTGTCTGTCGAGAGTCACAATTTTGAGATCCTGAGTATGGAAAAATTATAGATGGATCCAAAATTCTGTAGTAACTCAGTGGGACAGGCAGCATCTCTGGAGAGAAGGAATGGGTGACGTTTCGTGTTGAGACCCTTCTTCAGACTGATAAAACTGGTAACATTATCCCGTGTGTGGCAATATTTAGTAACAATTTGATCGTGGTGATCTCTGGGAACAATGCTTCCAGCAATGTCCTTCGTGAGTCAGATTTTGTATTAGCTCTTTTGGAGTTTTCTTTTTTTCCAATAACAACTTCGGTTTCGGTTCATCATTGCCAGTTGCTGAGGTGCCGTGAATAGTTGTGTGTTGCACGGTATCCAAACAGATCAGATCAATACAATCAAGTTTCCAAGCCAACCTTCAAGTACAATAGGTAGAGCAAAGGGGAAGATACAGAGCGCAGAATATAGTTCTCAGCATTGTAGTGCATCAGGCAGTGTAGCACGTGGAAGGAACTGATGTGTTACAGTGCTGGGAACAATGCTGTACTACAGTTATACTGATTAGTTTAGTTTAGTTTAGTTTAGTTTAGTTTAGTTTAGTTTAGTTTAGTTTAGTTAAGGTTAGTTAAGTTAAGTTAAGGTTAGGCTAGTTTAGTTTAGTTTAGTTTAGTTTAGTTATGTTAGGTTGAATTGAGTTGAGTTGAGTTGAGTTTAGGTGAGTTTAGTTTAGTATAGAATAGTTTAGAGATAGAGCACGAACACAGGTCCTTTAGCCCACCGAGTCCACGCCGACCAGCGATCCCCGTACACTAGCGTATCCTACACACCAAGAACAATGTACAATTTTACCAAAGTCAATTAACCAACAAACCTGTGTGTGTTTGGGTGTGTTTGGAGCGCGGGAGGAAACCGGAGCATCTGGCAAAAACCCACGCAGGTCACAGGGAGAACGCACAAACTCCATACAGACAGCACCCTTAGTCAGGATCGAACTCCGGTCTCTGGCATTGTAAGGCAGCAACTCTACCGCTGCGCCATCATGCCCCCCTAATCCAGGGCACTACTGATGTACACTACTACGGTTGTTATGGGAGATTTCAACATGCAGGTAGACTGGGTAATCAGGTTGGTACTTGACCCAAGAAAGGGAGTTTGTGGAGTGCCTCTGTGATGGATTCTTAGAGCAGCTTGTATTGGAGCCTACCAGGAGAAAGCAATTCTGGATTTAGTGTTATGTAATCAACCTAATTTGACAAAGGAACTTGAGGTTAAGGAGCCATTGGGAGGTAGTGACCATAATATGGTAAGTTTTAATCTAAAATTGGAGAGGGAGAGGGTAGATCGGAGGTGTCGGTGTTATAGTTGAATAAAGGGGACTATGGAGCCATGAGGGAGGAGCTGGCCAAAGTTGACTGGAAAGATACCCTAGCAGGGATGACAGTGGAACAACAATGGCAGGTATTTCTAGGAATAATACAGAAGGTGCAGGATCAGTTCATTCCAAAGAGGAAGAAAGATTCCAAGGGGAGTAAGGGGCGACCGTGGCTGACAAGGGACGTCAGGGACAGTATAAAAATAAAAGAGAAGAAGTACAATGTAGCAAAGATAAGCGGAAAGCAAGAGGATTGTGTAATGTTTAAAGAGCAACAGAAGATAATTTAAAAGACAATACGGGGAGAAAAGTTGAGGTACGAAGGTAAGTGCCAAGAATATAAAGGAGGATGGTAAAAGCTTCTTTAGGTATGTGAAGAGAAAATAATTAGTTAGGACAAAAGTTGGACTCTTGAAGACTGAAAAAGGTGAATTTATTATGGGGAACAAGGAAATGGCAGATGAGTTGAACGTACTTTGGATCCGTCTTCACTAAGGAGGACACAAACAATCTTCCTGATATAGTAGTGGCCAGAGGATCTGGGGTGACAGAGGAACTGAAGGAAATCCACAATAGGCAGGAAATGGTTTTGGGTAGACTGATGGAACTGAAGGCTGATAAATCCCCAGGGCCTGATGGTCTGCATCCCAGGGTACTTAAGGAAGTGGCTCTAGAAATAGTGGATGCATTGGTGATCATTTTCCAATGTTCTATAGATTCAGGATCAGTTCCTCTGGATTGGAGGGTAGCTAATGTTATCCCACTTTCTAAGAAAGGCAAGAAAGAGAAAACAGGGAATTATAGACCAGTTAGCCTGATATCGGTGGCGGGGAAGATGCTGGAGTCAATCATAAAAGATGAAATAGCGGCACATTTGGAAAGCAGTAACAGGATTGGTCCGAGTCAGCATGGATTTACGAAGGGGAAATCATGCTTGACTAATCTTTTGGAATTTTTTGCGGATGTAACTAGGAAAATGGACAAGGGAGAGCCAGTGGATGTAGTGTACCTGGACTTTCAGAAAGCATTCGATAAGGTCCCAAATTGGGGCACATGGTATTGGGGGTAGGGTGCTGACATGGATAGAAAATTGGTTGGCAGACAGGAAACAAAGAGGAGGGTCCCTTTCAGAATGCCAAGCAGTGACTAGTGGAGTACCGCAAGGCTCGGTGCTGGGACAGCAGTTATTTACAATATATATTAATAATTTAGATGAAGGGATTACAAATAACATTAACAAATTTGCAGATGACACATAGAAACATAGAAACATAGAAATTAGGTGCAGGAGTAGGCCATTCGGCCCTTCGAGCCTGCACCGCCATTCAATATGATCATGGCTGATCATCCAACTCAGTATCCCGTACCTGCCTTCTCTCCATACCCCCTGATCCCCTTAGCCACAAGGGGCCACATCTAACTCCCTCTTAAATATAGCCAATGAACTGGCCTCAACTACCCTCTGTGGCAGAGAGTTCCAGAGATTCACCACTCTGTGTGTGAAAAAAGTTCTTCTCATCTTTCCCCTTATCCTTAAGCTGTGACCCCTTGTCCTGGACTTCCCTAACATCGGGAACAATCTTCCTGCATCTAGCCTGTCCAACCCCTTAAGAATTTTGTAGGTTTCTATAAGATCCCCTCTCAATCTCCTAAATTCTAGAGTATAAACCAAGTCTATCCAGTCTTTCTTCATAAGACAGTCCTGACATCCCAGGAATCAGTCTGGTGAACCGTCTCTGCACTCCCTCTATGGCAATAATGTCCTTCCTCAGATTTGGAGACCAAAACTGTACGCAATACTCCAGGTGTGGTCTCACCAAGACCCTGTACAACTGCAGTAGAACCTCCCTGCTCCTATACTCAAATCCTTTTGCAATGAAAGCTAACATACCATTCGCTTTCTTTACTGCCTGCTGCACCTGCATGCCTACCTTCAATGACTGGTGTACCGTGACACCCAGGTCTCGCTGCATCTCCCCCTTTCCCAATCGGCCACCATTTAGATAATAGTCTGCTTTCCCATTTTTGCCACCAAAATGGATAACCTCACATTTATGACACAAAGCTGGGTGGCAGTGTGAACTGTGAGGTGGATGCTATGAGAATGCAGGGTGACTTGGACAGGTTGGGTGAGTGGGTAGATGCATGGCAGATGCAGTTTAATGTGAATAAATGTGAAGTTATCCATTTTGGTAGCAAAAACAGCAAGGCAGATTATTATCTTAATGGTGTCGATGGGAAAAGTGGAAGTACAACGGGATCTAGGGGTCCTTGTTCTTCAGTCAATGAAAGTAAGCATTCAGGTACAGCAGGCAGTGAAGAAAGCAAATGGCATTCATAACAAGAGGAGTCGAGTATAGTAGCAAAGAGGTCCTTCTGCACTTGTACAGGGCCCTAGTGACACCACACCTAGAGTATTCTGTGCAGTTTTGGTCTCCAAATTTTAGGAAGGACATTCTTGCTATTGAGGGAGTGGAGCATGGGTTCACAAGGTTAATTCCCGGGATGGCGGGACTGTCATATACTGAGAGAATGGAGCGGCTGGGCTTGTATACTCTGGAATTTAGAAGGATGAGAAGGGATCTTATTGAAACATATAAGATTATTAAGGGTTTGGGCACGCTAGAGGCAGGAAACACGTTCATATGAAGAAAGACTGGATAGACTCGGTTTGTACTCGCTAGAATTTAGAAGATTGAGGAGGGATCTTATAGAATTAAGGGGTTGGACAGGCAGGAAGATTATTCCCGATGTTGGGGAAGTCCAGAACAAGGGGTCACAGTTTAAGGATAAGAGGGATATAACCGCCACTTGTGATAAACGTCTAGCCCAAAAGGCAACTATAACACCCTCCTTAGTTTCCTGCCTAAAACTTTATAGATTTTGGAATGATATTTTTGAAATATTTACAAAATTATTCAAGACAAGAATGGAACCTAATACTGAAATGATTATATTTGGTGTAATGGAAGATGGGAATAAATTGAACACATCTCAAAATCTATTCCGTAACTATGGTTTAATAATAGCAAAAAAATTAATACTTAAATTTTGGAAGGGTACATCAATACCAATGCTTAAAATGTGGATTGCAAGTATGTTGGACACCGCTCATCTTGAGGAAATGCGATTCCTCCTAATGGATAAATCAGACCAATTCATAACGAGTTGGTCTCCATTCGTCGTTTTTTTGGAATCATATGGTGCAACACAATTGTAAAAAATAACTGTTTCAGGACTGGACGAGGGTTGGTCAAGATTATAAATAATGATCTCCTTTTCTTTTTTATTTTATTTTCTTTTCACTATTTTCTCTCTCAACTTTCTTCATTTACTCGTTTTCTTTCTTCACACACTATATATTTCACATCTTTCTATCCTTTACTATCTAACTTCTTTTTCTTATTCTCATCTTTTTTCAATGTAACAAAAAAAAAAAAAAAAGAAGTTGTACATAAAATGTATTATGAAAATATATATTAGGGCACTTTGGTGCCATATGACTGTACTTACTTCTAATAAAATAAAATATTAAAACCCCCACTACCTTGTGGCCAAATCCAGTCACGGAAAAGGCTCCAGGATTAAACCTCAAGAAAATCCGGAGTTGGAGCCCCTAAGGCAGTTTGTCGTTGTGTCCAACCTCGCTCTGGCAGCTCCTGCGATGGCACTGGTGCCAAACTGTAACGGCCCTGCTGTTCCTTTGGATCAATCAGCGACATGGAGAGGGAGGGGGCGTGCTGCATGGGCAACAGCCTGTCCTCCATATGACATCTATCGCCCAGGCTTGCATCCGACCAGGACGTATCTCCCATGGTCAGTCATGACCGAGTGGAGCCGACTACTAAACCTTTGGAAAAATGCTCAACTTCCAAGTATTCTTGTCTCAATGGACAAAAGTTGTTGCCCTTTGAGTTCCGTGATCAGATTTCAGAAACTCCCTCCAGAGATGCTGCCTGACCCGCAGACTTACTCCAGCAGTTTGTGTCTATCTTCAGAAACAGTTAACTGGCTGGTACAGTTTTATAGACTCTTTTATGTTTTCTTTCACTTATCCATGATATAATTTCAAACCAAATCCACAATTACAGGGGACACTGTGGTTGCCTCCTGGATCTTCTGTCACACAGCGGACTTTGATGTGGCCCTGACCACAATCTGGTTCTTTTTTATTGCAATACGGCACTGGCAACTCTGGCCAAGAAACGTGTTCAACGTTGCTCTTCCCTAAGACAATTTCAACTGCACAACATGGCTTTTTAAACAACATCTATCCTAAATTGTATGAATGAATTTCCAGCGGGTGACACCAAAAGCCTGGAGACACAAGGGAACTGCAGACCTTGGAATCTGAAGCAAAATACAAAGTGCTGGAGGATCCCAGCTGGTCAGGCAGCATCTGTGGAGGGAATGGACAGGCACTGCTTGAAGTTGTACATCTCTCGATAGACACAAAATGCTTGGGGGTGGGGGGGGGGGGGGGGGGGGGGGGGGGAGAAACTGAGAGGTGGGGGCAGGATAAAAACTTTTCTAAGTTAGACATAAGGGCTGGAGAAACTCAGCGGGTGCAGCAGCATCTATGGAGCGAAGGAAATAGGCGACGTTTCGGGCCGAAACCCTTCTTCAGACTGATGTATGGTGGCGGGGGGGGGGGGGGGAGAAAGGAGAAAGGAAGAGGAGGAGCCTGAGGGCTGACAGGGAGCTGACAAGTGGAGGAGACAGCAAGGGCTACCGGAAATTGGAGCAGTCAATGTTTATGCTGCTAGGGTGCAAACTGCCCAAGCGGAATATGAGGTGCTGCTCCTCCAATTTCCAGTGGTGCTCACTTTGGCCATGGAGGAGGCCCAGGACAGAAAGGTCGGATTCGGAATGAGAGGGGGAGTTGAAGTGCTGAGCCACCGGGAGATCAGGTTGGTTAATATGGACTGAGCGGAGGTGTTGGGCGAAACGATCGCCAAGCCTGCGCTTGGTCTCACCGATGTAGATCAACTGACATCTAGAGCAGCGGATGCAATAAATGAGGTTGGTGGCGATGCAGGTGAACCTCTGCTGCACCTGGAACGACAGCTTGGGTCCTTGAGTCCAAAACTATTCTATCTCAGCATTGGACCAGATGCCCTTTCACCAAACTTTTGATATCCCCTCCTCAATGTTAATTTTGTTAACACCACATCTATTTTCTCACTTCCTTTTAACTTTGAATTTTGAATATTGAAATTAATGATTTGGGTTTTTTTTTTAAAGCCACAACATGGAAACGTCCTTCATCCCACTGAGTCCATGCCAGTCATCGTTCACCCGTTTACACTAGTTCTACGTTATTCCACTTTCTCATCCACTCCCTGCCCATTAGCCTGCAGTTAGCCTGCACGTGTCATGTTGTTACATGTGGGCAGAGCACCAAGGCAAATTCCTTGTATGTGAATACTTGGCCAATAAACTTACTTACTTAAATCTCATTGTGACTGTCCGCAGAAAACCAACCACTATTTCTCTCTGCTTCAATTCAATATGATACGATAAAACGTTATTAACAAATGGAGCTGCTCAAAATTTGAATGAGAAAATTAATTTTGCCTTTAATCATGAGAATATACTAGCAAAAATTGATTGCAGAGATAAGAAATAATTCTGTTAACTGTTTCAGTGAAATATTTTCAACGTTAGGAATATATCCTTAAAAAAATCTATATCAGCTGCACTCTATTTTATAAAAAGAGGAATGGCCTGAGCAGGTTGTAACTGGAGTTTTAAATCTACAAAGGTTCGAAATCCAGTTGTATGGTCGTAAGGGTCAGCGTTTGTGTAAATTTCCTGAATGTTTATCCAATTTTCACAGTGTGGCACGGTGGCGCAGCTTAGAGCTTCTGCCTCACAGCACCAGAGACCCTGGTTCGATCCCAACCACGGGTGCTGACTGTGTGGAGTTTGTACGTTCTCGCTGTGACCGAATGGGTTTTCTCCGGGTGTTCTGGTTTCCCCCCACATTCCATAAGACGTGCAGGTTTGTAGGTTGACTGGCATCTTTTGTTTGCCCCCTAGTGCGTAGGATGCGTACCTGGGATAACATGGAAACAGCGTGAACGGGTGATCGATGGCCAGCATGGACTCGGTGGGCCAAAGGGCCTGTTTCAACACTGTATCTCCAAACCAAACTACATTGCAATGTCAGTTAAAACTAACCTACATGAGCAGAGACAGTGACAGAGAAACTGTTACCATCCACGCCCAATGCCCGTTTATTTGTTCCATGTTCCTGTTGTTATCTGAGACCTCCATATTGAGTGCCATTCGCATAAAAACCACAACACCTATGGCCATGTGTCGGAGTGACTTTGAGGTAAAACTGGAAAGGGGTGACGTTAGAGATATGGGCACATGCAAACAATACCAAATCAAACCACAACATGTGACACAGACTTAAAGCACTCACAAACAAATTTGTTGCTAATTAAATTGACGTATTAACTTCTAATAAAATAAAAAAAATAAAATTAAAAAAAATTTACTTGTTGCAACTAATTACATTTACTAAGAATGATGAATCGATTTTTATGCAACGTATTAGTTGGGGGGAATAGCAGTATTCAACAATTATGTAAAGAGCATCATCTGGTTCTCCTAAAGAAGAAAGCTTTAGAGATGGGAAAATGAAAAAGGTTTATTAATAATTTTTAAAAAGTGCATTTCTGAGTTACAATCATTCCATGAATGGAATAGGACACGCTAGAGGCAGGAAACATGTTCCCGATGTTGGGGGAGTCCACAACCAGGGGCCACACAGTTTAAGAATAAGGGGTAAACAATTCAGAACGGAGATGAGGAAACACTTTTTCTCACAGACAGTTGTGAGTCTGTGGCATTTTTCTGCCTCAGAGGGCAGTGGAGGCGGGTTCTCTAGATGCTTTCAAGAGAGAGCTAGATAGGGCTCTTAAAGATAGCAGAGTCAGGGGATATGGGGAGAAGGCAGGAATTTGGGGATGATCAGCCAGTATCATATTGAATGGTGGTGCTGGCTCGAAGGGCTGAATGGCCTACTCCTGCACCTATTGTCTATTGTCTATGAACTTTCCCAAAGCACCTCTCAGATGGTGAATTTAACATTGGTTATACTCCAACGATAAAGGACAAAGACCCTGTACTCCACGTGTATGGGTCGTGAAGTACAATTGAACAAAAAAAAAGATAAATGTGAGCATGAGTCCTTACGCCCAAATATTCCAATATCTATCAACGGGATTCTTACTTGCAGCAACACAACAAGTCTATAAACATCGAAGGTAGACAAAAATGCTGGAGAAACTCAGCGGGTGAGGCAGCATCTATGGAGCGAAGGAAATAGGCAAAGTTTTGGCCCGAAACCCAAAGGAAATAGGCAACGTTTCGGGTCGAAACCCGAAGGGTTTCGGCCCGAAACGTTACCTATTTCCTTAGCTCCATAGATGCTGCCGCACCCGCCGAGTTTCTCCAGCAATTTTGTCTACCTTCGACCCGAAACGTTGCCTATTTCCTTTGGGTTTCGGGCCGAAACGTTGCCTATTTCCTTCGCTCCGTAGATGCTGCCGCACCCGCTGATATTAGTTCACGACTGCTCTCTGTTTTTGGTTGGATGGTCCAGTTGCCTGGCAACAGCTTGGGCGGTCACGGTGGCGCAGCGGTTGAGTTGCTGCCTTACAGCGCGTGTTGTGCCAGAGACCCTGGTTCGATCCCGACCACGGGTGCCGTCTGTACGGAGTTTGTACGTTCTCCCCGAGGGTTTTCACCGAGATCTTCGGTTTCCTCCCACACTCTAAACACGTGCCGGCTTGTAGGTTAATTGGCTTGGTAAATGTAAAAATTTTCCCTAGTGGGTTTAGGATAGTGTCAATGTGCGGGGATCGCTGGTCGGCGCGGACCCGGTGGGCCGAAGGGCCTGTTTCCGTGCTGTATCTCTAAACTAAACTAAACTAAACTAAAGAAGCTTTCACACTTCTATACCTTTTGCCCAATGGGAGAGGGGAGAAAAAGGTGTCCGGGGTGTGACCCATCCACAATTTTATACTGCTGGCCTTGCCGAGGCAGCGTGAGGTGTAGATGGAGTCAATGGAAGGGAGGTTGGTTTGTGTGATGGTCAGGGCTGTGTCCACAATTCTCTGCAATTGTTTGCGGTCTTCGATGGAGCTGTTCGCCCAGTTTCTGGATCAACCAAGGATATGGGTTCTTCACTGAGGGAGAAAGAACTCTAAGGTATTAACCAAGAAAAACGAGGTGATCCAAACAGTTAGTGTGAGCTGGCAGTAGTTAAATAAAGTAAGTCCGTTATTTCAAACTAATTTAAAAAAAATCACTGCTCTACATGGCCAAGTATAGATTTCTAGTTGAATGCATTACATAAATCTCACAGACTCAACGTATAAATCATGTGTGTATTTGTGCCCCTGTGCACAATTTATCAACTACCAGCTGTGCTAAATATTCACTAATGTTCACTAATTAAGATTATGTGGAGTAATTAGTTAATGGCCCTTAATAAAACCCACAGGAAAAAAGCATTTCAGTTTCTACTTAAATATAGAAATGAAGCTTATATTGTTTAAGAAGGAACTGCAGATGCAGGAAAATCGAAGGCAGACAAAAATGCTGGAGAAACTCAGCGGGTGCAGCAGCATCTATGGAGCGAAGGAAATAGGGAACGTTTCGGGCCGAAACCCTTCTTCAGACTGAAGCGTCAGGGGAAAGGCAAACGAGAGATATATAGACCTGAAGGGTCTCGGCCCGAAGTGTCTCCCATTCCTTCTCTCCAGGCCAGTCTGGAGAAGGGTCCCAACACGAAACGCTGCCTATTTCCTTCGCTCCATAGATGCTGCCTCACCGGCTGAGTTTCTCTAGCATTTTTGTCTACCCATTCCTTCTCTCCAGAACCAGTCTGAAGAAGGGTCTCGACCTGAAACGTCACCCATTCCTTCACTCCAGAGATGCTGCCTGTCCCGCTGAGTTTCTCCAGCATTTTGTGCCTATCGAGAGATATGGACGGTGTTATAGAGAAATATAGAACAAATTAATGAAAGATATGCAAAAAAAGTAACAATGATAAAGGAAACGGGCCATTGTTGGCTGTGGGATGGTTGAAAACAAGTTATACATCTCTCGATAGACACAAAATGCTGGAGTAACTCAGCAGGACAGGCAGGAGAGAAGGAATAGAGCAGATTTCATCGAAATGCGCCACCTACAGTTTTGTGTCCCAATTACAAGCAGCGGGCAGTGAGTTTTGTAACAGGCGGAGCAAGTTTTGCACATGTGGAATTGGGAGGTTTGCAGATGTTTTTATCAACAAGAACTTAAGTGATCATTTCTGACCCACCAGTCTGGCATGAAATTCTGCCGCATTCCTGCAATCAACCTTCTGTTACTTATTGTTGCAATTATTTATTAAAGTCATTGGCAACAATTGTTTCGGTTGGAGTCCCTTGTTGGATATTTCTTTTTTTTCAATTTTTGGTCTAAATACATTTTTATATAAGTATAAAACGTATATTAAAAATTATGTTGATATAATTACGTGATTTTCACAGATAAAAACTAACCATGTTATGAAAAAAAAGTGATGAAATTAATATTTTATTAGTTAATGTTGCAAAACAATGTAACTGCAACGTTAAGACAGGTACTAATGTTGTGTCCTTTATCCTTTATCTGAGCACTGTGGGCGACTTGATTGTATTCATGTACAGTCTTTTCTTTGAGTGGATAGCACACAAACAAAATTTTCTGGGTGGGACCCTTCTACAACGCAGTGTTGGTTTGGTTCCAACCATTGTTATATTCTCACTTCAGCAGCTACTTTGACATAGATTACTGAAGATTAGCCTTTCTGAAGAAGGGTCCTGAGCCGAAACATTGTCTGACAATTGCCTCCACAGATACTGCCTGACTGCTGAGTTCCTCCAGCACTTTGTGCTTAGTTCTAGTTTGCAGCATCTGCAGTTTCTGGTGTCTCTATGTCACAGTCCCACTGCCAAATCTCCTCAATGTGTTCCCACTTTGACAACTACTGACCAACATCTACTATGAACCCACTGTCTCCCATGGCTATCTGGACTACACTTCTTCCCACCCTGCTTCCTGTAAGGACTCTATCCCCTACTCCCAATTCCTCCATCTACGCCGCATCTGCACCCAGGATGAGGTGTTCTAAACCAGGGCATCGGAGATGTCCTCCCTTCAGCCCCCCCCCCCCCCCCCCCCCCCCACCCCCACAGTCTGAAGAAGGGTCTCGACCCAAAACGTCACCTATTCCTTCGCTCCATAGATGCTGCCTCATCCGCTGAGCTTCTCCAGCATTTTGTCCACCCACTTTGAAGAGGTTCTTCTCCTCCCTCCAGCAGGATTTCTATAAGACCCTCTCTCACTGCCCCCTCACCTTTCTGATTCTTGCTGCTCTCCTGCTGTGACCAGTTTGAAGAAGGGTCCCAACCCAGAAGGCCGTCTACTCCTTTCCTCCCGAGATGCTGCCTGGCTCTCACAGAACTATTGGAGAAAGGAGAGCTTTGTGGAGATTTTATAAGATCATAAGTGATAGGAGTAGAATTAGGCCATTTGGCCCATCAAGTCTACTTCTCCCTCCTAACCCCATTCTCCTGCCTTCTCCCCATAACCTCTGACACCATTTCACAGTGGGACAATAACATGGAGACACAAGAAATGGAATAGCCCAAGTGACGGAAGAGACTTTGTACTTGTGGTCCCGTTGCAAAAATGTATCCATCATTGGACTTTGTCCTGCATTTCAGCTAAATTTTTTTTTTTTAATTTATTAATTTCAGAATAATGTAGTTTGGATATCATTGAATAAGATTATTGCAAGTCAGACACCCAGCCAACCAAAAACAAAACTGATGATTTCTCCATCTGAAGAAGGGTCTCGACGCGAAACGTCACCCATTCCTTCTCCCCAGAGATGCAGCCTGCTGCGCTGAGTTAAGGGCCTGTCCCACTTACGCGATTTTTTTCGGCAACTTGCCGGCACCCGTCATAGTTGCAGCAGGTGGCTGAAAATGATCGAAGGTAGACAAAAGTGCTGGAGAAACTCAGCGGGTGCGGCAGCATCTATGGAGCGAAGGAAATAGGCAACGTTTCGGGCCGAAACCCTTCTTCAGGCTGAAAATGTTCAACATGTTGAAAATCCAACGGCGACCAGAAAAAGGTACGACTCTTTGGGTGACTACTCATGACCGTACAGGCGACATGTCACGGGGTGGTGCCTGTATGGTCGTGAGTAATCTCCCAAACAGTTGTACCTTTTTCTGGTTGCCGCTGGATTTTTAACATGTTGAAAATTTTCGGCCACCTGCTGCGACTATGACGGGTGCCGGCAGTTGCCGAAAAAAACACGTAAGTGGGACTGGCCCTTAACGCCAGCATGTTATGTCTATTTTCGGTTTAAAACAGCATCTGCAGTTCCTTCCTACAGATTTCTCCATCATGATTGCTTTACGATACGATAGAACTTTATATATCCCAGGAGGGAAATTGAGGCTCTTTGATCCTTTTCGTGAAGCAGTTGCTTGTAAGCAAACGCTGTTCAGAGAGTGCACTATTTTATTACAATCTGGCTGCATCTACAAAACTGCTCTGTGAATTTTCAGTCACCCATTCCTTCTCTCCAGAGATGCTGCCCGTCCCGCTGAGTTACTCCAGCGTTTCATGTCTCCCTGCAAATTCTCAACGTGATAATTCATATCATCGAAAACGTTAAAGAACCAGTGCTTGCAATATAATGTCTGGATAAATATTTGCTGTTCTGTATTCATTAAAATTTTTTAACTTACTCTCCTGAAGTAAAATACAAATTGGATCACAGCAGTGGTATTCGACTATATAGCAGGGAGGTCCAAATTTTTAATCCAAACCAATTCGAAGGACCACTTATGAGTAGCAAGCTTTATTTGTCCAAGCTATTCACAAAAATACATAAAACTAAGTGTTTTTTTTTTAAATGCCCAGCTGTTAATACCTTTTTCTCAGAGGGAAAACATTTCCCACTGATCTAAATCAGGAAGGTTTAACAGGGGAAAGATTTAATAGGAACTTGAGGGGCAACCAATTTCACACAGAAGGTGGTGGGATATGGAACGAGCTGCCGTACACGTGAGGCAGGTACAATAACAACATTTAAAAGACGCTTGGACAGGTACATGGTCTTAAAGATAGCGGAGCCAGGGGATATGGGGAGGAGGCAGGAACGGGGTACTGATTGGGGATGATCAGCCATGATCACATAGAATGGCGGTGCTGGCTCGAAGGTCCGAATGGCCTACTCCTGCACCTATTGTCTATTGTACATGGATCGGAAAGGTTTAGAGGGACATGGGGCAAATGGAGGCAGGTGGCACGAGGTTAAAAGGGGCATCAAGGTCAGCATGGGCAAGTTGGGATGAACAGCATGTTTCCATGCTCTACAAGTCTCTGACCTCACACACTGGACTGCAAGTGCAACCTTAACATAATAGTTTATAATAATAATAATGAAGAAAGGTCTCGACCCGCTATGTCGCCTATTCCTTCTCTCCATAGATGATGCCTCACCCGCTGAGTTTCTCCAGCATTTTTTGTCAACCTATTATAGTTTCAATGATTATTTATAACTATAAATATATTGTATTGCAATTTCCCAAAACATCAATAAATGGCATTCATACCATTGAGCTGGAAAGAGTGCAGAGAAGATTTACGAAGATGTTGCCAGGACTTGAGAGTGAGTTATAGGGAAAGGTTGTGTTAGCTCTGACTTTATTCCTTGGAGTGCAGAAGGATGAGAGGTGATCTTATAGAGGTGTATAAAATCATAAGGCCAATGGATAGGGTGAATGCACAGAGTCTTTTACCCTGAACAGGGGAATCGAGGACCAGAAGACATAAGTTTAAGATGAGAGGGGAAAGAATGGATAAGAATCCGAGGGGCGACTTTTTCACTCAATGGTGATGAGTATCCCCACCATCGAGGGGATCTACCACAGTCGCTGCCTCAAAAAGGCTGGCAGCATCATCAAGGACCCACACCATCCTGGCCACACACTCATCTCTCCGCTGCCTTCAGGTAGAACGTACAGGAGCCTGAAATCAGCAACAACCAGGTTCAGGAATAGCTCCTTCCCCACAGCCATCGGACTATTAAACTCAACTCAAACAATATCTGAAAAAATTAGCCTATTGCACTTTATATGCTTATTTATGTGAGTGTATATATATATTCAATGCTATATGGACACACTGATCTGTTCTGTATTTATTTATGCCTGCAATGTTCTGTTGTGCTGACGCAAAGCAAGAATTTAATTGTCCTATCTGGGACACATGACAATAAACTGATTTATTCTTTTGCCAAACTGGGATGAACAATTTTTGTAGTTCATCCATGCAGTCTTTAAATGCCTTCCATTACATATCCAGCGTCAACCCTTTTAGAATTAATTGCCAGTCAATCTTGGCCAATTCACATCTCATACCCTCAAAGTTACCTTTCTTTAAGTTCAGAACCATTGTTTCTGAATTAACAATGTCACTCTCCATCCTAATGAAGAACTCAACCATATTATGGTCACTCTTGCCCAAGGGGGCACGTACAACAAGATTGCTAACTAACCCTTCCTCATTACTCAATACCCAGTCTAGAATAGCCTGCTCTCTCGTTGGTTCCTCTACATGTTGGTTTAGATAACTATCCCGCATGCATTCCAAGAAATCCTCTTCCTCAGCACCCCTGCCAATTTGATTCACCCAATCTAAATGTAGATTGAAGTCACCCATTATAACTGTTTTACCTTTGTTGCACGCATTTCTAATTTCCTGTTTGATACCATCTCCAACTTCACTACTACTGTTAGGTGGCCTGTACACAACACCCACTAGCGTTTTCTGCCCCTTAGTGTTTCGCAGCTCTACCCATACCGATTCCACATCCTCCAAACTAATGTCCTTCCTTTCCATTGCGTTAATCTCCTCTCTAAACAGCAACGCTACCCCACCTCCTTTTCCTTTCTGTCTATCCCTCCTGAATATTGAATATCCCTGGATGTTCAGCTCCCAGCCTTGGTCACCCTGGAGCCATGTCTCCGTGATCCCAACTATATCATAATCATTAATAGCTATCTGCACATTCAACTCATCCACCTTATTACGAATGCTCCTTGCATTGAGACACAAAGCCTTCAGGCTTGTTTTTACAACACTCTTACCCCTTTTACAATTATGTTGAAAAGTGGCCCTTTTTGATCTTTGCCCTGGATTTGTCTGCCTGCCACTTTTACTTTTCACCTTGCTACCTATTGCTTCCACCCCCATTTTACACCCCTCGGTCTCTCTGCTCACCCATTTAAGAACCCCACCACCTCTTATTCTCTGTTTATTATTGTTTTCTTCTTTCCCCCCTACATGTTGGGTCTGAGTGCTTCCCTTCTCTGCCTCCTGCCTCACACACTGTCTACTAGCTTTCTCTATTTGAGTCCCTCCCCCCAACCGTTCTAGTTTAAAGTCTCCCCAGTAGCCTTTGCAAATCTCCCCGCCAGGATATTGGTCCCCCTCGAGTTCAAGTGCAACCCATCATTTTTGTACAGGTCGCACCTTCCACAAAAGATGTCCCAATGATCCAGAAATTTGAATCCCTGCCCTCTGCACCAGTCCTTCAGCCATGCATTTATCCTCCACCTCGCTCCATTCCTACTCTCACTGTCGCGTGGCACAGGCAGTAATCCCGAGATTGTTACCTTTGCGATCCTTCTCTTTAACTCCCCTCCTAACTCCCTAAATTCTCCTTTCAGGACCTCTCTTCTCTTTTTTTTCTACCTATGTCAAACAAACAGCCCCAATACAATCAGCAGGGATCTGACTCGCAATCAGCTGCTTCCTCTTGTCAGCTTCCACCAATCAGCGGTTTCCTCAAGCCTACTTGTTTTTGAAGGGCGAGTGGAACTTGGAACGTTGCAGATTTGGGTAGCTCCTCCCCCCGTGACCTCTCCAATGGCTCTCGGGCCTCTGGGAAGAAACTCCTTCTCATCCTCTCCATTTTCACAGCATGGCAACGGAGGCATTTGCCTGATTGTAGCAGCTGGAACAGTCCGTTGCTGGGGTGGAAGGGGTCTCCCATGATCTTGTTGGCTCTGGAGTTGCACCTTCTGATGTATAGTTCCTGCAGGGTGGGCGAGTGTAGTTCCCATCTTGTCCTGGGCGGAGCAGTTCCCAAACCAAATCGTGATGTTGCCGGACAAGATGCTTTCCACAGCCGCTGAGTAGAAGCACTGGAGGATCCTCAGAGTCACTCTGAATTTCCTCAATTGCCTGAGGTGGTAAAGGCGCTGCCTTGCCTTACTCACCATCTCTGGGTGCCTCAGTTTAATCTCAGTTTAAGAATAATGGGTAAGCCATTTAGAACGGAGACGAGGAAACACTTTTTCACACACATAGAGTTGTGAGTCTGTGGAATTCTCTGCCTTAGAGGGCGGTGGAGGCCAGTTCTCTGGATACTTTCAAGAGAGAGCTAGATTGGGCTCTTAAAGATAGTGGAGTCAGGGGATATGGGGAGAAGGCAGGAACGGGGTACTGATTGGGGATAATCAGCCATGATCACATTGAGTGGCGGTGCTGGCTCAAAGGGCCGAATGGCCTACTCCTGCACCTATTGTCTATTGTCAAACTCTCCATTTAGTGGTTTCAATGTATTGTTTCAACGTATACATGGGGAATGTTTAGAGGGATATGGGCCAAACATGGGCAAATAGGACGAGCTTGGATGGGGCATCTTGGTCGGCATGGGCAAGTTGGGCCGAAGGGCCTGTTTCCGTGCTGTGTGACTATGACTCGACAACGATGTGTACATTGGAACCACTAAATGGGGAGTTTGACAACAGTGATTTAAAAAAAATGGTAAGTTCACCGGTGAAACTGTGAGACCTACCTGGGTGAATGTAAACCCATCTGCTGCGCTGCAGGTATGGGAATATCTCCAGACGAGGGATGATCAGTAAGTTGTCAATACATGCATTCTGTATCACAGGAAATTGCAGTGTGTTCTGCCCAGTCCATCATATAGACCAGAATCCCCACCACTGACCCCCATCTATCGTCAAATTCTACATTCAGTAGTTTCAATATAATATTACTTTTATCGCTAGAAATTGCAGAAAGTTGTGGTAAGTCCACCACACAGACCAGATTCTACACCATCGACTCAATAGACAATATACAATGGGTGCAGGAGTAGGCCATTCGGCCCCTCGAGCCAGCACCGCCATTCAATGTGATCATGGCTCATCATCCCCAATCAGTACCCCGTTCCTGCCTTCTCCCCATGTCCCCTGACTCCGCTATCTTCAAGAACCCGATCAACCTCTCTCTTGAAAGTATCCAGAGAACTGGCCTCCACCGCCCTCTGAGACAGAGAATTCCACAGACTCACAACTCTCTGTGTGAAAAAGTAAGTTGGCAATAGACTCCCTCTACACTTCACGCTGCCTCGGGAAAGCAGCCAACGTTACCAAAGGTTCCTTCTTCCCCCAGCTCCCATCGGGCAGAAGGTACGAAAGCTTCAAAGCGCGCACCACCAGACTCAGGAACAGCTTCAAATTAGATCATTAGACAATCTGCTGTGAAGAGGTGGTCACAGTGGTAGATCTTGAATGATGATATATAACGGAAAGTAAGATAATGCATCTGCACTTGTGTTCTGCAAATGAATAGGAAAATACGAGAAGCAGAGGATTGCACCTGGCATCATTTAAGTAATACATATCTTTTAATCAAATAAAAACTGTTATATTAAAAAATAGCAGCATGTAAAAACAATGACCAGGTTGAAGATCGGCTTCTTCCCAGCAACTATCAGGCTCTTGAAAACAACACGACACTAACCTCAGCAACTATGAACTTCTATGGACTGTGATTTGGGTTGCACTACAGACTTGGGTGTTTTGCACTGATTATCCGTTTATTTAATTTTTTTACTAATATATTTATCGGTATTATTGCGTTAATCATTGGGCTTGTTAAGCTGCTGAAACTAAGTATTTAATTGTCCGTTGTCTGTTGAGTAAATTCATTAATGCTTTGCGTTGGGAGATTGCAACCTTCACGTGGTCTGCTCTGTTTCTCCGAATGCAATCAACCCAGCGTGCACAATCAAATAAGATCAAATAGAACAAGTTGTCCTACAACTTTAGGATGTGCACGCCATATGCAAGAATAAGACAGAGTAAGGGGGAGGGGGGTAAATATGTCCAGTATTGGAAAAACAGCCAATAAACAAATAGGTGCAGGAGCAGGCCATTCAGCCCTTCGAGCCAGCACACCATTCAATGTGATCATGGCTGATCATCCAAAATCAGTACCCCGTTCCTACTTTCTCCCCATATCCCTTAATTTCTTTAGCCCTAAGACCTAAATCAAACTCTCTCTCTCCAGTGAATTGGCCTCCACTGTATTCTGTGGCAGAGAATTCCACAGATTCACAACTCTGGGAATTTATTCAAAAACACAAAATGTGACACAAAATAAAAAGGAAAGGATGTAAAATACATAATACTGAAGCACAAAATAGATGTCTGAAGAAGGGTTTCGGCCTGAAACATTGTCTATCTCACTCCATGGATGCTGCTGCACCCGCTGAGTTTCTCCAGCACTTTGTGTACCTACAAAATAGATAATAATGTGAGCGCACATCCATGCTCTGACACTGAGGGGCACTAAACACAGACAGAGACAAGATTTGCTCCAGCTACCTAGTGGTCACTGCATGATGCAGGAACTTGGTCCTTTGTTCCCAATACGATAGAACAGTCAGAAACAGATTTAAGGGCCTGTCCAACTTGGCGATTTTTTTCGACGACTGCTGGCGTCATATCATTGTCACCAAAAGACTTTGAACATTTCAAAATCCAGCAGCGACAAAAAAATGTTGTGACTCTTGAAAAAACACCACTCGTCAATAGGTCATCACAAATTGTTCAGTGACCTGGTACGTCAATCAATGAAGGTAGACAAAAATGCTGGAGAAACTCAGCGGGAGCGAAGGAAATAGGCAACGTTTCGGCCCGAAACGTTGCCTATTTCCTTTGCTCCATAGATGCTGCCTCACCCGCTGAGTTTCTCCAGCATTTTTTGTCTACCTTTGATTTTCCAGCATCTGCAGTTCTTTCTTAAACATCAGTCAATGATGCCGGCAGTCACCGGAAAAAATCGGCCAAGTGGGACAGGCCCTTCAGTCCGCTCGCGCTGAGATCCATGCTAAAGAGAGCCGGAATAACGAGTGTAGACAGTTTTACTATGTAGAACCTGTGGGAATCACTCTTGTTTTGCCAAGGGTGGGGGGGAATCGAATGCAAGAGGCTATATGTGTATTGAGAAAGGAACAAGATTTAACACAAACACGAGGGACAACTTTTCACCTGGAGGAGGGTGGGTTTATGGAAGGAGCTGCCAGAGGGGGTAGTTGAGGCCGGGACTATAACAACATTTTAAATGCATTTGGACAGGTACATGGATAGGAAAGGTTTAGAAGAAAGAGATGAAGGTTTTTAGGAAAAAAAACATTCCATGTGTTGGCAGGTATGGTCACGGTGGGATAAATGATCAGATGTGACATGGTAAAGTTCTGTGCTGGTTTTCTAAATAGACTGCATTTACTTCATAAATCTTATGGCATTACATGTAATTGTTTAAACATGTGGGCTTTTAATGTATACTAGCCCAAGTGCAGACCCATTGGGTCTGTTCCCCCAACGCGTTTGCGGGGGGGCGGGGTGGCATGCGGCGTCACACACACTAACCACCCCCACACACACACTAACTACCTCCCTTAATATTATATTAATATTATTAATTTAATTGTTTAAACATGTGGGATTTTAATGTATATATTGAGGATGTGATTTGCATTAATAAACAGAGAGACATGAATATTCGAAGCAAGAATCTGGTGATATTTCATTGGTGGACATGTCCACATATTTTCCAAAACTGCCTGTTGCGATCCCTCCAAAACCTTGTGTTTTCTCAAGTGCAGATGACAAACCAGGAGAGTTCCTCCATGCTTTGCATCCACTCACTGAAGAAGGGTCTCGACCCGAAACGTCACCCATTCCTTCTCTCCAGAGATGCTGCCCTTTACTCCAGCATTTTGAGTCTATCTTCGTTTTAAACCAGTATCTGCAGGTCCTCCCTACAACATCAACTCACATTCTGACAAACTCATTAAACTACTCACTCCCAGCAGAAACTGATTCACGTTGGAGGATTGGGTCTTCATTTGGATTGGGTCCGCAATGCAAAACTATTGATGCACAATATGCAATGAATATTAAGATGTTAAACCAATTCTGTGTCTGAAGAAGGGTCTTGACCCGAAACGTCACCTTTTCCTTTTCTCCAGATATGCTGCCTGACCCGCTGAGTTACTCCAGCCTTTTGTGTCTATCTTCTGTTTGGAGGCACAAGGAACTGCAGATGCTGGAATCCTGCATAAAACACAAAGTGCTGGAATAACCCATCAAGGTCAGGCAGCATCGCTGGAGGACGTGGATAGGCGACGTTTCGGGTTGGGACCCATCTACCGCAATCAGCTTGAAGAAGAGTCCTAATTTGAAATGTTCTCCAGAGATGCTGCCTGACCCGTTGAGTTACTGCAGCACTTTGTTATTTAGTTTGGGGATTTAAAAGATTCACTGATACTGTTTGAAGAGGGAAGTCTAGAGTCCTAGATTTATATTCCTGAATGTCGTAAATAGGTTGTCTCCCCATTATCTCAACAGAGTTGTGTGTTCTATTGCTATAATTATTGACTAAGTTACATTTCAACAGTGCTTAACTGATTACTTATTGCTTTGAGAAACTCTCAAGACACAAAAAGCAGTAATCCATGACAAATTATCGCCATTTCACTTGGATTAACAATTTAACAAATTACTTCTTCAGGGAACTGCTCAAGGTTACAAATTATTTCAGTTAAGCAGAAACTAATTAAAGGCCAAACCAATAGAAACATTCAACTCCTGTTGAGATTTTTCAGAATATATAATGATGGGATATTTACATTGTTGGGTGAATTAATAACAGTATATAAGTTTGTAGTTTACAATATAAATATAAGATGACAGTCTGTAAACTTATTTGTGTGTGTGAACGGATTTGAGCTACATTATTACAGGTAGCTCACAGAGCTCACTTAATCCACGTTGCTATGTAGTGTCTATTGTTTGTGTTTGACAATGAACCTAGCAACCCCCTGCGGGAAGCGTTTTGAAGGAGAGAAGACGGCATCTGAGAAGAAAAAGCTGTTGGTAATGTGAGCTAACACGATGCCAGTTCGGGAAACTGAGTGGTTGGTAATTTGGTGTTCATTGGGTCAAGGAAGCTGGGTCCCATTGATGAGATGAACTCGGAGAAGCCAATGGGGCAAGTGCGCCAGGCAGCAGCTTGGCTTCGGAGACTTGGGGAGGGCAGGAAAAGAAACGGTGGTGGAGGGTACCAATTCAAAACGTTAGAAACATAGAAACATAGAAACATAGAAATTAGGTGCAGGAGTAGGCCATTCGGCCCTTCGAGCCTGCACCGCCATTTAATATGATCATGGCTGATCATCCAACTCAGTATCCCGTACCTGCCTTTTCTCCATACCCTCTGATCCCCTTGGCCACAAGGGCCACATCTAACTCCCTCTTAAATATAGCCAATGAACTGGCCTCAACTACCCTCTGTGGCAGAGAGTTCCAGAGATTCACCACTCTCTGTGTGAAAAAAGTTCTCCTCATCTCGGTTTTAAAGGATTTCCCCCTTACCCTTAAGCTGTGACCCCTTGTCCTGGACTTCCCCAACATCGGAAACAATCTTCCTGCATCTAGCCTGTCCAACCCCTCCACAGATGCTGCCCGACCCGCTGAGTTCCTCCAGCACTTTGTGGAGTCAGTTGATCAAATAGGTACAGTGGGAGTGACAAGAAAGCCCAGAGTTCCACTCGCGATGGTGGAGTTCAGAATGCAGGGACCTAGAGACAGGGTGACTTCATCAATATAAAATTCCAAATATGGTCAAATTAAAATGAAAGAAGCTCACTAACTTAACAAAATCATGATAATTGCTGTGTGCTGTTTGACCACAACCGAGTTTACATTTTAAGGTTAATTCAGGTACATTGTAGGCAAACATTGCTCAGATTTCTTGAGGGAAGCTATGATCCGAGATTCAGTTCAACCTTTTTGCCAAAACATAAGCAATAAACATAAATCTTCCTTTAACCCATTGGGCAGAGCAATTAAATATAATTGATTTTTAAAGTTGCATAAGATTTAACTGATTTTTTTAATGTTACGTCAAATATTTTCTTTGGCATAATTAAGATGAGAAATCTGAAGTTCAATTGGTCAAAATTGATATATCACAAACAAGCATTTAAATTTTGTCTAGTAAATCACATTATAAAATAACTAAAAGGTATTGTTTTGAAAAAATACTGTACATTCATTGGTTTTTTTACTTCTTAATAAATTGGCGTAATACTTAAAATGATTTAATATCTGCCAAAATGTTTTTTTTTAATGCAATCAACATCTAAACGTAGGTTAAAAAAGATGCAAAGTTCTGGAGTAACTCAGCAGGTCAGGCAGCACCTCTGGAGAACATGGATTGGTGACGTTTCACAGAGTGCTGGAGAAACTCAGCGGGTCAGGCAGCATCTCTGGAGAACATGGATAGGTGACGTTTCAGGTCGGGACCCTTCATCAGACTGATCCTTGTTCAGAAGGGTCTCGACTCGAAACGTCACCTATTCATGTTCTGCAGAGATGCTGCCTGACCCGCTGTTACTCCAGCACTGTGTCTTTTTTTTTTTGTAAATCAACATCTGCAGTTTCTTGTCTCTCCATCTAAACACATGTAAATAGCTAGTACTCATTACTTTGATATGGGACTGTGAGCGGGTTCTGTAAGAGGGGTGAGCTGCCGACATGGCATGTTAGAATTCAGCATCCCTTGTGGCTAAAGGGATCAGGGGGTATGGAGAAAAGGCAGGTACAGGATACTGAGTTGGATGATCAGCCATGATCATATTGAATGGCGGTGCAGGCTCGAAGGGCCGAATGGCCTACTCCTGCACCTATTTTCTAGGGTTCTATTTTTCTATGTTTATTCCCAGAGCTATAGCGGCTCTGAACCGGCCCTGTTGAGTGCCCCCCACCCCCGCCTGGACTGTCTCCCTCGGATGGTCACGACACACAGCTTATTTATTTATTTTACTTTTCTTTTTCATTGGTTGGAGCTGCATACTAAATCTCGTTGCACTGACGTGCAATGACAATAAAATATATTATTATTATTGTTGTGTATTGGTGATGTCCTTATTATTTATTTTACTCCGACTATATGTTTTTTCTCTCTTGTTAATTTTCGGTAAGGTGTCCTTGAGACTTTGAAAGGCGCCCGCAAATAAAATGCATTATTATTATTATTATTATTATAAGGACGGTGGTTCTACAGAGTCCAGAGGAAAGTGGGAGAAATGAGATGTGCAGGAAAAAACAGAAAAGTGGAGACAGTAATTTCAAGAATCAGATTTGGACACACTGGTCTGAACAGTACACTTTTTATAATAGGCAAGCATAATACAGGCAGATGTGAATACTGTGGGCAAGAAGAGACAATAGAGCATGTCATTATACATTGTGAGAGGTATGAGGAGGAGAGAAGACAAATGAGTGAACGATTCAGAAAAGAAAAAGTACAATTTGATTTAATAGATATTTTACAAAATAATTCATATTAATGCTATCAAATCCTATTGCTTTTTCTCAGGGTAACCAATTTGTTTGGAAAGATATAGGTTATTAGTATATAAGTAATAATGTTATTTGATCCACACTCCATACCAGTTGGTGGCGGTAATGCACTAAAAAGTTGTTTGCCAACCGCCAAAAAAAACTATATAGAAGAAGAATTATTATCTTTTTTCTGAACTTTTATGAACTTTTTTCACACAGAGAGTGGTGAATCTCTGGAACTCTCTGCCACAGAAGGTAGTTGAGGCCAGTTCATTGGCTATATTTAAGAGGGAGTTAGATGTGGCCCTTGTGGCCAAGGGGATCAGGGGGTATGGAGAGAAGGCAGGTACGGGATACTGAGTTGGATGATGAGCCATGGCGGTGCAGGCTCGAAGGGCTGAATGGTCCACTCCTGCACCTAATTTCTATGTTTCTATGTTTCTATCATACCCCATGAGTCTGCTCCAGCTCCAGAGTGTGATCCAGTCCGTGTTTTGGCTGCAGCTCCAGTGCGGAGTGCGGGCTCCGGCTCCGGGTTCCGGCTGCGCTGTGATCCACCCCGTGTTTTGTGTGCGCCGGGCGGGCGGCGGTGACGGTGACGGTGATGGCGGACGGGCGGCGCTGAGGGAAGAGGTAGAGAACATCCCCCCCCCCTCACCCCATCACCCCCCCCCCATCACCCACCCACCCTCCCTGCCCCCGAGCCGAGGCTGCCCTGCCCGTCCGGCCCCACGCCCGGCCGGTGGGCAGGGGGGGCAGGGTGACCCGGACGGGACGGGACGGGATGTGAAGCTTTGCGGCCGTTGCTAGGCCGCGGGGGAGCGGGGACTCTGGTGGGAAGCGGGGGGGTGGGGAGAGAGTGAGGGGGGGGGGGGAGTGAGGTGAGGGGGGGGGAGAGTGAGGGGGTGGGGAGAGTGAGGGGGGGGGGGGAGAGAGAGAGGGGGCAGTGAGGTGGTGGTGGGGGAGGGAGGGAAGGGCAAGGGGGGGGGGGAGTGTTAGAGGGAGTGAGGGGGGGTTGGGAGTGAGGGGGTTTGGGAGTGAGAGGGGGGAAGTGTGAGGGGATGAGGGAGGGAGTGAAGGGGGTGGAGAGAAGGATTGAGAAGGGGTAGGGAGTGTTAGAGGGGGAGAGGGAGTGAGGCGGTGGGTTCAGATTCAACTTTAATTGTCAGTGTACAGTACAGAGACAACAAAATGCAGTTTGGGGGGGGTGGGAAGTGTTAGAGGAGTGGGGGGGAGTCGGGGAGAGTGAGTGGGGGTGAGGAGGTGGGCAGTGAGGGAGAGAGTGGCGGTGGGGGGAGGGATGGGGAGAAGGGAATTTCGGGACAGGGAATGAGAGTGGGTCGAGGGGGTGGAGAATGAGAGGGGAGGAGTTGGGGGTTGTGAGGGTGGGGGGAGGAGAGATGGTTCGTGGGGGAAGAGGGGATAGGGGAAAGGGATGGGGGGACAGTGAGGGGTTGGGGTGGTGGGTGACACTGGGGGTCGGGCATTGCACTGGTGGGGATGGGTAGAGGGGGGAGACACAAGGAGCTACAGCTGCTGGAATCTGGAGCAAAAAACAAAGACAATAATGATGGAGTAACTCAGCGGGACAGGCAGTATCTCTGGAGAGAAGGAATGGGTGACGTTTCGAGTCGAGACCCTTCTTCAGACTGAAAAAAAGCAAAGTGGTGGAGGAACTCAGTGGGGCAGGTGACATCTGTGGAGGCAATGAACAGACGACGTTTCGGGTCGGGAAAATTCTTCCGTCTGATGGAGTGGGGAGGGGAGAAAGCTGGAGGCGGGGCAATACCTACCCAGTAATCGATGGATACAAATACATATTGGTAGATGTGTGTGAATGACAAAGTCTAGAGGTGAAAAGGAGATGTTAGATGAGAGACGAGGAGTGAAATATTGATGAGGCTTCTAGGTAGGCAAAACAGAAAGTGCTTGTTAGTACAAAGTGCTGGATAACTCAGCGGGACAGGCAGCATCTGTGGTGGGAATGGACAGGCACTTGGATATGCAGGGATTGCAGAGATGGAGATCACATACAGACAGAGGAGATTAGTTTATTTTGGCATCGTGTTTGGCAAGGACATTGTGAACTGAAGAGCCTGTCCCTGTGCTGTACAGTTCTATGTGCGAGGAGGAGAGGTGAAATAAAGTCAGAGGAAGGATGTGGGTGGAAGGGGTTGGGGGAGGCGAAAGAGAGGGGAATAAAGTTTAAAATAAGGGGCCGCTTGAGGATTGGAGGTGAACGTATGAAGGTGGGGAAAGGAGCAGGGTGACTGGGGGGTGGGAGAAGTGGGAGTGTACTGAGGTGAATGTGGGCAAGGGAAGAATTCAGTGGTCATACCATTGGGTTGTAAGCTACCCAAGTGGAATATGAGGTACTGTTCCTCCAGTTTGCTTGTGGCCTCTCTCTCTCTCTCTCTCGTAATAAAGGAGGCCAAGGTCAGAGAGGTTGGTATGGCAATAAGGAGGGGAGTTAAAATGGTTAGCAATGGAGAGGGAAGGGGAGTGGTGTGTATCCAGCCTGGGGTGTGATGTTGATTCAGGAGTAGGGTTGGTGCAGTAGTTAAGGTGTTTGCAGTGGGAATGGGTGGGGAAGGAGTAGGAGGGACTGAGGGATGAGAACACAGATCATAACAGGAATGATAGGAGAATGAAGAAGGGGTGATTGCCAGTGGAGGTGGTGAGGAGGAGAGCAGTTTAATGAGCATGGCTGAGCGGAATGGATGGGAAAGGTTTAGAGGGATTTTGGCCGAATGCAGGCAACTGAGTTTAGTCCAATATGCCAACCTGGTCAGCATGGACTAGGAAGGCCAAAAGGCCTGTTTCCGTGCAGTACAGATCTATGACTGTACTGGAGTAACTCAGCGGGCCAGGCAGCATCCCTGGAGAACATGGAAAGGTGACGTTTCGGTCCGGAAGACAAGTCTGAAGAAGGGTTCTGACCTGAAATGTTGCCTATCCATGTTCTCTGGGGATGCTGCATGAGCCACTGAGTTACTCCAGCATTTTGGGTCTTTCTAAGGAGCAGTAAACAACCGGGCTTGGAGTTTTGCTGATAGGGAGTTGGAGAGACTAAGGACTGGTGGATGGCTGCCCTCTTGTGCCCAACTTTAATCAGTCAACCTCCATGAATCCAGCTCTTGTTGGGAACGTTTGTTTCAAATCAACACTCTAAATGCTTACGGTTTAGTTTATAACTTTTTAGAAGTTGCATGTTCATGTTTATCTAAATATGTCATGCTGACAGTTAAGTCACTTCGAGAATCTCTTGCAGTTATTTGGTCGTTCTGTACGGTTGCTTCATGCTCCTTCAGCAAAAGCAGTCACTTTGTGATGGGTTTAATACTCCCACACCTCTGGTGATTGATGTAAACTGAGGTTTAACATTTCACTGAGAATGTGCTCATTGGGGAAATGGGGAAATTAATATTTTGCTGTGGTATACAAGCAGTACAGCTCATTCCAGTAGGGCACTAAACTGGTCTCAGTGGTTTGGGAAGTCGCGCCTGCCAGGGTATGACCATGGTGACAACAGCATTTGTCACAACCTGACTGAGTACTTCCAGAAGTGTTTCCAGAACAGAGTGAAGCTAGATTTGTACCTCACAGAGAGACAGACATTCGCCAAATGGACGTCAAATTTGATCCACTAGCCAGACATACTTTTTGTAGCTGAACTTAAATCTCAACCAGGTTCATCTGACACAATTAAAAAGAAGTTGAATGTTTTACTTTGTTTACAGAGTTTGTTTTTCTCGTTATACCTACAGATATGATTTTGTCACGTGTACCAGGGTGCAGTGAAATGCTTTCTTTTGCCTGATATCCATTCAAATCAGATAATACTATACAATGAGTCCAAACTCAAATGCATTAGGGAGAGCAAAGGGAAAGACACTGAGTGCAGAATATAGTTCTGGATTTACAAATAGATAGATTTGAGAGAGTAGGATGATTGTATCGGATGATGGTAGATCCACCGCTGAAATCAGTACGCAGAGAGTCAACGCATTCTGGCACCGTCTTGTTCCAGTTTTTGATGCTTTCCAAAGATCAAACCAGGTGCTAACCATAGTACATTAACAAGGGTGTTAATGTCTGAATGGTCTGCTGTGCGTAAACGACTCTCATTCTATTATCTATACTGTCCTGTAGGGTGGAGGTAAAAGAGACTGCAGGTGCAGGAATGCTGAGCAAAACCAAAGTGCTGGAGGAACTCAATGGGTCAGGCAGCAGAGGTGGAATGAAAGAAATGGACAGATGATGTTTTGGGTCGAGACACTTCCACGGATGCTGCCAGGTGTGCTGAGTTCCTCCAGCATTTTATTTTCTGCCCGATAGGATTTTGTTAGGTTATGTTACAATTTTAAAAGGTGTCATAAACAAAGAACTGGAAATTTGCAGCAGCAGAAACTTGCATACTTGTTATATATAGACAAATGGTGCAGGAGTAGGCCATTCGGCCCTTCGAGCCAGCACCGCCATTCAATGTGATCATGGCTGATCATCCACAATCAGTACCCCGTTCCTGCCTTCTCCCCATATCCCCCTGACCGCTATCTTTAAGAGCCCTATCTAACTCTCTCTTGAAAGTATACAGAGAACTGGCCTCCACTGTCCTCTGAGGCAGAGAATTCCACAGACTCACCGCTCTCTGTGAGAAAAAGTGTTTCCTCATCTCCGTTCTAAATAGCTTACCCCTTATTCTTAAACTGTGGCCCCTGGTTCTGGACTCCCCCAACACCAGGAACATGTTTTCTGCCTCTATCGTGCCCAAACCCTTAATAATCTTATATATTTCAATAAGATATCCTCTCCTCCTTCTAAACTCCAGTATACAAGCCCAGCCGTTCCATTCTCTCAGCATATGATAGTCCCGCCATTCCGGGAATTAACCTTGTAAACCTACGCTGCACTCCCTCAATAACAATCCCACTAATTTCCTATGTACTGAGGAATAAAGGCGTAATTTAAAAAAAAAAGACTATTGGCTGCAATCTGTTCAATTTATCTTATCCACTTGTCTGCGCTTAATTAGAAATGCTGTGGAAAGGGTTTGTAAATGCACTTTAATACCGTGAAAATAAAATATGAAGAGTCAGGTTGGACATTTACTGGTGCAAGCAAACAATTCTCACATGGCTCATACAAGCCAGCCTTGCATCAGGATTGTTCAGGTAGCAGAAATTCGCCCAGGCAGAAATCGCAAATCAATACTCAATTAGATATGGAATAAAATTCATTTTCACAGAATTTATATGAAAAAAACCTCCACTTTTTTTCGTAACTTGCATTTCTTGACGCAAGTGCCGACGATGTCGTTTTGTTTTGTGGAAAATTGTGACACAGACCGTAATGTGGGGGTCATCTGCAGTTGTTTCCATAGCAATCTGGTACAAGAGCTCCAAATCCACACAGCCGTCTTTTGTTGAATTTGTTATATTTTGCCGTTTTCTGTGGATTTATTTCTTGTAAATCCCTGTCCTGGGTGAATGCAATTTATTTGAGATATTGGATATTTTTGTAATCTGATCCTTTAGTTGCAGTGGCTGTCATTGAAGTACATCATGATCTGTTGTGTGGACATTTGGTTCTTGGTCTTTCATTCCTATTCTCCTTGCGAGAGAATTCTCTTATTCCTGAGAGTAACATTAAAATAAATCAGGATTCTCAGATGTTTTAGTTTGTTCAGCTTTTACCTTTACCTTTACCTCACTCCAACCACATTTATGTGGAAATAGAATTAGATTATTCCTAGAAATTATTTTCTGTGATGATTTGAACAACTTACTTCATAAAATATTTATTATAATGGCCCCAGGGTTTAATTTCTTTAACTTCCTCCAATCAATAAAAACTGTTTCATTGGTATTTGGATAGTAACAATGAGTTTTGAGGTGCAGTTTGAGTTCTGCTTGAAATAGCTCGGCGTCTCTGGCTTCTGCTTAAATATTTAAGTCTAAATTTGGATGTTTTATGACGGGTTTTGCTAGGTGTAAGCAAAGAATAGAAGGTTCAATCCCATTCTTCACTTTCCACAAGAATAGGTGGGGGCACCTTGTGGCTGCTGCTCTCTTCAATATGACACCTCAATGTTCAATTATTAAAGAAGTAATTTATTGTCACAGATACCTAGATACAGTGGAATGCTTTGTTTAACATACAATCCAGTAAAATCATATTAAACATAAGCACAGCCATACTTAAGTAAAAGAATGCAACCATTTCTGGATACTTTCAAGAGAGAGCTAGATAGGGCTCTTAAAGATAGCAGAGTCAGGGGATATGGGAAGAAGGCAGGAACGGGGTACTGATTGGGGATGACCAGCCATGATCGTATTGAATGGTGGTGCTGGCTCGAAGGGCCGAATGGCCTACTCCTGCACCCATTGTCTATTGTCATTGTAATTTAATTAAATTGTAGATTTCCTCTGAGGCAGAACAAAGAGCCACCATGTTTTTAGTGCCAACTTGTGCCTTTCAAGTATCAAGTTCTTACAAATATTGAGTCTTCTCTTGGCCCTAAAGCCCGTTGTCCCGACGGTGGCACTGGGTCAGTGATGTAGGGGGTCACTTTTGATCTCGTTCTTTAACAATATTCTGTGCATGAACTCCTGTGCAGTGAAATCGAAAGATTCGGTACATCTTGGTTGAAGACATTTATTTGCATTTGACCACATTCTTTGTGGTTTGTAAAAACACCATAATTCAGCAGGTCAGACAGTATCTGCGGAAAGAGATAAAAATTTGGTTTGGGAGATGGAAGAGAATATTTTGAGTAAGATCGAATTAGATTTAAAAATGTTAAAATTCTAAATAATGAATAAAAATGTGAAGGTTACTACATTTAACATTTTTCCAAGGAAGTGGAACTGTAATAAGTGTGTATAAAAAGAATAAAATGGACAGTTGAGGGAGTTTTATAACACTCTGTAAGTTGAGTGATCTGAATCCCTGGAGCAGATTTTCCGTAAAATGATTGATAGGGCTTAGTTATTTGAAGGTTTTGTGTTATTGCAAGTCGTGGAATGAAAGGACTGAAATAATAAGTTGGCGGTTTGCTACGGCCACAGAAAAATAATATTGCAATGTTTTCACTGGTTTAGCAAAGAGCAAATGATTTATGGGTATGAAGGAAGACAATATCCGTTGAATATTATTACATGCTTGATTTAAATTGTAATGCCATTTTATTAGATGGAATTTATGTTGTCAAAGAAAAATTCATTTCTTAAAGCCCAACTTTGATATATGGACAACAGAGATGTAAGGATGACCATTCAGAAAGTATTTTGATTTTGTTGTAGGAAAAATAATGTTGGGAAGATGAGTTCAGGTGCATGAAAACAAGCTGAGTAGATAAATTAGATTTAGTTAACAAAATAAATTACAAGACATCTGGGCAGATAATTGGGTAGGAAAGGTTTAGAAGGATATGGGCCAAGCGTGGGTAAGTGAGACTGGTTTAGATGGGGCGTCTTGGTCGACATGTGGAAGTTGGGCTAAAGGGCCTATTTTTGAATGGCTCTGACTTTATAAGATGTCAGAAGTGACCAATAAAGACGAGGGCACGGTTTATAAACTTCACCTCATTTATTGATGTTGTTCAAACATCTTGCTGGGTTTTTCCAGTAGTTTTATTTGAATTTAGCACGAGATTCATAAGTGTTTAATCTCTTTACAGGTGCCCAGAGGCAAGAACAATTCTTGGAATTTGAATCTTTCCCCAGCGCACACAATGTCAAAGCTAAAAAGTTCTGAATCGGTGAAGGTGGTTGTACGATGCCGGCCGATGAATGACAAGGAGGTGGCAGGAGGCTACGATGAAATTGTTCACATTGATGTGAAACTGGGGCAGATTTTGGTGAAACACCCCAAAGCAAGTCCAAGTGAATTACCCAAGACATTCACGTTCGATGCTGTGTATGATCAGAATTCTAAACAAGTAGATTTATATGATGAGACTTTTCGACCTCTCGTGGAATCGGTTCTATTGGGTTTCAATGGAACAATATTTGCCTATGGACAAACTGGAACTGGGAAAACATTCACAATGGAGGGAATCCGTTTAGATCCTGAAAGAAGAGGTGTTATCCCAAATTCCTTTGAGCACATATTCACGCACATATCGCGATCACAAAATCAGCAATATTTGGTGAGGGCGTCGTATCTGGAGATTTATCAGGAGGAAATAAAGGATTTACTAGCAAAAGATCAAACAAAGAGATTGGAGTTAAAGGAAAGACCAGACACTGGCGTGTATGTCAAAGACCTGTCCTCTTTTGTGACAAAGAATGTCAAAGAAATCGAACATGTCATGAATGTTGGCAATCAAAATCGATCGGTGGGTTCCACAAACATGAATGAACACAGCTCGCGTTCCCATGCTATCTTCGTTATAACAGTGGAGTGCAGTGAAATTGGACTTGATGGTGAGAACCATATCCGTGTTGGAAAGTTAAATTTAGTCGACCTCGCTGGCAGTGAACGGCAGGCTAAAACTGGAGCCCAAGGAGACCGGCTAAAAGAAGCGACCAAGATTAACCTTTCTCTCTCAGCTCTAGGCAATGTGATATCTGCATTAGTGGATGGTAAAAGCACTCACATTCCTTACCGGGATTCCAAGCTAACACGATTACTGCAGGACTCATTGGGTGGGAATGCCAAAACGGTGATGGTGGCAAATATCGGCCCTGCATCCTATAACTGCGAAGAGACCCTGACAACACTAAGATATGCAAACCGCGCGAAGAACATCAAGAATAAACCACGCGTAAATGAAGATCCGAAAGATGCACTTTTGAGGGAATTCCAAGAGGAGATAGCGCGGCTGAAAGCCCAGCTGGAAAAACGAGGGGTGGGCAAGCGAAAGAAGAAAAACCGAAGGAGGCAGGGAGGCGAAGGAGAGGAGGATATCGAGGATGATGACGGAGAAGACGAAGAAGGGAATTAAAAATGATCCGGAATACTGGAAGGCCCAACAGGAAAAGCTGGAGATGGAGAAGCGAGCCATTTTTGATGACCACAGCCTCGTGGCAGAAGAAAAACAAAAGTTACTGCATGAAAAGGAGAAAAAGATGGGGGATGTGCGGAGAGAGAGGGAAGCCTCCGAAGCACTCGCTACTAAAATAAAGGTACGGTGATCAGTCATTGCACGGATCATTAGTTTAAAACTAGAAACTTCCATTGATTAGGTTTTCAAACACACAAAATCAGATTCAGATTCAGATTCAATTTTAATTGTCATTGTCAGTGTACAGTACAGAGACAACGAAATGCACATCAATCAGCTGAAATAGAGAATATCTATTTGATACAATACTAAAATCATGGATTATTTCCTTTTCCCAGAACAGAAATGTCAAAGACTAGAGAGGGGCAAAAGTTTTTAGATGATGTGTGTGACAAGTTTTTGTTTTACACAGAATGTGGTGGGTGCCATGAACACGCTGCCAGAGGTGGTGGTGGAGACAGGGACGTTAATGAAATTTAAGAGGCTTTTAGATGGGCATGTGGCCATAATGTTCAGCATGGACATTGTGGGCCGGTGGGCCCCTTCCTGTGCTGTGCTGTTCAATGCTGTGCACAATATAATGTTTGGCATGCATGGGTTCAAAACATCTTTATAAATCGTGTACTTTGAAAGAAAAGGGAGGTGATGATTAGTTTAAGAAGGAACTGCAGATGCTGGTAAAATCGAAAGTAGACAAAAATGCTGGAGAAACTCAGCAGGTGAGGCAGCATCTATGGAGCGAAGGAAATAGGCAACGTTTCGGGTCGAGACCCTTCTTCAGACTGATGTGGGGATGGGGGGCGGGCGGGAAGAAGAAAGGAAGAGGCAGAGACAGTGTGCTGTGGGAGAGCTGGGAAGGGGAGGGGAAAGAGGAAGAAAGCAGGGACTACCTGAAATTGGAGAAGTCAATGTTCAAACCTGGTAAGCTACCCAAGCGATATATGAGGTGCTGCTCCTCCAATTTACGGTGGGACTCACTCTGGCCATGGAGGAGGCCCAGGACAGAAAGGTCGGTTTCGGAATGGGAAGGGGAGTTGAAGTGCTGAGCCACCAGGAAATCAGGTTGGTTATTGCGAACCGAGCAGAGGTGTTGGGCGAAGCGATCGCCAAGCCTACGCTTGGTCTCACTGATGTAGAGCAGCTGACACCTAGAGCAGCGGATGCAATAGATGAGGTTGGAGGAGGTGCAGGTGAACCTCTGCCGCACCTGGAAAGACTGCTTGGGTCCTTGGATGGAGTTAAGGAGGAGGTAAAGTGACAAGTGTAGCATTTCCTGCGGTTGCAAGGGAAAGTACCAGGAGAGGAGGTGGTGATTATGTATTCCTGGTCAACAGACCTTTGAGGAAAGGAGTCAGTAAATTAATTTGAAATATTTTCATTTTCTGCGTAAATTGGACTCGTCGGATAACACGTTGTGATCATTTTTGCTTAGTCAATCCTCCATGAGGGTTTCTGCTAATTAAAACATCACTCCAATCTCTCCCTTGTCCATTAACACCATTTCTGCTGCACCTACTGCATGCAAAGGCCACTGCAATTGTTCAATAAGATGACTAAGCTAATAGATCCCAAATGCACAAACTATATTTCCTGTTAGGAAATGGGCAGTGGATGCAAGGAACACTGCAGATCCTTCTCAATTGTGCTGTTTCAAAACGCAAAAGAAAGATACCATTTCAAAGGGCGGCACAGAAGCGCAGCAGGTAGAGCTGCTGTCTCACAGCGTTAGATACCCGAGTTCGATCTTGACGTCGAGTGCTGTCTATGTGGAGTTTGCACTTTCTCCCCATGACCACGTGGATTTGCTCCGGGTGCGCCTGTTTCCTCCCAATTCTCACAAAGTGTGTGTGGGTTAATTGGCCTCTATAAATTGCGGGTGAGAAAGTGGGATAACATAAAACTAGTGTGAACAAGTGGCCGATGGTGAGTGGGTCGAAGGGCCTGTTTCTATGCTGTATTGTTCAGTCAGCACCTCAAAACAAATAGTGAAACCTCTGTTATCTACCTTGTGCTGGATTTGGCTTAAGTTAATGAAATATGCTTGTAACATAGAAACATAGAAATTAGGTGCAGGAGTAGGCCATTCGGCCCTTCGAGCCTGCACCGCCATTCAATATGATCATGGCTGATCATCCAACTCAGTATCCCGTACCTACCTTCTCTCCATACCCTCTGATCCCCTTGGCCACAAGGGCCACATCTAACTCCCTCTTAAATATAGCCAATGAACTGGCCTCAACTACCCTCTGTGGCAGAGAGTTCCAGAGATTCACCACTCTCTGTGTGAAAAAAGTTCTCATCTCGGTTTTAAAGGATTTCCCCCTTATCCTTAAGCTGTGACCCCTTGTCCTGGACTTCCCCAACACCGGGAACAATCTTCCTGCATCTAGCCTGTCCAACCCCTTAAGAATTTTGTAAGTTTCTATAAGATCCCCTCTCAATCTCCTAAATTCTAGAGTGTATAAACCAAGTAGGCCTGAGAGCTCCCTCGATACTGTCCCTCAATTGGCCAGGCTGCTCTGTCTGTGCCAATGGTTGCTGGAGGATGCCAGTTAGTGGTTGTCTGTATTGCTGGTTGTTTATTGTTACTCCATTTCCTCCTGCTCCCGATGCACAATGCTATCGAAAGACCTTCAAGCAATGAAGTTGAATCGGTTGTACCGTCATCATCTCAAGGACAGCAAGGAGTGCTGACTCTTCCAGCAGCTCTTACATTTGCTAAAAGGTATAAAACCACAGGGAGAAGTAAGTGGCCTTCATTTCTCATCCTGGCTGGATGCTGAATCTAAATTAAGTATGATGCCCAGAGATCAGCACATAATTATAAATTTGAAGAGTACTCCAGCAGCCAATGCATCATAAAAATGAGCGATGTGCTTCCTCGACCCCACCCCCCCTTTAATGTATGTGGAAGATTTTTATAGTTTGTGATTTTTTTTCAATAAAAAAAAAAGAACCAAACCTTATCTCACACACCAGGAAATAACGTGGATAATCCAAGTTTATTACTTACTTTCAGATCACCTATTTTATAAAATTAAATATTTATCAGTATTAAGACGAATTAATCGTCTCAGAAAACCTGTCAAGAACTTAAAAGATTTCAAATGTCATGTAAGTGAATTTCAATCTTCTTTATCAGGCTATGGAAAGCAAACTTCTTGTTGGAGGGAAAAATATTGTGGATCACACAAATGAGCAGCAGAAGGTTCTGGAACAGAGACGCCAAGAAATCGCAGAGCAGGTAATGGTGGAGACTAGACAGGAAATTCAATCCAATTTGGTAATTATAAATGGAATCAACACTGTCATGAAGGGCATTTGCTTCAGTATCTTTAAGCAGCAAGAAGGCATGTAAGAATATCCTTCCATCTGCATGCAGCACTTTGGATTGTTTCCAACTGTTGATGTTTCTATTGCCCTTTGCGCTTATTCAGTGAAGGTGAAATAGCCTATAATTGTATTTTGCAAATATGGTAGATTAGGTCTGGGGTCTTATCATTGACTACATTATGGAAGCTGAAGGCATTGCAGGAGACAGGAATGTTATAAATCAGCTGCATAAGGAAACAAAAATTACCTTTTAATGTTACAGATACCTATTTCATCTTGTCGTTTATGGGCCAGTAACAGATTCATCATTATTGCACTGCTGTCATGAAATTAAAATACTTGAAATAAGATACCCCATTTCTGTTTCAAATAAAGCATATTGTGTGTCGCTATTTTCACACTTTTTCCAAGTATTATCATTGTTAATTACAATCAGTGTCAATCACATCCGTGCTGAGACCGAGTTATGTTCATAAAGGAAGTGCAAGTTCAGATCTGAGGAACTTATTAAAATACAATTTAAATAATAAAATCACATCATTATTTAGAAGCGACATAAAACCAGCGCCCACTTAAAACAGTGAACTACAATTAACATATTTGAATCTCATCATATTAACAAGGTCTTTGTGGTATTCTGTAGACAGGATTCTTCCCATTGGTTTGTTTGGACCAGGTAGCTGGGAAATCTGCACTTCCCATTGGATTTCACGAAGGCTACAGGGCACCTTGCGTTTTTAAGTGTATGATTTATGTTTTTGAAATAACATGCTCGTTTAATTAATAACAAAACCTAATTTAAACATTATTTTTGAAATAAAGCGCTCAAATTTACACTGGTTAAAATGTCTAAATGTAGATGTTTTTGAATTATGCACTGGTTTCCAGGAACATGACCCAGGTGTAAAACCTGAGGTGTCTGTACACTTGTATATATGACTCGTTGAAGTGGACTTTCATCCAATCAAGTGTTTAACATGTAGCAGAGATCTTTTTGCTATCGAGCAGTACTGCTCTTGAGCTCATGATGTGATTTGATGTCAAATTCTGTTTGTTCCGATGAAACATCCATTAAAACATTTTTGTGTTGGAGTTATAGAAATGCAAACATGTGCGAGTTGAAATATATGTGTGCACGGAAAAGTATAATGATATTTGAGAAAGTTCTGACTATTTCTATGTCTTTGAAGAAACGGCGTGAACGTGAGATGCAACAGCAAATGGAAACTCAGGACGAGGAGACACTGGAGCTAAAGGAGACATTCAGTTCACTCCAGCAAGAAGTGGATGTTAAAACTAAGAAACTAAAGAAGGTAAGGTGGCTGAGTAGTTCTGTCATTTATTGCCCTCTGGCTTTACATTTCACTCCTCCTCTTCTTTCCTCTTTTGACAACCTCTTGTCTCCTTTGTCACTTGCTCCGCGCGTGTGCCAATCACCCTCCTTCCACCGTATCACTTGCCAGCTTGGCCCCACTCCCAGCTATTTTACTGCTTCAGTGAAAATGGTCCAACTTCTCCTTACTGCTAATCCAGGCGGCCTTCTGGCAAACCTGCGCCTTTTCCAAAACCTCCACATCTTTCCTGTAATGAGGCAACCGGAACTGCACACAATAAACCAAAGTTCTATCCAGCTGCAGCATGACTACCGGACTTTTCTTACTCAATGCCCCGTCCTTCCCTTCCTTTACCATCCTAGCTACTTATATTGCCACTTTCAGAGCGCTATAGACTTAAGTGGAGACTGGGTCTACAGTAAGTGAGATAAGTGACAGTCCCATGTAGAAGGATTGCTGAAGATAATGTGTTATTGTGATTAAGTGGGGTTGGTGAAGATGAGGTGTTACTGTGGCTGAGTCCAGACCTGATGGTTGAGGCTGAACCTAACCCAGCGGTGAAAGCCATCGCTGCTGACACCCTGAATGCAGAGCTAGCTGGGTGGGTAACAGGCCCTTTGCGGGATGGCGGAGAGAAACGTTCCCCACTGCTTGGTGGCAATACCCTCTGAGGGGGAGACGTGGGTCTTGAGGTTCAGATTAGATGTCAGAATGATTTAAGTCTTTGGGCTGGAAGCGGGTTCAGATTCACTATGGTGAGGTCAGGTCATAATTTTCTACTTCAGCTGACCATTATAAAACCAGAGGCGAACACAATACGATAGAACTTTATTTATCCCAGGAGGGAAATTGATCTGCCAACAGTCACAAAACACAAGATACATGAAACATGAAATTAAAGTGACGAGTGGAAAGGATTGGGGATGTGGAAAGATTGGGGAGGGGGGGTGGAGGGGAGTCAGTCTCGGTCTACCCCACGACAGAAGGGGGGGGAGTTGTACAGTTGATAGCCACAGGGAAGAAGGATCTCCTGTGGCGTTCTGTGCTGCATCTTGGTGGAACCAGTCTGTTGCTGAAGGTGCTCCTCAGGTTGACCAGTGTGTCATGGAGGGGGTGAGCTGTATTGTCCAGGATGCTCCACAGATTGAGGAGCATCCTCCCCTCCAAGACCAACCTCCTACGAATCCAACTCCAACTCCGCCCCCAGGACGGACCCGGCCTTCCTCATGAGTATGTTAATCCTGTGGGCATTCGCAGCCTTCGCCCTGCTGCCCCAGCACACGGCAGCGAAGAAGATGGCACTGGCTACCACCGATTGGTAGAACATCTGCAGCATCTTACTGCAGACATTGAAGGAACCGAGCCTTCTTAAAAGTACAGCCCGCTCTGCCCGAGAATGGGTCAAGCAGTGCTCGGTTTTGGCCTAAGAACACCCCTGAAACCTGCTGGCCTCAGAACCGCATACTTTTTTCAGATCACACCTGCTGATTGACCTGATTTATTTTTAATTAAATAAATAATCTGTCCTACCTTGAAGGAAACTTCACAGAACAAGGAACAGAACATTACAGGAGTCGGACCTTCAGCCAACAGTCCCCATACTGAACATGATGCCAAGTTTAAACTACCGTATTCTTCTCTGCCTAAACATGATCCACATCCTCGCATTCCCTGCATACCCATGTGTCCATCTAAAAGCTTCTTCAATTCCACTATCATACCTGCCTCCACCTTAACTCCTGGCAGTATGTTCCGAGTACCTACTACCCTCTGGTGAAAAAACACCTGCTCTGCATTATCTCCTTTAGACTCTGCCCCTCTCACCTTTAAGCTATGCCCTTTAGTCTTTGATATATTCACACTAGGGGGAAAAAGGCTATGACTTTTCTATCTATGCCTCTCATAACTTTATAATCTTCTATCTGAAGATTGCAAACTTGAAATAATATTGTAATGCTTATTATTTCTAAATAAATGATAGTTTATAAATGTGTAATTCTGGACTACAGAACTACTAAAATGAGAATTGATTGAACTCTTGTAAATTGACAGCAGTTTCAATAATTTATTTTTTGAAACTTTGGTTTGTGACTGCACTTAAACTGTTTAATTGAATACAAAGTGCTTGGGTACGTAAGTGAAGTCTTTTTCTTTGGTTAGCTCTTTGCTAAGCTGCAGGCAGTAAAAGCTGAAATTGATGACCTGCAAGCCGAGCACATCAAAGAGCGTCAACAGCTGGAGCAAACTCAGAACGAACTCACAAGGGAACTCAAACTGAAGTACGTACCCTGTATCGGATGAGAAATAAATATGAGAGTAACAAACTAGAAATGAGTTGGTTTAAGATACTTGCAAACTATTGTGGTTGCCTAAAATAGAGTTATCGTTGTGATGTATTCCATTTGCTGGTTAAGAAAAGACATTATCTTTTGAAACTGAAATGCACCACTCTGCTGACGATAGATTTTGCATTTGTTTTGCTTAATATTTTGCAAGGTAAGTTCAAGAGAAATGAAAGTTTTCTTTAGATGAGAGTTCACCCTGGAAATGATGTGGGGGAAAAAAACCCATACAAAATTATAAATTTCTCACTTCTGTCAAATAACATTCAGGGAATTGATGGTAAATAATGATGATGGAAGAAAATTAACCTGTTATCAAATGGGTTACTTGATATATAATTTAAGAGATTATTAAGAGGCAATTCTTAAAAAAAATAAATCAAATTCCAAACCAGCAAAATGATTTATCTTCATGTAAGGGACATTGTAATAGTTTGAGATGTTGGAAATCTGAAATAAAAGGAGAACATTTGGCATTTGTTGAACAAGAGTTAACGTTTCAAATCAAAGACACTTGGTCAGAAAAATAAAATATTAATTAGTTTTAATTTACAGAGAAGACGGGGAGGATATATGTTTACATTGTTACATTTATTTTGCTTAGACTAGAAGCATTTTCTTTATATAGATTTGAATAAAAACATCTGATTATTTTATTTGAAGGCACCTTGTAATTGAGAACTTCATACCTTTGGAAGAAAAGAATAAAATCATGAACAGAGCTTATTTTGATGAAGAAGACGACCAGTGGAAGACCCAGCCGATCACCCGGATCGAAGGGTACGGTACAGTATTTGTGCTTATTCAGTCCTGCACCGAGTTTGCAGCAGTCACTGACAGTGTGGGCCAGTGTATCTGTGCCAGTGTTTCATGCTGGCCACAGTCTTAGAGTAAAGGGGAGGTCATTTAAGACTGAGGTGAGTAAAAACTTTTTCACCCAGAGAGTTGTGAATTTATGGAATTCCCTGCCACAGAGGGCAATGGAGGCCAAGACACTGGATGGATTTAAGAACGGGTTAGATAGAGCTCTAGGGGCTAGTGGAGTCGAGGGATATGGGGAGAAGGTAGGCACAGGTTATTGATAGGGGATGATCAGCCATGATCACAATGAAGGGCCGAGTGGCCTCCTCCTGCACCTATTTTCTATGTTTCTATGCTCTGTACGAGGCTCTGCCCATCTTGCATCAACCTGCCCTAATGCAACTTCCACTGAAGGAACTCAGAAGTACACAAGAATTCTTGAACATTTGTCTGCCCTTCCTCAAAAAGCTTTTCCGTTTACCATTCAATGCATCTGCACTGAGTTTGTTACAGGCTACTGCCTTGCCAGTTTAAATCCTGAATCCTTAAATTCTCTTTTTTGTAATTTCGTTGGATCTCTTCTTTCTTTCCTTTTTAATCCCATCGTGATAATAGAGCAGAATAATAACTGCTCAACACTAAAGCATTTTCAATCAATTTCCCACATGGCCTTCCACATGATGTCATTACCTAGAATTCTCTCCCAAGTGAACTGAATTTAGAATCAGTTGGATCATGATAAAGTTTTCTCTGTCACTTAATTCTAATCAACTGAAATCTCTCACGTCTAAGAGTTGGGTAATGCGATTTAAACCATAATTCACAAAATCTAGCATTTTTCATCAACTCATGGATCATATAAAATAATTTGCAGGAATTGCATACCACTTGTTGCATTAACGATTGCAAGTAAAATCAATTGACGACTAAAATCAAAAAAGGCCAATTGTTTATAGTTTTAACAAAACTAATCTGTCCCTTATTAAACATGAAATTGGTTATTCGGTCACCAAATCAAACGGCACCTATATTCCAAAACTATAAATTCAATGTCATATGCTGAGAGAATGGAGCGGCTGGGCTTGTACACTCTGGAGTTTAGAAGGATGAAAGGGTATCTTATTGAAACATATAAGATTATTAAGGGTTTGGACACGCTAGAGGCAGGAAACATGTTCCCGATATTGGGGGAGTCCAGAACCAGGGGCCACCGTTTAGGAATAAGGGGTAAGCCACTTAGAATGGAGATGAGGAAACACTTTTTCTCACAGAGAGTTGTGAGTCTGTGGAATTCTCTGCCTCATAGGGTGGTGGAGGCAGATTCTCTGGATGCTTTCAAGAGAGAGATAGATAGGGCTCTTAAAGATAGCGGAGTCAGGGGATATGGGGAGAAGGCAGGAATAGGGTACTGATTGTGGATGATCAGCCATGATCACGTTGAATGGCGGTGCTGGCTCGAAGGGCCGAATGGCCTACTCCTGCACGTATTGTCTATTGTATTTGAATGTTTTTGTTTGCCTTCTAGGAATCAGCAGATGATGAAGCGACCTGTATCAGCAATTGGATACAAGCGACCACTTAGCAGCTATGCAAAAATGGCTCTGGTCTCGAGGTCAGACCCTAGATACAGGGTGAGTGAATAGGATCATTTGTTTCTCCGCCTGGCTGCTAA
Source organism: Leucoraja erinaceus (assembly GCF_028641065.1). Classification (NCBI taxonomy): domain Eukaryota; kingdom Metazoa; phylum Chordata; class Chondrichthyes; order Rajiformes; family Rajidae; genus Leucoraja; species Leucoraja erinaceus. The sequence continues at coordinate 36,271,855 of NC_073397.1, forward strand.
AACATAATTCAATCGGAGCCGACGAGTATATTCACAAACAAAATCAGCAGGGTTGGGCAGCAATTGTGGGAAAAACAAACAGTAAATGTTTCAAAGATAAACACCGAGTGTTGGAGTAACTCAGGGGGTCAGGCAGCATCTCTGGAGAACATGGATAGGTGATGTTTCAGGTCAGGAACCTTCTTCACGTTCTCCAGGGATGCTGCCTGATATACTGATTTAGACAAGCATTTTGTGTCTAGCTTTGCGATAAACCAGCAACTGCAGTTTATTTTTATTATATACAGTAAATGTTTCAGATTGGAGACTATTCATTATAAACTTTGAAAGAGGTACAGTAAGTTTGTTTCAATCATGGGGGAGGGCTGGTGAATTCAATGTTCATACTATTAGGATGTAAGCTACTCATGCGGAATATGAGGGGCTGTTCCACCAGCTTGTGTGCGGCCTCACTGTGGCAATGGAGGAGTCCCAGGGCAGAAAGGTCAGTATGGGAATGGGAAGAGGAATGGTTAGTAACCGGGAGATGCAGTAGGCCTTGGCAGACCGAGCGTAAGTGTCTGGCGAAACGGTCGCCGAATATATTAAAGTGTACAAAATTGATCTGCATGTTCTCTTCTTTGGGAGGTGTACAGACGTTTATATCACAATTTACTGGCTTTACCATGCACTAAACATACAATACAATACCATTTATTTGTCATTTGAACCTCACATGAGGTTCAAACGAAATTTGGTTTCTGCAGCCATACAAGGAAAGAACCAAGACACACACCAACACAATTTACACAAACATCCATCACAGTGAATCTCCTCCTCACTGTGATGGAAGGCAAAGTCTTGTCTCTCCCCTGCTCTCCGTTCTTCTCCCGATGTCAAAGTCAAAGCCCCCGGCGGGCGCTAGCAAGTCCGCGGCCATTTAAAGCCGCGCCGGGCGATGTAAGGCCCTGCTCCAGGTATTGATGCTGGAGCCCCCGGCGGGCGCTAGCAAGCCCGCGGCCACTTAAGCCGCACCGGGCGATGTAAGGCCCCGCTCCAGGCCACTCTCAACCCCGCAATTTGAGCGGGAGAAGTCGCCGTTGCCGGTGCCCCGCAAAGCAGTCTCCCACCGGGGACCCGCGAGCTCCCGGTGTCACCATCCACCGGAGTCGGGTCGCAGCAGCGCGCCACCGCAGCTCTCCACGCTCCAAAGCCGGCCAGCTTCACGATGGTAGCTCCACAGCTCCGCCGGCTCCGTGACTTGAGCCCCCAGGTCGTTCCGGTTGGAGGCCGCTCCACGGTGCTAGGCCCCAACGGCAACGGAGACCCGACAAGGAAAAGGTCGGGTCCCCGTGCAGGGAAGGGATTTAAAAGTTTCCCCTACCCACCCCCCACCCCCCCCCCACACATACACATTTAAAAGCCCACTACAAACTATACCCTCAACGGGACAAAAAAACAAAAAAAACACAGACAGACTGCAGAGGCCGCTGCGACATCGGTCATGTATTCACGAGAGAGTTAGATATAGTTCTTCGGGCTAACAGATATGGGGAGAAAGCAGGAACAGGGTACTGATTCTGGATGATCAATCATGACATTTTGAATGGCGGTGCTGGCTCGAGGGGTCGAATGGCCCATTCCTGCACCTATTTTTCTATGTTTCTGCGTAGCTGTACACGGTGAATGGCTCGATTACAATCATGTATTGTCTTTCCTCTGACTGATTAGCTCACAACAAAAGCTTTTCACTGGTGCAGCAGCATCTATGGAGCGAGGGAAATAGGCAACGCTTCGGGCTTCGGCCCGAAACTTTGCCTATTTCCCTTGCTCCATAGATGCTGCTGCACCCGCTGAGTTTCTCCAGCATTTTTGTCTACCTTTGATTTTCCAGCGTCTGCAGTTCCTTCTTAAACACAAAAGCTTTTCACTGTACCTCGGTACACGTGACAGTAAACTAAACTGAACTGAACTGAACTGGTAGATTAATCTGGTGACCTGATTATGAGAATTGTAGTTGATTTATTGCGTTGGTTTTACATTGTCCCTCGTGTTTCAGGCTGAAAACATCTTGCTATTGGAACTGGACATGCCCAGCCGAACCACTCGTGACTATGAAGGACCTGCCATTGCTCCAAAGGTGCAAGCTGCACTGGAGGCTGCACTGCAGGATGAAGACGAGCTTCAAGTCGATGCATCTACATTTGACCCTCTCAGAAGTGGCAGTGCGAGAAAATCTAAATCCAGGTGACTGCAGTATCAATTTTCACAAAAATACACTTTAGTTTCGAAGTGGATAAATAATGTTCTCGTTACAAGAACATAAGACTGGCATATGAATACGAAAGATGAAGACACAATGAAACCGCAGTTGCTGGAATCGTGTTTAGAACTCAAAGTGCCTGAGTAACCCAGCGGCTCAGGCAGCATCTCTGGAGAACACGAAAGGTGACGTTTTGGGTTTGGACCCTGTAGCGATGCCGCCTGACCTGCTGAGTTACTGTAGCACATTGTGTTCTAAACATGGATAGGAAAGGTTTAAAGGGATATGTGGGTAAACGGGATTAGTTTAGATGGGGTATCTTGGTCAGCATGGACGATTTGGGCCGAAGGAGCTGTTTTGTGCAGTAAGGCTCTGACTCCAACAACGTATGTAGTAGCACTTGCATCAATAATTGAAAACCATGTTCGCGGGTACTGAACTCCCCACCATCGAAGGGATCTATATGAGTCCCTGTCTCAAAAAGGCAGCCAACTTCATCCACCACCCTGGATCCACATTTCATCTCTTTTCACACCTACCTTCAGGAAGAAAGTACATGAGTCTGAAAGCTGTAATTCCCAGGTTCAAAACAACAGCTTCTTCCCAACAACCATTGGCTATTGAACACCACAAACTCCAAATGAACTACAAACTACCGTGGTTGCATGTGGGATCTCAGGCTCTGTTTTTTTTTGCACAATAGTGTTTTTTTTAATCTATTGAACTTTTTAATGTTTGTGTTTTATATTAGCTGTTGAGTGCCGTGTTTACAAACCTATTGTGCTGCTGCTACAAGTAAGAATGTTATTGTTCCGTTTCAAAACCTATGGCAATAAATATGTAAGAAGAAACTGCAGATGCTGATTTAAACTAAAGATAGACGCCAAAAGCTGGAGTAACTCAGCGGGACAGGCAACATCTCTGGAGAGAAGGAATGGAAGATGTTTTGGGTCGAGATCCTTCTTCCTGTCCCGCAGAGTTACTCCAGCTTTTTGTGTCTATCTGCCTATGACAATAAAACACTCTTGACTCTTGCGCGCAGTTTTCTAGAATAGTGGTAAAAGACTGGTTTGATAGCACATTCAGTTGACAATCTGAACTCCTTTTGTGAACCACTTACGAGGATTATGTTTTGACTGTTCAAGCAGGAAGTCTTTGGATATTGGAATAGGTAACATTAAATCTAATTATGTTATTTTTGAAATAACACTACCTGCAGTTTTGTCAATCACACACTCTCGCCTCTTAACTCTTTTAACTCTTGATTAAATTTGGATAGAGGCAAGAATTGGAGGAAGCATGTTTCAAAATAAAATCTGACAATATTAAAACAAGCTTTAATGTTAGCAATGAAATCATTTAAACCTGGTGGAGATTTTACACGCTGTTCATTGGCACACATGTTTTCTATTTTGCATAAGGAAAAGACACAAGCTGCTGGAATAAAGGGCCTGTCCCACTTGGCCGCCATTTGCACGTCACGCAGATGACGCGCAAAGATTTTGTACATCACAAAATCCTGCGACACCACGCGTCACTGCCTATGTCATCACACACCATGCGCACGTAATGCGCATCACGTGCGTGTCACCACGCGTGCGTCGTGACACGTAAATGATGTCGCGTAAATTACACGCAAATGACGGCCAAGTTGGACTGGCCCTTAACTCAACGGGTCAGGCAGCATTCCTGGAGAACATGGATGGGTGACATTTCGGGTCGAGACCCTTCTAAAGTAGAGTTACTCCAGCACTTTGAGCCTTTTTTTGTAAACCAGCATTTGCAGAGCCTTGTTTCTGCATTTCTGTTTCGTAGTTTGATCTGTTTGGTGTTTAGTAGCTTCACAGTTCCTGGTAGAGGACAATTGCACATTAGTTGTGAATAGTTTGTTTTACGTTATGTACTGAAGTTACTTCTGCCTTGTCCTCAGCAGGCCTAAAACTGGGAAGAAAATGGGCCCCTCGTCCTCAGTTGGGTCAGGAACCCAGCTTTACCCACAGTCTCGCGGCCTTGTTCCCAAGTAACTCCGTCCTCGAGAAGATAAGTAACTTGTCAGCAGGGACGAACAAGCGGAGATAAATAAGCTTCGGCTCCAGGTCTCATTTGCATCTGGCCCTGTTCAGATCAGAAGTATTATTTCAGTTGAAATTAAATTAACAATTGTATTTTATTTTTCATGTGAACCATTCCATTTTTGGACAAAAACTGCACTTGCTCTATACCCACATTAATTTGACAAAAATGTTTGTTTCATAATAATATGTGAGTGGATAGTGCCACTGCCCGCTGCTATGGAAACACATTACCCCGATATCTAGCAAAAGAATACCTCACATTTTATGAGGAACTTATTGTATTTAAAGATTTCGTAAAACTGATGAATAACTTTGTCTTTAATTTATTAGATTTTCTTGTTGGAGAGGAAAGTGTAGATAGAATAGATTTAAACATTTGTTACTGTATAGTTGGTATTTTTCATATACATTTTTATTAATGTTTAAATGTTAAGAGCTAATGATTTTTTTCATGCAGTAAGAAACAAAAGCTTGCCTGTGGACTGACACTAGAAAATACCGTTAAGGGCCTGTCCCACTTACGCGATTATTTCGGTGACTTGCCGGCACCCGTCGTTAGTCGCAGCAGGTCGCTGAAAATTTGCAACATGTTGAAAATCCAGCGGCGACCAGAAAAAGGTACGACTCTTTGGGCGACTACTCACGACCACACAGGCAACACCCTGCACGCCTGTATGGCGAGTAGTGGCCCAAAGAGTCATACCTTTTTCTGGTCGCCGCTGGATTTTCAAAATGTTGGAAATTTTCGGCGACCTGCTGCGACTGTGACGGGTGTTGGCAATTCGCCAAAAAAATCGCGTAAGTGGGACAGGCCCTTTAGTAATTGCTGCATTATTATATGTCATCAAACATCAACCTAATTTTCATTACTGTGTATCGGCTCCACATCAAGATTCATTGTGGTTTCTTGTTGTAATCAGACTGCAAATCTTGCAGATGATTTCAGCAGTGGAGATGTCATCACTGATTACATGTACTTCCTTGAACCTATCAGTATAGCATCATAAATATTCAAGTCTAGGTTCTGATTTTCCATAATACTTGTAAATCAGCACAAGTAAAGCTTCTTGTAATAACATGTAGAAGACATCAGTGTCTGACTTAAAATCTGGGGCAAAATGTGTTGAGATATGGCCACTTCTTGGCCTGTTGAAACATTGTTCCACATTTCTCTCGTCCCAGCAAATATCGATGTGCAACAAATGGTCTCTCTTTCAAGGCAGGAAGAAGCCAGAGTGAAAACGTTGCGTTTAAGGCTGTTAATGTGGTGCCTCTTTTGAGAGAATCGCTCATCAGAACATTGACAAATTGTCCACTTACAATTTGTGAAGATTTGCCGATGGAATGTAACTTTTGCAACACTTGGGCTTCTCCTGTTTTTAGGTTGCTTTCGCTTACCATCTCTTGCATTTTAAAGTTTTAGTGTTGCAATAATTGGCTTGTTTGAAGGCACAATCTCCAAATCGGCTCCACGCCACAGGTCAAATTACAAAGTAGCTACGGATAAATATCAAATGTAAAATGGTAGAGTGCGATGATTGGCGGCGTAATTGTGTATTGTGGCAAATAAGTCCACCGTAAAAATATTTAGCATGTTAAAAATTCACACTTGTAGCAGAGAATAGCCTATTCTGCTTCTCCCCACCTACCAACAAAAGTTGCATTCGTTTGGAAGCACATATTAAATCTGCAAAAGGTGGATTTGACTTTGGATTGGTTTTGTTGCAATCTCATTGGATGATCACCCTGTCTTCACTGTCGCTCATTCAGGGAGCCTGTCCTTACGCCCCCACCTTGACTTGTAGTTTCCTCACAATATATCTGATTCCAAGTTTCAGCTTGAAAATGTGATGGTCTGAATGGTCCCCAGTGGCCCCTTGCATTCATGGTCAACGGTACAATTAAACCAAAAGAGGGAAAAGTAGCCATTTTCCATCACGATGCTGAATAACTGACTGAATTTTGTACTTTTAAAAATTGTTACTTCGCACTGGTTGCTGCTGTCTTTTTTAAACTAGTACGTTTTTTGAACATTTCATTAGTTTGTAACCTTACAAAGCTGTAAGACCTGAGATAATTTTGTGTGTGCAATCTTTGTTTACCGATTTTGACTTTATGAAGTCAGTCTCAAATGCATTATTTATACAGAGAAGCAGTGTTGGGAGTTTGTGCTTTGATTAACAGAGAATGCCCTCTCCTTGAACGAGAACAACCTCGTGAAGTTGCAATCACCTTTTTAATTTTTGCTTCAACTTAAAGAAGTACGGGAAGTGTTTGTGTGACCAAATTAGTAACATAAATAATTCTAATTAACCTCGCATACTGTTCTGCATTATTTTAAAACTTTAGTAAACCAATTCCAGTTAAATGGAAGGTGATTAATATATTTATTGTTTATTACCATTTACAGTGATAACATCGTAAAAAATGTATGGGGCATTAGTGTTGAATTATACCACTAATGTTTTGATAAATGTTTAATCCAACACTGCAAACAATAGGATTACATTAGCACAGGTTTGAGTTGGCAAATATTGAAGTCATTATGCCATGATGAGTATCTCACTTTGACAGCAATGTTTATTTTATAGTTCTCTTTAACCTCATATGTCCCAGGCTACATCCAGTGAGGTCAGTTCCATGCCTGCTGCACCTGGTTTCTCAGCCCCCAACGTTGGTTTGTACACTGCCTAGGTGTTTAAAAATGACCTTGCCACTCTAAATCCTCACCACAAAATTCTGTACGTTATAAGTTGAAGCTGGACTGAAACAAAATTAAAATGACAGATGCAAGAACTAGTCTTAGAACATTGAAGCAAAAATGAATGGCCATAATATTTGTAAGCACTGCACTTTTGACAACGTTTCATTTTAATACTGATGTTCCAAGTCAACAGAATTCTGCATGGCACCTGATTTTTATGAAATGCGTATTATAAATGACAAAAATCCAGGAGAAGAGTATAATGGATTGTACGAGAAATACAGTCTATAACATACAGTGCAGAATTTTGAGTACCAAATCTCTACATTTAAATTATCTCTGCATCTTTTCACTCTGTATTAATCAAACTTTGAAGACTTCCATCTGGTTGTAAATGTATAATTGCAACATTGCCATGTAAATGACCTGTAATAAACTTTCTGAAGCAAACTTAATTTTGGGTTTATCTTGTTGCACCTCCACACCCTTCTGTCGGAGGGGTCCTCACTGATATGAGCAGAGATTGGTCGCAACGAGTCTCATGACTTCGAATCGGTGTCTCCTGTTATCTTCAGAAAGGAGACACAAGGAACTGCAGATGCTGGAATCATGAACAAAACACAAAATGTTGGAGGAACTCAGCGGGTCAGGCAGAGGAAGGGAATGGGCAGCAAAACAACACTGCCTGACACAGTGGGCTACTCCAACACTGTATTTCACTCAAGTTATCATCAAGTACGGTGTCACGGTGGCGCAAATGTAAAATAAAGGTAAATCGACAATAGGTGCAGGAGTAGGCCATTCGGCCCTTCGAGCCAGCACCGCCATTCAATGTGATCATGGCTGATCATCCCCAATCAGTACCCCGTTCCTGCCTTCTCCCCATATCTCCTGACTCCGCTATCTTTAAGAGCCCTATTTAGCTCTCTCTTGAAAGCATCCAGCGAACTTGCCTCCACCGCCCTCTGAGGCAGAGAATTCCACAGACTCGCCACTATCTGTGACAAAAAGTGTTTCCTCGTCTCCGTTCTAAATGGCTTACACCTTATTCTTAAACTGTGGCCCCTGGTTCTGGAGTAACTGTGGCCCCCTGGTTCTGAAATGTAAAAATGTAGGATAGTGTTAATGTGTGGGGATCGCTGGTCGGCGAGATACCTGTGCTGCATCTCTAAACTAAACTCAGTACTTGGATATACATCTGAGATTATATTTTTGATAATTTGATACTTTGATCCTTTTATTAGATAGGGTACTGTCCAATTCACCTCCACCCCATAGTGGACATTAGACTTTGTCTCTGGAATTGGTGCACTACAATATTGAGAAGTATATTGTGCACTGTGTATCCTCCCCATTGCTCTACACATTGTGCTTGAGTTTAACGTGATTGTATTTATGTGCAGTATTATGTGGTCTGATGGGTAGCAAGCAAAACAAAGCTTTTCGCCGCGTGCATGTGACAATAATAATCCTATACATCAGCTTGATTTCTTCAAAGAATTATGCTAACATTGAGCAGCTTTAAAAAAGAACGCCTCCGGTCAAGTTCATGATCTTGTTTAGGAAATTTGGCAGGCACTCATTTTACTGCCATCACACAAACGTTACATGCTGAGGCCTGTGACCATTGTGAGAAAATGATCAGTTTTATGGAAAATTAATACAAAATCACCAAGAAGAAGAATAAAGATTTGTTTAAGAGGGAACTGCAGATGCTGGAAAATCGAAGGTAGACAAAAATGCTGGAGAAACTCAGCGGGGGAGGCAGCATCTATGGAGCGAAGGAAATAGGCAACGTTTCTGGTCTAGACCCGAAACGTTGCCTATTTCCTTCGCTCCATAGATGCTGCCTCACCCGCTGAGTTTCCTCCAGCATTTTATGTCTACCAAAGAAGAAGAAAGAAGTATCCACAAAAATGTTCAGGTAAGAGAATGCAATAAATTGCTATTGTCTCAAAACAAAATTGATGCACAATACAATTCAGAACTTTGAATAGCAGATATTGCAATAGTTCTCATCTTTTCAGATGAAGTAGATGAGTTACTGATATCAATTTCTAAAGCAGAATTGTGTTACACTCGTTTACTGCTCCATATTAAAGCCGCTGAGGAATGTTTCACCCGACGCCGGAGTTCCATCTTCACGGCAAGAGGGCCCTGAAAACTATCGGATTGGCTGCAAGGCCACAAATGGGCCCCGACCTCGGGTGTTTCACAGAGGAATAGGACTTAACTTTCTGGTGCCTTTCCCCACAGTGGAAAATTTTGATTCTGCTGTGGGGGGACGTTTTATTTTTTTAACCTTTTTTTATGGTTTGTGTGGAAACTTATTATTTATTTTATGTAAAGCACTTTGGTGTCAATGCGAGTTGACTTAAAACGTGCTATATAAATAAAACTTACATTGGCATTTATGTGGCACTTACATATTGGCATTTATGATTATCCAATGCCTTTAACTACCTGCGAATGAAGGTTTAACATGAATGCAAATAAAGTGATTGTTATTTCCTTTTCTCAGAGACGACATGATTCTCACAAACAGAAACACCTTTAATAGAACGTTGGGATCCATAATATATTTGATGAAGTTATCAGGTAATTGACGCTAAATTCGTGAAAGTCATTTATTTTATCCAAAAGACGTAGAATTTAAGTATATCAATAAGTCATTGATGCTGGGAATAACATACTTCCCATTAATAACTTGAAAAACATTTTGAAATAATGCCCCTTTTCCAGTAAAGTTAATAAGATGTAATGTTTCATTGCAATACTCCCTAATACGTAGAAGGATTTTTGAATGTAATATCTTGTTTTTTAATTTATAAAAAAATAATCAATATTGTTATAAATTATTAATAAACTAGCTTTAGACTTTATTGATCTCACAACCCTCTCTCCTCCCAGAAGCTGATTATTATTCTCCCCCATCACCCATTCCAGCTCTTTGGAGAAAAATCCATTTAAAATCAACTGTATTTGATTTCAACACCAACCAGTAGGGGAAGCTACTGTTACTTATAACAATTAGACACTAGGTGCAGGAGTACCTTTCGGCCCTTTGAACCATTCAATGTGATCATGGCTGATCATCCACAATCAGTACCCCGTTCCTGCCTTCTCCCCATATCCCCCGACTCCGCTATCTTTAAGAGCCCTATCTAGCTCTCTCCTGAAAGTATCCAGAGAACCGGCCTGAGGCAAAGAATTCCACAGACTCACCACTCTCTGTGTGAAGAAGTGTTTCCTCATCTCCATTCTAAATGGCTTATCCCTTATTCTTAAATTGTGGCCCCTGGTTCTGGACTCCCCCAACATCGGGAAATAGCATTGAGGGGTTTTATTTTCGTCAACTGCAGTCAACATAGTGATGCGAAAGTTTGATTCTGGGAAAACAGAGGCGTAAAGGGGAAACAGAGGTGTAAAGGGCGACACGATGGTACAGCGGGTAGAGCCACTGTCTCACAGCACCAGAGACCGGGATTCAATCCTTGCCCTTGGATTTTACACGTTCTCCTTGTGACCGCGTGGATTTCTTCCGGGTGATCCGGATTCCGCCCATATCCAAAAGATGTGTGGATGAGCAGATTAATTGGCCCTCTGTAAGTTGCCCCTAGAGCGGATGTGAAAGTGGGGGTAACATATTACGAGTATGAATGGGTAATCGATGGTTGCCATGGCCTCAGGGGGCTCAAGGGTCTGCATCCAAGAGTCAAGAGTCAATTTAATTGTCATTTGGACCCCTGGAGGTCCAAACGAAATGCCGTTTCTGCAGCCATACATTACACACAAATAGACCCCAGACACAACATAATTACATTTAACATAAACATCCATCACATAGCTGTGATGGAAGGCCAAATAAACTTATCTCTCCACTGCACTCTTCCCCCCCCGATGTCAGAGTCAAAGTCATTGTCCCCGGCTGGCGATGGCGATTGTCCCGCGGCCATTGAAGCCACGCCGGGTGGTGCGAGGTCGCACACCGGGTCTTGGTGTTAGAGCCCCCGTTGTGCGCTCGCAAAGTCCGCGGCCATTCCAGCCGCGCGGGGCAGTGATGTAGGCCCCGCTCCAGGAGCTCTTCGACCCCGCAACTCGGGCGGGAGAAGTCGCCGTTGCAGGAGCCCTGAGAAGCGGTCTCCCTCCAGGGAGCCGTGGGCTCCCGGCGCTGTCGTCCACAGACCCGCAGCAGCAGCCTCCGACTCTCCGGTAGCAGCAGCAGCAGCAGCGGCAGCAGCAGCGCTCCTCCACCGCTCCACCCGCTCCGGACTCGGCCAGCTCCGCGACGGCAACGGTGAGTCGACACCTGAGTCCCCGGCTTCTTCCTGTTGGAGGCCGCTCCTCGTTGCGGCTTCAACGACACCTGAGACCCGACGAGAAAAGGTCGGGTCTCCAGTGCAGGGAGAGATTCAAAAAGTTTCCCCCCCCCCCTCCCACCCCACCCCCGCCCCCCCACACACACACCCCAACATAAAATAACAAAAACTACATAAAAACACAGACAAAAAAATAATAAAAACGCGGACAGGCTGCAGAGGCCGCTGCTGGCCAGAGCCGAGCCGCCTACCGGATCGATGCTGTATCTCTAAACTAAACAAGGAACTGCTAGATGCTGGAATCATGAGCAGAGCACAGTGCTGGAGGAAATCGATGAACAGGCAGAATCTGTGGAGGAAATGGACAGATGACATTTCAGGTTAGGACCCTTCGGACTGTTGGGAAAGTGCTAATAAGGTTTATTTCAATCTATTCAGCAAAGACTTTATGAAATGTGGAAACTACATGTAACCATGTTGTCAGCTACTCTATTATGGGTATGGTGTCCTTTACATCTCATTAAAGTTACAAATTCTGATGTAAACAGTCTGTACATATGATGAAAAAATGCGTCGACTGGGCTTGTATCACTGGAATTTAGAAGTATGAGAGGGGATCTTATAGAAAAATATAAAATTCTTAAAGGATTGGACAGGCTAGATGCAGAAAAAATGTTCCTGATGTTGGGGGATTCCAGAACTAGGGGTCACAGTTTAAGAATAAGGCCTAGGCCATTTAGGACTGAGAGGAGGAACATTTTCTTCACCTTGAGAGTTGTGAATCTGTGGAATTCTCTGCCACAGAAGACAGTGGAGGCCAATTCACTGGATGTTTTCAAGAGTTAGATTTAGCTCTTAGGACTAACGGAATCAAGGGATATGGGGGGAAAAGCAGGAACGGGGTATTGATTTTAGATGATCATATTGAATGGTGGTGCTGGTTCAAAGGGCCGAATGGCCTACTCCTGCACCTATTTTTCTGTTTCTACAAAGATATACCAAGTGGACAGCGGTGTTAGCCAGTTAAGTGACTGCTATTTCACTTCAATGAGGAAAAACTTAAAGAGAAAAAGTTATACTAGTCTACTTTCAACCTCACGAGGGCAGTAGGGTCACAGAGAAAGTAACGACAGCTACATTGATTGTTCAAAGGCCAGCCGCTGATCAGGTTTCTCTGCTCAGCTACCAACTTGTTCCGGCCTTTTCCTATCTCCAGTCTTCCCTCACCACCTCCATTCAATCTGAAGAAGGGTTCCGACCCAAAACACCACCTATTCCTTTTTCTCCAGAGATGCTGCCTGATCCGCTGAGTTACTCCAGTGTTTCACTTCAGTATAAACCAGCATCTGCCGTTCCTTCCTAGACAGTTCATAGTGTTTGAAACAGAGCAAGGGCAAATTTGTTTGATGAAATGAACATTGATTTCTCAGAATTCTGTTAACCCTTGCTGTCTCCTCCCCTTCCTACCTCAGCCCTCGAGCTCCTCCTCCTCGTTTTTGCTTTCTTCTCCCCGCCTTCCCCCACCCCGCATCAGTCTGAAGAAGGGTTTCGGCCCGAAACGTTGCCTATCTCCTTCGCTTCATAGATGCTGCTGCACCCGCTGAGTTTCTCCAGCATTTTTGTCTACCTTTATTTGATGAAAGATTGTCGGGGTTATTCAGAGAGTAGGTAGAATCATTGCAGTGTCATATCTGATTACTACCCAAACCCTTAAGTCGTTGCTTGCTGTGCAGACTATTTTAGTGCTGTGTTTCTGCGACGAAACTGCATTTAATGCAATGACTTTTGCAAATCAGTGTTGTACAAAAATAGAAGAGCCCACTTGCTTCCAGCATTATTGAGCCCATGATGTTCCGTTTAGGCATTGTTAAGAAGATAAGGATAAAAGGGAATTAAACCAAAGGGAAATGGAGGCAAAAAAGAGTTGATGAAAAAATCCTTTGAGAAAAGCAAGAAATAAAGAAATAGGAGGGTAAAGGATTCCAAGACTAGAGGACATCGGGTGAAAGTGAGAGGGCAGATATTTTAGAGGAATGTCAAGCGATGTTTTTACTCAGAAGGTAGTCTGTATCTGGAATGAGCTGCCAGAGAAATACAATTATGACACTTAAAAGACATCTGGACAGGTACATGAATAGGAAGGATTCAGAGGGATATAGGTCAAATGCAGGCAAAGTATGCCAACGTGGTTAGCATGGTCAAGCTGGGCCAAAGGGCCTGTGTTCGTGCTGTACAGTAACAGTTTAACATATCTTGACTACTGACATTCATATTTTAGGCAATACCTTTTTAAAACGCAGCATTTTGCTTGTCCTGACTGATCAAATCCTGTACTGTAGTTAATCCACAATTCTCTGACAAAGAACAGAGAGTGCTGTGAGCTGGGTTAAGGTGATATGTTCACTCAGTTTTTCTGTACAGGAAAATGCAGAAAGTATTTAATATATTTTTAAGGTGGAAGTCTTTCTTAGTTTTTTGATTTTTTTTAAAAAAGGTAAATTCACGAAGTATGAAGTGACGATTTCTGTATTTATTTCGGCCACGATATATTCTTTGTGGTCTTCGGCATGGCCCAATGCAAGATATGTCAGTTCAGAAAATATTTTTAACATAACATAATATTTATGTTGAAGTCTATTGCATAGCTTAAATAAATTCACCACTTAAAATATGTTCACGGCTCATTTTAAAATACATTCCAACAATGGAAGACACAAAGTGCTGGACTAACTCAGCTGGTAAAGCAGCATCTCAGGAGAATATGGATAGGTGATGTTTCCGGTCTGGATCCTCTCTTCTAGCTTTCCATCCGTCCACCGCACACCAATCAGTCTGAAGAAGGTTCTCAACCCAAAACTTCACCTATCCATGTTCTCTTAAGATGCTGCCTGACCTGCTGAGATATTCCAGCTTTCTATGTCTTCTTTTGTAAACCAGCAGCTACAAATCCTTGGTTTTATAATGTAGTGGACAACATGGTTGGTATAAAAGTTAAAGATAGTGTGAAGAACATCCTTCAATTATCTATAGATGTGTCAGACCTGAAATATGTTTCCTTTCCGTGGCCTCTCCTTCCCAACTGAAATTGTACTGTTGAGATTGATAGCAGCGACACATTTAGAAGTTGCCTCGGTAAACCACCAGGAAGCAGATGCTCTATGAAGAACTGGAAAGACTATGCAGTGGCCATCCTGCCCGGTTGTTGCATTCCATGCACAGTCAGGTCACCTGAGGTTCAATGTTCACAGAGGAACAAAAATCACTGTGTTGTAAGTAAGGAGACAGGCTTCAACTGAAAAGTATAACTGACGTTTTAACCCGTCCTGTTAAACCACACTTTGCACTTTTGTTACCTACTACAAAAGCTGAAGTGATATTCTTTAATTCGTTTTTTCAATAGTTGGTTAGAGAATCATAGAGCACAGAACAATACAACACAGAAACAGACCCTGCGACCCACAATGTCTGTGCCGAACAAGGCCAAGTTGAACTGATCTTATCAGCTTGCACAGATCCCTCCATTCCTTTCATATCCATGTGCCCATCCAAAAGCCTCTTAAATGTCACTTTAACAAATACCTTAGCATAAGCTGACTGACATCTTTAAAGCATTTTCTAATATTTCAAACTTGCGCATTCTAATGTATAATTGAAACATCATTTGAACATGTAACTTGACTATCTCCCTAAATTATATTTCCTAATCACTTTGTAAACCTTAGGTGTTTTGGTAAATTAGCCGGAAAGATTATAATTTTTCTCCACCCAAGCTCTATCTTAAGAACAATAAAAATGTCCAAGCCGTGAATAGAATACACATTTGAAACAAGCTTTTTAAGTATTACTCTTTGGCTGTTTTGGCAGAGAATCTTGAAAAATTGAAGGTAGACAAAAATGCTGGAGAAACTCAATAGGTGAGGCAGCATCCATGGAGCGAAGGAATAGGTGACATTTCGGGTCTCAACCCAAATCGTCACCTATTCCTGTGCTCCATAGATGCTGCCTCACCCGCTGAGTTTCACCATCATTTTTGTCTACCATTAATGCAACAAATTGCATTGCTGCATATGAAAGGATAATTAAGGTCAACACTGAACATTCTTTTGACATAATGGTTCAGGTGATAGAGCTGCTGTCTCGCCGTACCAAACACGGGTCCGATTCGGATCGTGGGTTCTGTGTGGAGTGTGCACATTGTCCCTGTGACTATGGATTTCCTCCACGTGCTCCGATTTCCTCCTACATCCCAAAGACGTGTGGGCTTGTAGGTTAATTGGCCCTCTATAAACGGCCTATTGTGTGTTGGGGGTGGATGAGAAAGTGGAATAACATAGTGGGTATTGCTGATCAATGATCAATGTTGCCTCAGTGGGCCGAGGGGGCTGTTTCCATGCTGTATTTTTCAATCATAACATTAAAATAGTCGTCAAGTCAATTTCATTTCTATAGCACATTTAAAAACAACTCTCGTTAACCAAAGTGCTTTACATCAGTGCAGGTACGAACATGCTACATAGTGGTACATAGATCTAACAATACATACATACATACATACATACATACATACATACATATAGTGCTCCCTCAGAGGATCTCAAGAAACGCTTGTGAGTCTTGGAAGTTTTAAGTCTGGACTTAAGAGTCGATGGAGGGGGCAGTTCTGATGAGAAGAGACATGCTGTTCACAGTCTAGTGTCATTGTTCACTCAATTGTAACCCATTTTATAAAACACTGAAGCTATCCTGATTTTAATGATGTTTAAGAAGGAACTGCAGATGCTGGAAAATCTTATGTTATGTTAAGTTATGGTCCGTTGCAGGTCTGGGTGAGTGATTGTCTACCTCTGATTTCCATGATAATTACTTTGCATTAATTACAGATTGAGTTTTACTGCAATGTAGTCTTGTTTATTGTCACACGCACCAAGGTACAGTGAAAAACTTGCGTACTAACCAGTCATCGGAAATCATAATACATGATTACAATCGAGCCATCCACAGTGTACAGACACATAATAAAAGGAATAAAGTGAATAACGTTTGGTGCAAGATGAAGCCAGTAAAGTCCGATCAAAGATAGTCTGAGGGTCTCCAATGAGTCCGAGAGTGTAGTTTGGTCTAATTTATTATTGCCACGTGTGCTGAGGTAAAGTGAAAAGGATTTTTGTTACATGCTATCCAGTCAGCGGAATATACATGATTACAATCAAGCCGTCCTACAAATTATATTTTATTTGCCAACATAATTTTTTCCATTTTTATTAATTGTATTTAAATTCAACACTCCTCGAGTTCAATTAAAACTTTCAAAGGGAGATTATTGACAGAATAGTGTGGAAAAAAACCACATAGAATTAATTTTGAGTATGCTGATAGCAGGAGCTTTGCTGAATTGTTTGCAAAACTACCCTTGGGCTGGCACGTTTAATTCAGCAGATGATGTGCTGCAGTTCCACTCAGTGCCCCGTAGCGGCGGAGTCGGCCCTTTGCAGCAATCGCTGGCGCGGTCGCCGCTCAGGCTCATGGTCCTTGTAGTCTTTCCGGGAGCGGCTCCACCTCCATCAACGGCGCGGCCTTCATCCGGAACTACAAACGCCAGGGAGCACCGCCGGCTCCCTCCACATAACAATGCAGCCACCCCCTCCAACCTCCACAGTTTTAAAAATACATGATCAAAATCGGGCAGCAGGTGTTAATGCAAACGCGCGGTTGGAATGCACGTTTGCAATAAATAAAATTAAATAGCAGGGGGGGAGGGGGGCTGCGGCGGATGATGTCAGTCGCCCTTTGACCCTGGCTCAGTATGGCCGTCCGCGTCGCCTAGGAGCCCCGGGATCCGCAGCGCCCGCCCGCACCGCACAGCCCAGTTTACCTCACACCGCACGGTTGAAGGAGCGCCCGCCCGCCCGCACCGCACCGCACAGCCCGCCAACCCGCCCTCTCCTCTCCTCGCAGCGCCAGTGTGGTCTCGGCCGCCGCCTCCTCCTCGCCTTTTAAAAATAAAAACCGGATATTCCTTGGCCTGAGGAAAAAAAAAACCCCAAAGAAGGAGCTTTGCAGAGAAGCGGCGGGAAAGGGAAAAGCAGAGCGAGATAGTGAGAGGCGGCGGCCATGAAGCAGCAGCAACAGCGGAGGAAGCGGGACCGCACGTGGGCCGAGGCTGCCCGCATGGTAACTACGCGCTCCCTCACTCCTTGCACCCGGCCCGGGGCGCTCCCTCACTCCCTCCCTCCCCGGCCCGGGGCGCTCCCTCACTCACTCCCTCCCGGCCCGGGGCGCTCCCTCACTCCCTCCCTTACACCCGGCCCGGGGCGCTCCCTCACTCCCCTCCCTTGCACCACGGCCCGGGGCGCTCCCTCACTCCCTCCCTCCCCGGCCCGGGCGCTACACCCGGCCCGGGGCGCTCCCTCACTCCCCCTGGCCCGGGGCGCTCCCTCACTCCCCCCCCCCCCCTTACACCCGGCCCGGGCGCGCCCCTCCCCCCCTTGCACCCGGCCCGGGGCGCTCCCTCGCTCCCTCCCTCCCCGGCCCGGGGCGCTCCCTCCCTCACTCACTCCACCCTTCCCTCCCCGGCCCGGGGCGCTCCCTCGCTCCCTCCCTCCCCGGCCCGGGGCGCTCCCTCCCTCACTCACTCCACCCTTACACCCGGCCCGGGGCGCTCCCTCACTCCCTCCCCCCTTACACCCGGCCCACCCGGCCCGGGGCGCTCCCTCCTTCCCTGGCCCGGGGCGCTCCCTCACTCCCTCACTCCCCGGCCCGGGGCGCTCGCTCACTCCCCCGGCCCGGGGCGCTCCCTCACTCACTCACTCCCCCGGCCTTGCGCTCCCTCACTCACTCACACCCCCTTACACCCGGCCCTGCGCTCCCTCACACCCGCACCCCGGCCTGGAGATGGTTGAACACATGGGGTGGGGGGAACGAGAGAAACCCTGTACACTAAAGATCTTTGCTGTACACGATCATCTCCTGCGTCTTCCTCTCCTTTAGCCCCTCACCCTCTCCCTGAAGTCTCCCTAGTTCCCTGCCATCCCTCAAAAACCCTCGCCTTCCCTCAAAAACCCTCCCCTTCCCTCAAAAGATGGTTAAAGTTATAAATGTACACGAGGAACTACCAATGCTGGTTGCAAATGCATTGATTGTAAACATGCATCTGAATATTTTGTAGACCGAAGGAATTGCAGATGCTGGAATCTTGAGCAACACACAAAGTGCTGGAAGAACTTTGAAGTCAGACAGCATCTATGGAGGGAATGGATAGACAGCATCCTTCCACAGATTGCTCCAGCATTTTGTGATTTGCTGCACACATCTATAATCTGCTCGTTCTCCTCACCCTTTCCCTGAAGTGTTCCCAATTTTAAAACCGGGTTGACGTTTTAAATGCATTAATTGTAAACATGCATCTGAATATTTTGGTGCGCATCGTGCCTTGGATAGCGTTTACAGAAGCATAAGAAATCTATGAGCAAAATACGAAGTGTTGGAGCGACTGGATAGACAACAGCCTTCCATAGATGGTAGAAACAAAGAAGTACAGATACTGAAGATAGACACAAAAAGCTGGAGTAACTCAGCGGGTCAGGCACCATCTCTGGAGAAAAGGGACAGGTGACTTTTCGGGTCGAGACCCTTCTTCAGGACCCGAAGCACCACCTATTCCTTTTCTCCAGTGATGGTGCCTGACCCGCTGAGTTACTCCAGTTTTTTTGTGTCTATCTTATGTTTAAACCAGCATTTGCAGTTCCTTCTTACACTACTGCAGATACTGGTTCTGAAGAAGGGTACCGACCCCAACGTCACTTATCCTTGTCCTCTAGAGATGCTGCCTGAGCCATTGAGTTACTCCAGCTCTTTGTTCTTTTGAGCCTTCCACTGATGCCGTTTGATCTGTTTAGTTCCTCTAGCACTTTGTTTTTGGTCAACAATAAACCGACCAATTCAACATTTGTTTATCATTTGCACTGCCACCTTTTTCCTTGAAGTATTTATCATTTACTTTACCATCTCATATATTTGGTTAAAGATTTAAATGCATTAATTGGAAACATATTTCTGAATATTTTGTAGATGCAAGGAACTGCAGATGGAAGGTTCTGGAACAAAACACAAGGTGTGGGAGAGTCAGGCAGCATCTAAGGAACGAACGGATAAATGGCTTTATGGGTTGGGATCCTTCGTCAGATCCCTGTCACTTGCCAAACTTTGTCCTGCCCCCACCTCTCTTTATTAGTTTCCCTTATCTCCTCCCCTCTATTCCATTAGTCTGAAGAAGGGCCTGAACCGATATGTCACTCCGCAGCTGCTGGCTGACGTTCCGAGTTCCTCCAGCACTTTGTGTTTTGCACAATAATACTGCACATATTTATCATGTGCGCCTCCTCATTTTTTTCCCCTAAAGTATTTCCAATCCACTTTCTCCTCACCCTCTCTTAAAACCAATTAAAGATTTAAATGCATTGATTGTGAACATGCATCTGAACGTTTTGGTGTGCTAAATGCCTTAGGAGGCATTTACATGCGCATCAATAATCCATGACCTAGTCCAGGTCTGAAGAAGGGTCCAACCTTCTTCACATCCACAGATGCTGCCTGACGTACTGGGTTTCTCCAACTTTTACTAAATATGCCAACATCTGCAGTTTCTTGTGTGCCAATATCGGATCACCTGGAGATGCAATGAATTGCTGTATAGGAATCTTGAGGAAAACACTGTTCGAGGAACCTAGCGGGTCAGGCAGCACTCCTGGAGGGAATGGAGATATGACGTTTTTTGTCGGGTTCCTTCTTCACACTGATAAGATGCTGTCTAACCCGCTGAGTTCCACCAGTGCCTAGTATTTTGCTCAATAATAAAAGGAGCAATCATATCATCTGTGTCACCATCAGGCCACTCCTCGCCCTTTTCACCTAAAGCATTCCCAATTCACTTTTTCCTTACTTCATAAACCCGGTTCATGTTTTAAATGCATTGGTTGTAAACGTGGATCTGAACATTTTGGTGTGTATCATTTCTTGGGCAGCAGTCACGAGCATTAGCAATCCATATCCTATCATAAAACCTAAAATGGGGGAGAAATTCATTGGGTAGGGCAACGTTTCAGGTCCAGTCCCTTCTAAGACATCTATCACTTTCCAGGCTTTGTCCTGTACCCACCTCTCTTTTCCAGCTTGCTCCCCCCCCCCTCCTTGGGTCTAAAGAAGGGTCCCGACCCAAAACGTTGTCTGACCATTTTTCTCTGCAGGCCAGTTGAGCTCATGTAGCACTTTGGAGTTTTTCCTCAAGAATCCATTTTTTTGGTCCTTTTTCTTGCCTTGCCTTGATTTTTTTTGATTTTTTTTTGCACAACAACTAAAAGCTGTTTTCCTTTTTTGTGGCTTGCATTGTAGTGAAATTTAATATGCAGTGTATTCATTTCAGTCAGTGACTCATTCTGCTTCAGTTAGTTCAGACTGCTTTGTAGTCTCCAAGAATCCCAGAGCTATGCAGACGTGTTTCCTGGTCATAAATGAATTTTGCGCTGCGTCGCGTAACAGGTTTCGGATATAACAAAACTAATCTCTGGTGTGGCCATGGTGCCATGTCACAGAATGTCTGGAACTTTGAACATTTGACTGTTCATTCCATTTAAGAGAAATGGCATTGATTGCATTCCCTTCCCTCTGCCGTATCACTTTGTGAACTGAATGCAGTTACTGTGGCAAAAATTGATTGAAATTGTATACTGAGGATAATTTAGTTCAAATGCACTCAGTGTTGTACTTAGATTTGGGCCATAGAACATACGGCCATGTATATTTATTTCATTGCTATTTTAATGTTAATTCATGGCATATGTTTTATCTAATCACATGATGCTGTTTCATATGTGTTCCGTTAATGCATGTTATGCATATGTCAGCACATTGCTTATAAATAGAAATTCCTGTGCTGTACCAGACCCTATGTGCAATCATTAAAGCAAAAGTGTGAAATTTAAAAAAAAATGCTAGAAATACCCAGGGCAGAGAGCACATTTGGAGAAAGAAATATTTCAGATCACTAATCTTTTCCATGATTTGCTTAGTATTTTTCATATTTCTGTAGGCTCATATTTATGAGGTTTATTGCTCTTAGATTTACATCAATTGTATGGTGCTGGACTTGTAATGAGAACTGATGTGTAATGTTTTGCATTGGACATGGATTGGGTTGTGATGTGTGTACGCTTGGCTAGTGATTGCTGAAACTCATGTCGTGTTCTACAGTTACAGAATAGTAATTTAAGCCTTTTAGAGTTGGCGTGGTTGTTTAAATATTTTTTCCTCTAAACCTTTTGTGTATCAATTGTTTTGAAGAGTTAGCATTTCAGTCCCATATTCTGTACCAATGTATTCCTACATATGCTATCATTTTATAGTAAAACCCATTAGTTTGTAATTACCACCGTACAAGTAAGAATCTAATGAGTACCCTTGTAACAGATTACAGAAAGGTTTGTCAATATTTTTCATGTTTAATTTAAAAGCATGTGTATTGATATGTTTCAGTGCTAACAGAAGATTGCACATTTATTCCTTTTTGGAATAAGTGAAGTTATTGACTGATCTGTGAGTCTTTATTTTCGGTAAATTGGCTGCATTGTCATCCTCGATCTCTCAGTGATCTAACAGAGAGAATTTTGTGCTTTCCACTTGCCCGTCCATTAAATTAAACCGGACAGACTCTTCAAGTGAATAACCAACCTGGTCTTCAATAGTATCTGTTATCCATTATCTCCTTCCAAAACATTTACAAGAGCAGAATATCAGGCACAATCTGATTCTTGTTGTGCTGGAGTGGGTGCAGAGGAGGTTGACAAGGATGTTATAACTTAATGTAATACCAAGAAACTGCTGACGCTGGTTTATACCAACGATAGACACAAAATGCTGGAGTAACTCGGCAGGTCAGGTTGCATCTCTGGGGAAAATGGATTGGTGAAGTTTCTGGTTGGGTACTTCAGACTGAATAAGGGTCCTGACCCAAAACATCGGCTATCCATTTTCTCCAGAGATGTTGCCTGCATTGCAGCATTTCATTTATAAGGGGCCGCTGGATTTGAGTTCTGGAGGCTAGAGGACAGACTGATATAGGTGTATCAAATTATGTGAGGGATAGGTCATAGAGTAATACATGTGGAAACAGGCCCTTCGGCCCAACTTGCCCACACTGGCCTACATGTTCCAGCTACATCTGCCAGCATTTGGTCCATATCCCTTCAAACTTGTCCTATCCAAGTACCTGTCTAAATGTTGGGTTAGTCCCTGCCTCAGCTACTTCCTCTAACAGTTTGTTGCATACATCCACCACCCTTTGTGTGGAATAAGTTACCTCTCGAATTCCTATTCCTTGATTCACCTACTCTGGGCAAGAGACGCCATGCAGCTACCTGATCTATTCCTCTAATGATCTTATTCACCTCTATCTTCTTGCGTTCCAAGTAATCGAGTCCCAGCCTACTCAACCTCTGCCTACAGCTCAGGCCCTTTATTCCTGACAACATCCTTGCAGATCTTCTCTGCACCCTTTCCAGCTTGACAACATATAGTAGGTAGGATAGGTAGTAAAACATTTATCCCCACAGTGGGCAGAGGCATAAAGGAACTGCAGATGCCTGTTTGCACCATAGATAGACACAAAAAGCTCAGTAACTCAGCAGGTCAGGAGCATCTCTGGAGAAAATGACGTTTTGGGTGATCTTTTATCCCCATATTGGGCAGAGGTTTAGATAGGAATTTATCTGAGGAGGAATTGTTTTCCCACTGACTGGTTGAGGTCTCCAATGTGCAGTCTGAAGAGATAGTGGTAGTAGATACTCAAATCTGGACAAGCTATTTAAAAACTTGTCCTGATGCCTCGTTAAAGAAGCATTTGGGGAATCTGGTAGACATCCAAGGCACAAAGGCGTGGACCTAGTTCAGTTCAGTTTAGTTACCGAGGTACAGTGAAAAGCTTTTGTTGCTTGCTATCCAGTCAGCAGAAAGACAATACATGGTTACAATCGAGCCATTTACAGCGTATAGACACATGATAAGGGAATAACGTTTAGTGCAAGGAAATACAGCAAAGTCCGATCAAGGATATTCCAAGGATCAGCAAAGCGGTAGTTAGTAGTTTAGTCTCTGGTCGTGGTAGGATAATTCAGTTGCCTGATAATTGCTGGGAAGAAATTGTCCCTGAATCTGGAAGTATGTGTTTTCACACTTTCCTTTTTTCCCGCACCTGCATCTCCTCCAACCTCATCTATTGCATCCGCTGCTCTAGATGTCAGCTGATCTACATCGGTGAGACCAAGCGTAGGCTTGGCGATCGTTTCGCCAAACACCTCCGCTCGGTCCGCAATAACCTACCTGATCTCCCGGTGGCTCAGCACTTCAACTCCCCCTCCCATTCCGAATCCGACCTTTCTGTCCTGGGCCTCCTCCATGGCCAAAGTGAGCACCACTGGAAATTGGAGGAGCAGCACCTCATATTTTGCTTGGGCAGTTTATACCCCAGCGGCATGAGCATTGACTTCTCCAATTTCCGGTAGCCCTTATTGTCGCCTCCCCTTCACAGCTCTGGCTCCTCCTCTTCCTTTCTTCTTCCCGCCATCTTCCCCCCCCACCCTACATCAGTCTGAAGAAGGATTTTGACCCAAAACGTTACCTATTCCTTCACTCCATAAATGCTGCCGCACCCACTGAGTTTCTCCAGCACGTTTGTCTACCTTTCCTTTTTGCCTGATGGAGAGGGGAGAAGAGGGAGTGGCCAGGATGCGAATCATCCTTGATTCTGCTGCTGGCCTTGCTGAGGTATAAATGGAGTCAGTAGAAGGGAGGTTGGTTTGTGTGATGGTCTGGGCTGCATCCAATTTTGGGTAAATGGGAGTAATGTAGATGAGTCAGCATGGATGAGGTGACCAAAGGTCCTGTTTTTGCTCTGTATGGCTCCATGACTGACACTTCTGAGATAAGAAGAGATTGTTTTTTTTCCAAAATGTCTGCAATGTGCCCCATGCTCGCTGCAGGTTTTTGGCTTGATTGTCTGTCCATTGACCTATCTGGCTCCTCAGTAACTCCTTGTTACTTACTGGAGATTTAACTTCCAATTCACCCGTGTCAAGACAATTAGAAGAATTTATATTTTATAAAAATATGATATTTTCAAAAAAAGTTGTTTAATTTGACTGGATAGTGCCTGGGTTTGTTATTTACATTATACGTTAAAAGCAGTACCTGTTTAGTTTGCATAATTTCAGGCATCATTCTAACATATTGCCATCATGAAGAGTAGTTTTGGTTGTTGTTTGAAGGCCCTACGGTTTATTGTCATTTATTTTAAAGTTGGGTTGTGGAAGTCTCCTTCCTTTTCATTACTTAGTAATTAGTCTTAAATATAATAATCAGCACAGTGCAAATACTTTTATCTACCTTGCAGGTATTGGGCCAGGATTTTCTGTCAAAATAACATTAATCTTAACTAGCTTTAGGTTGGCAAATACTGACTTGCTTCATGAGTGACATCTTCCTCTTGGCCAGCTATTGAATTGGCATCAATTGCTGAACGCCATGATAGCTACAAAGTTTAAGATTATTATTATGTGTACAGAGGTACAGTGACGAGCTTTGTTTTGCATGCCATCCAAACTGATCATATATACAATGCATAAATACTCAAGCCAATCTCTAATATAGAGAGCAAAGGGGAAAATACAGAGTGCAGAATACAGTTCTCAGCATTGTCGCGCATCAGTTCCAGAGACAAATTCCAATGTCAGCAATGGGGTAGAGGTGAATTGGACAGTACCCTAACTTATGGAAGGACCGTTCAGGAGCCTTATAACGGAGGGGGAGCGACTCTTTCTGAATTTGGTGGTATGTGCTTTCTGCTGAACGGGAGTAGGGGAAAAAAAAAGAATGACCCGGGGCGGGACAAGTCTGTTAGCTGCTTTTCCCAGGCAGCGTGAAGTATAGATGGAGTGTAGTCGATGGCAGGAGGTCTGGTCTGTGTGATGGATTGAGCTACATCAACTCACTAACATTTTTTGTAGTCTTGGGAAGAGCTGTTCCCAAACAATTCTGTGATGCACCCAATAGTATGCTGTTTCTGGTGCATCTGTAGAAGTTTGTAAGCCCTAAGTTGTGATTGTCCATTTCAACCGAACTATCCCTCCAGCATCACGGGAATTACTGCCAGACAGTGTCTTGGGGGCTGAAATTTAAGCTATTCAATTGCAAAGTTATTTTTTCCAGGTTTTACTTTGATGTTGTAAAATCTGGGCTTTTTTAAAGCACTCAATTCCCTTTCTCTTTGTTTCTTGTATTTGTGATGATATCAGATTTGATCAATCAGTGATTTGCATTTCCTTCAGTTTGACCCTGTGTGGGCTCAGTCTTGCTGCAGGGTCCAGTCAGAGTTACTCCGTGTTTGCACTGCCATGGGGCAGATCCCACTCTCACCAGGCATAGTCTGAGTGGTGCAGGGAAAGAACCCCCAGCTGGAAAGCCATGAAAACTTTGATAACGAGCAAAGCCCAGCTCCAACCTTATTAGCTGTTAAAGGTTCTTAAACATTACTGAATATCTGCAAGATTCAGAAATGCGTAAGAACTTAGTGATGCAAGTTTAGTCTTTAACAAGATATTTACTTATTACTGGTAAATGTAATGTAATACTGTGCGGGGAAACGTCAGTAAGATGGAGTTCTTATGTGGTCCAGTGCTGGAGCAAGCTGATAGATTCCAAACTTGTTTTCATTTAAACTATCATGTGCTTGTAGTTCTGTTCAAAGCTGCCAGAACCTATGGGCAAGATCTGAATCAATTCAGCTTCTTTTGTGAAAGCTTTTTGTCATCTCAATTCTAGCATTTATCACTTTACTGATACTAGTTTATATTTATTTCTCCCCACTGCCTCCTGGTCAAATCTAAAAGTTTGTTCCATCAACTAATTACCATAAAGACTTATACTAGCTTGTACCTATTGTCTCTTTTAACTTAATATGTGAGTGCACTCAGCATTGACATTTGCTGTTCCACCAGTATTTTCTCAATCTCCATATGGCTTTTGTCCACATAGTTTGCTTTAAGGATGGAGTCTTTTATTCCCTCTAAGTTTCTCTCAGAGTGCAGCACTGTTACACCAGGGATAAGTGCTTTCTCTTCTCCTATTCTCAGGGCATGGGTATTTTTGTATTTTAATCAGAATTGGACGTGTTGCTAATGTGGACTCTTGTGTTCATTTTAGTATTCTGAAGTGTTTCAAGTGAGTGCTGAAATGAGCCAGAAACCAGAATGCAGTGCCACAGGTTTTGTTAGAAAATTAGTTTACAGTTGCTTTTTGGACGTTCCCCATACAATCCACTCTGTTTTAATAGACGTTGTTTTTGCTGATCTTAGGTGGCAGGTTTCAGAATTTGTCACTAATTGATGCTCTTGATGCGACTAGTTATTCAGTGCAAGTTCGAGCTGATAAATATCACTCTTCCATATGTCTGGTGATTATTGTATGTGAAAACATTACTCATAGTATTTGTTGTAAATGTCAAGGGACCTCAAGAAAGATGTGTTCAATTATGCTGTGTTCCAGATGCTGTATTAACATGCACCTGATGTAGTTAATGTAGCTACATTAACTACATGAAATAATTTCCTTTACCTGAAAATTGCAATCACTGGTTCCTCTTAATTGTTGATAAGAGTTAATGCTATAATTTTTTGAAGGATTACTTAAAACTGCATTATATAATGTTCCCGATAAAAGATGGAAAATAAATCCTTTAAAATTGGTACTTAAATATTCCTTTTAAATAACCTTCCCAGAACTCTGGATAACTGTGGAAATGTAAAGGTTAGTGATGAACTATCTCTACCTGCTGCTGATGCAAAGAACACTTTTACTATTTGGTAGCTTAAGCTTGCTGGGTGAAGGCTTCTAAATCTTTAGTGAGAATTTCCCAAATGTGAAGTGCGCCACTGACTCCAGGGAGACGTCATGTGTGACATCACCAGCCAAGCAGCTGAAAGCAAAACGACTGAAGCTGTAACATATAACCATCAGGGAAAGAACAATGTAAGCACAAGGAACTGCAAATGCTGGTTTACACAAAAAAAGTGTTGGAGTTATCAGCAGGTCAGGTAGCATCTCTGGACGACGTGGATAGGTGATGTTTTGGGCTGGGACGTTTCGGACTGAAGCATCACCTCTCCATGTTCTCCAGCGATAATAATAATAATAATAATACACTTTATTACGGACTCATGGTCCAGACAAGGGGCAACATTACATTAAAAATGCATTGCATATCAAATATCATAAATATATGTAAAATCATGGTATATCACATAAAAACATCATCATTTACATTTAACAAAAACCCACAATACTCAAGTTAAAAATCCAGATTAAAAGATGATCAATGTGCTACAACGAGACAACGATACCAGTGTCTCCACAACTGGGAGTCGTAGCGTGTAGTGCTAACCCTTATGTTTGTCAAGGCCACAATAAGCACATTTTTAGAGTCATTTATCCTGCAAATGAATTTATACATGTGATGTCTTAGGATAGCTTCTAAAGTACTGACCCAAACATATTACTGGCACTACACCATCTAGGTTGCCTTAGCTGTGTTCTCATGGCATCGTTATATGCCACCTTTAGTCTCTGCATACTTGTCTTTAAATAGTTCGACCACAGGTGCGCAGTGTAGAGGGGTCTGCAGTATGCTCTAAATAGCGACAGCTTCACCACATCTACACACGTACCAAATTTACGCAAGAGGATATTTTATATTACTGCTTGATTACTGCAAGATACTGCTTGATTTGCTGAGTTACTCAAGCACTTTGCTTTTTCAAGCGATGGGATAATGCCTACTTTACTTCACATCCACCAGTTTTGAGTCCACATTCAGCTTGTCTTGTGCCCTAAAAGTGCACGTTTGCAGCTTTTGCTGCTGCACTCTCCTGAATGAATGCATTTTAGAAAGTTTGCACTTGTGTACTCCTGCGCCAGTTGGGGCCCAGTGCTGGGCTGAGAGTTTACATATATCAAGGCCTGCAGCTTAAAGTGAAGCCTCAGCCACGGAGTGAATTCAGAGGGTCTGCTTGTACTCCAAATTTGTCCTTTCCAACATCCTGTAGAGTTCCACATAAATATCTTATTCTTAAATGCTTTTACACATTGGATCGCGGGCAAACAATATCTGTGTTGGCTTCAGTTTTCAATCAGCTAAAACTAGCTAGCTAGAGTTGTAGTCAATATAATTAGACTATACAGACTTCTAAGTTAGCTTACTAACTTGACCCCGTCATAGTGGTGATATTGGAAGAGAATAATGGTGCAGAAGCAATGTCAGAGGTTGGAAGATTTCTCCATGAAGACTTCAATTCTGACTTGCAGTTTCCATCAACAGTGGAGTTAAGATTTCTAAATGTAATATTTTGTGTTTGTTGAGAATGGTCAGGTTATTAAAGTTCCATGTGGTTTCAGACTCTGAGCAGAACAATGTATTACTATTGCAAAAGTTTGATTCCTAGTTGTGCTTTATTGTACAGGTCAGAAATGGTTAATGACATTTCTGCACAGATCTCATGATTTGGAGAGGTTTAGATGATGTGAAAACCGGAATTTGAATTTGGCCACTGGGTATAACTACAGGGTGTTTTTGAAGTTTGGGTCTTCATGTCTCGTAAGATTAACTGTTTGTGCTTGTTTATTGATCTGGTTTTATCAGTTTATTGCAGATGCTTGTATCGGAAAGGAGAGCGCTTTATAGTACAATTAACTTGGCGTGTGAATTTCGTAAATACAATGAATGATGAGCAGTCTTTCTGAGAGGTATTGCTGTTTAAATTTGATGCCTTTTAAAAACTGAGCAATCTAATATGTTCTGAGCCATCAATCTAGACATTCCAGGCACTCTCTTGACACCACTTGGTTTTGATTGTTTTTGTTGCAAATGCAAGCAAAATGTAAATCAGAAATTTCCTATTATGGAAAAAGGGAGGCAGGAGGATGGAAATAAAAGGCTATTTATGTGAACAAAATGGCCAATAGTATGGTTAGATTTTGTGTTTCCTGGAAATGTTGTTTTTCTTTATCCATTGCAGGCAGATGTTCAATATTATAAAGATCTGCAAGTATTTTATCTGTCATCTCTTTGGGATGTGGCTTTTTTTAATAGGAATAACCAGGAAAAAATAAATATTTTTCTCCTTAGCAAGTTTCTCTACAAAGATATCAATATTTAAACCAAACCTTTTATCAGCCCAATTTAAAATTGAGATTTTTGTGTAGATTCTGTCAGAATCCTTCCAGATGTTTACATTTATGTGAATGAGAAATTAATGTCTGTGTTTATAATTTACAATTTGCGGTAGCCATTTAAAATACTTTGCAAAATTTTCCACATTAACTTTAATAATTTTAAAGTCGCTTTGTTAAAAATATAATCTGTTCCAATTTGTTCCATAACAACGGGAGCCTATATTTTGCTTCAAGTAAAATATTTAAGTTTCATCCAATTAGTTATGAATATAATCCACAGTCAGATGGCATATTTTGCAATGAAAGGATTATTAATGTTATCACCTTTGCAACTTTGTTATATTTTCAATTACTTTTCAAAACTGATTAGCTTCCAATTAATGTCACCTGGCCTCAAAATGGCACTGGAATGGTAGAAATGTTATCATTTCAAAATATGATATTCTCTGGCGCAAGAAATGCTGGGGAAAAGTTGTGGCAAGTGATTTCGTATTTCTAAATAGGTTCGCACCACAGCGAGTAACATTCTTGAGCAAAATTTCCAATCTGAGCCAGTGCATCTAGGCTATAAATTTAACATTTTATAACCAAAGCCTTAGAACCCTTTTAAATGTGTTTATATTTATTACTGAAGTGTTCAATGCTATAAATACTTCCCAGCTCCCTCCAAACTCATTATCTTTTAAATAAATTGGCTTGAAACCAGTATTTTTTTGATTTTTTTTTTTTCTTTGCATTAAGGATAATCTCACAATTAAGAACTTTCATTGCAAATGTTGTCCAAAAGCAGAAAATATATCCAGATCTGTTGGGATTGGTTTACTCTTTGGCTGTGACTTGTCAGTGAGACATATTTTGAGGAGGCAGTATACAGATTAAGAGATTCCCTGAGCAGTTGCTTTGAATCTGATAATCCTTGATAGCGAAATCTTCAAATGAGCTGAAAAGTCTTTCTTTTCCTCTTCTTTTAAATAAAAATATATAATATTGTTGAAAAATGTCAGTCTTTTAATTTGAATAGAGAGACACAAATATGAATTAGTTTTATGTGGCTTATTATGTTATACCTTGGATCTGCATTTTTCAGCCCCATGGAGTGCTTGTGATTACAGTTCTCCAACATTAAATTAGGTTTAAACGTGGAAAAACTGAAATATTAGCAGATATATTTTTGTGAGCAAATTAATGAAATGTGAACTGTCCAGTTGTTTGACCAAGAAGGTTCGCACTGATAGCTAATTAATCCTATTACAAGATTAGCTTCTTAACAGATTCAGTCCATTTAATTCTTGGCTTGCTTTGCATGGTGTTTTTTGCTGTGGATATTCACTGTTTCCTGGGGGAAACACCTCACTTATGCAGGGGACTTCCCCTGACAGCACAATGCTTCACAAACAGAGTGTGTTTTCCATTAGATGCTTTTTAAGATGGCATCTGTCTTGGGTTATTTATGATGTGTATGCCTGTGACCAGGTAGTTTCTAGCAATATTCTTGTAGTGCACATGAAAATGCATATCTTCAAATATTGGGTCGCACAGCAGTAGAGCTGCTGCCTCACAGTGCCAGAGACCCAGGTTCGATCCTGACTACGGGTGCTGTGTGCGCGGAATTTGTACGTTCTCCCTGTCACCACGCGGGTTTCCTCCCACATTCCAAAGATGTGCAGGCTTGTAGGTTAATTGGCTTCTATAAATTGCCACGCGTGTAGGATGCGAAAATGGAATAACGTGGAACTCGTGTGCGGATGATCAATGCTCGTTGTGGGCTCGGTAGGCTGAAGGGCCTGTTTCCACACTGTATCTCTAAACAAAGCACAAAACAAATTCATTTATTAGTCTGAAGAAGGGTTTCGGCCCGAAACGTCACCCATTTCCTTTGCTCCATAGATGCTGCTGCACCCGCTGAGTTTCTCCAGCATTTTTGTGTACCTACAAACTAAATTCAGTTGTGTTGCACTGAAGTGACTGTCTTTATATTTTAACAGGAAAGAATGGTACATATACAGCACCTTTCTATTCATTCTTATATGGCCATCAATTGAGGTTAACAATTGAGATAACCTTCCATCAGCTTTCAAATAAGAACATGTTGAAACATACAGAATTTAGCCTGAATAACTTCAGTTTCCACAGCCATGTCGAGAACAATCATTCTTTCTATGGCAATCTTACTGTTAACATTCAAGTCCAAATCAATACTGTTAGCTGTTTGAGAATGAGAGTTAAGATCTCTC
This sequence comes from Leucoraja erinaceus, assembly GCF_028641065.1. Lineage (NCBI taxonomy): Eukaryota > Metazoa > Chordata > Chondrichthyes > Rajiformes > Rajidae > Leucoraja > Leucoraja erinaceus. The sequence goes on from NC_073397.1 coordinate 36,303,699, forward strand.
TGCCCGCACATTTGTTTTGCATGTCTTAAGTTATTGAGATTTTGAATGAACATCAATTCAATATTACTGCTGTTGGAATGATTTATAGTGCTTGGATTGCAAGTTAACTGAGAAACTGCTACAGTTTGCATTGATGTTTTCTGTAACTTTGGACTCAATTACTTAACCTATCAATTACCTAGCAAATTTTGAACAGTGGTTGTTTTTATATTTTACAAGCCAGCTTGGTGATGCTGCAGGGAAACGATGATTAGAAATTTCAGTCTAAATTTCCTCTGGCCTGTACTGGGATATTCCCAGATACAATGTAGAATTGTATTTCTTTAACCTATGGCTGACTGGCTCCTTCTGCATATTCTTACTGCAGTACTGTCTAGAAACATCCACATTTTCAATGCTGCTATTGCAACAATCTGCATGCAATTGGGTATTAATGCAAAATGACTTTTGACTTTAACATCTCTGGGCATGCACAGAAATTGTTGCCTACGGTTCTTTACGACAACAGCTGGAATTATTTGATGTCCATGATTATGCTAAGTTTGTGGGCTTTTAGCTATAAAAATAATTTGGCACCACTTGCTGCATTAGCTGTGCATGGGGGAGGGGGAGGGGGAATAAACCATTGTACTTGGACCATTGCTGCCCTGCTCTACTCAAGATTATATTCAGTAGGTACCATTATTACAATGGCAGCAATGAAATATTTATCACCACAGATGTGCAATCTCAAATCAAAGGGTGGGTGATAAACTGAATTTGTTAACTCTATGGGGCAAGAACAGCTTTAAAAAAAAAACTGGCTGCTTTTACGTAATTCATAGAATTTGTGTGCAGAATAACAATAGAATTGTGAATCATCTGAGTAACAGCGTCAATTTCACTCAGACCTTTGGAGAGTATCAATGTACAAATGCTTTAAAGTTCAATGGATTAGAGAACCCACATCACGTATATTGCTGCACATGATCTTTACAACCTTTTTGTGCTGTCGGGTAATGGTTGACTTGGATTTCAGTACATATCTGTCCACAGGTGTTGGAAAATTACTCTGATGCTCCAATGACCCCCAAACAGATCCTGCACGTTATAGAGACTGAAGGACTCAAAGAAATGAGGTCAGTTGTGAATGGTTTCACTAGGAGAATGTTGAGGGTTTATTTTAATGTAAATATTGAATTGAGAGGCAGGAAAGTCTTATTGTTGATGCTAGGCTTCTCTGCAATATTAGTCGGGTACACTTTTGAGGATAATTGTTTTCATTTGTTGATTAATCTCAGCATTTTAGTCTCTTACTTTCCCAACCAGTCAGTCTTTGGGTCATGCACATACACGTATGTACTTGTTTGCTCCTTTCTCCGTTTATAATAGTCCAAAGGCACATTATTAAAGATACTGAGCAGAAGAAGAGTTTGTTGTATGTTTTGAAGAGATGAGTATTGAAGAGTTTTTTTTCAACGGAGATGGGGCTGTGGATGTTGGGAAGATGGAAGAGAAAAAACATCGTTTCAGCTAGGGTGCTGGAGAGAAGGGCAAAAATGATTTTTGGTTGTTGCACTGCGAATGGAGCAAGGAAAGGAGGCCAGAATGGGGAAAACAGGGCATGGAGCATAACACAGGCTAAAGGAACCTTCAGGGAAGTTGAAGAAGCCCTTTGAGAGATTTAATCTCCCCTACATTGGGTCCATGACTATCCTTTGGATGAGAGGATAGGGGGTGAGCGTGACAGGCTACTGTAACCTGGGTTTTGGAATGGTCAGTGTGAGGATCTTGGTGAGGTCAAGTCTAGGACTACAACCAGCCATTAGCTTTAAAAACTCATCCCTAGTTTAACTCGAATGTCTGTGTTTCAACTTCTGTTCTTGGATTAAGAATTCAGCATTCTCTGTAACTGGAGCTGCTGGACTGCTTACTCTTGTAGATCTTTAGTCGATGTCAAAGTCTTGCTTATTTAGTTGGTTTAAACAAAAAGACTTAATTTTATCCGGACTTTAAGTTTGTTCCAAGAAGGTAATGAAAATAGTTTTTAAATGCGGTCTTGTGGTTTATTTTTCCCCTCCTGTCTCACTTGGGTGGCCAATTATATTTTGTTGCCCCATATGTGTGGCCAATTACATCCTGGTCACTTCCATTTTAGCAAACAATTGTATTTCATTTTCCCTCAATTTTTTTTATTTTCTTCATCTGCTTAATAAAAACTTTATACTGTGCTTAAATATGCCCCTTGTCTCTAAATGCATTGTGTACAATTAGATAGTGATGTGCAATAACATTTGCTGTGTAGACAAATGAGGTAAATGGAAATGTGTACTGCCCAAGGCCTCTGGTTTATGGTAAAGAAATTCAATTCTGTTTTATTACATGGGATTCTGGAACTCCTCACTGGGGTTTTGAGGGTTGTTTTGCAGAGCTCTTAACATGAACATCACAAATTACTGCTCTTTTTATGGCTGCTAGTGATTTAGTTTTCTCATTCTACAAATTCATCCTGACAGCTAACAAAGACAATTTAATCCTTAAATGGGATCTCTTTTTTAGAAGCACTTATTATATCTCTGATCAATTTTTGTTACTGTCTTAATGTTATGTTTTAAAATTAAAAAAGGAAACCCTTAAAAATTGATTAACATTTTAAATCATTAATTATGAAATTAATGCATAAAAGCCATGATTAGCGATCTATAATTCAAATTGAACTTCCCTGTATTCTGTATAGTTATTGGATTTGTGTCCCTGTTTACATTGTATTTATTCACTGAAATAAATATGTGCAACTAATTGTTTTCTTTCCTTTTTCATGCCCGTGTTTCGTGATGCAATGGCTGTAGAAGGTAAGCATAATTAAGCCAAAATATATAAATAAACCAATGTTGCTAAGATAACTGAAAATACAGGAGTAAAGTCATTTATAATTAATTCTAAGTTCTAATTCTTCAGAAAAGATCATTTGTTAACAGATGATTGAATGGCCTTGGTATAATTGCCGGTTTCTTCGCCTATTAATAGTGATTTGTGATTCTGCTTTCACAAATCATCACATTACTGATCATTTTATTGCATTTCTTATCACAGCACTTTTTAAATAACTGCTGACACCCTCGCAAAAGCGAGTACACTTGTTATTGTAGGAAAAAAAACATGGCCGTTGTGGTTTGCATTGTACATTCATTAGATAGGTTCAGGTATGGTTGTTGTGCGTCTTTTGTTGTAGACTTCTGTCTAAAAGTTTAATTATTCCAGGATAATAAAATTATGTAGGATACTTTACCGTTTATTAAAAGAGAACTTAACAGCTGGATAGGAAAAAGACACAAAATGCTGAAGTAAAGCAGCGGGTCAGTCAGCATATTCAGAGTACATGGAAAGGTGACCGTTTGGGTCGGGCCCTTCTTCAGACACTGAGTATGTTTTTATTAGTGATAAATTTGTCGTAATTTTGCAACCTCAGGAAACAAAAGGGTATTTACAGATCTGCCGTTGTGGTGTAGCTGCAGACTTTATTCTTTCTGGTGCCAATCTAAATAACTTTAGTATCTCTTCAGCCATGATCATATTGAATGGCGGTGCAGGCTCGAAGGGCCGAATGGCCTACTCCTGCACCTAGTTTCTATGTTTTAAGGTTGAACAAAACCAAGCCAGACGTTTTATATTTTACAAGAAATTCTAGCAGTTGTGACTAAGACCACACTGCTTTTAATTAACCCAGCGATCATTGCCTTGTGAAAAGAGGCTTCTAAAGATAAAAACAGGTGCTTATTTGCACATACCTTGTTGAAAATTGGCATTCCATGATCAGTGCCTTCATATGCTCTGTTTAATGTTGCAAGGAAGCAAAAAGTATATTGCTCCAACATAAAAAACCTTGAAACGTAGATCAGACGTGAAGGTTAATACTGAAGTGAAATAAGCCTCTCATCTTCAGTATACCATTTCACTTTGTTCTGGTGTCAGGTCAGCTTCATAAGGTTTGAGGCCATAATCGCAGCACTTGCTATGAATTGAAATTGCTTCTTACCAAGCCTCCAACTGGAAAGGAAATATATCCTTAGGAAATGCATAGTATCTTGGTATTTTGATTTTTACATGAATGTGGCAAAATTGCCTGAAGGATTTCGGGCTGGCTGGGCAGCAGCAGTTCAGATGACAATCGAGTTATGGGTCATATGAGTAATGCGTTGTACTCCTTTTAATTCCTTGAATTTTTTCCGCTCGCTAATCTGATGAACAGCCCACTTGTAGTGTTTGGGTTGCTTTGTAGCTGTATGTGTGTGCAGTAGACTGAACAAGAGCTTTATAAAATGCTGATAGCATCTCATTGAATTGCTGAGTCGGCGCTTCAGTTTTCTTTTCCTCATTAGTTTTCCTACCCCCAACAAGACAGAAACGAAAGTATTTTTATTTACAAAGCACATATGTAGCTCTTGGCAAAATTGTTTATGTAAAGCTATATCACTGGTATTCTTCACCAATGCCTGTCATTGTACAGTTCTGTATTCTTTCAAATTAACAGTGTTTTCCTGCATTTATTTTGTATTCTATATTTTCACTTTCATTCTTTTGTGCAGAAAATAAGTGGTAACAAAACAGATATTCTCAGATTCACAATTTTATAAGCTATTTGCCTTGGTGAACACGGTGGCGCAATGGTAGAGTTGCTGCCTTACAGCTAATGCAGCGCCGGAGACCCGGGTTCGATCCCGACTACGGGTGCTGTCTGTACGGAGTTTGTACGTTCTCCCCGTGACCTGCGTGGGTTTTCTCCGAGATCTTCGGTTTCCGCCCACACTCCAAAGATGTGCAGGTTTGTAGGTTAATTGGCTTGGTAAATGTAAAAATTGTCCCTAGTGTGTGTAGGATGGTGTTAATATGCGGGGATCACGGGTCGGCGCAGAAGGGCCTGTTTTTGCACTGTATCTCTAAACTAAACTAAATTAAACCTAAACATATCAATACAAATACGTCATGCTTCTGCTATTGTTACTTTCGTGTCATTTTTCCCCCCACGTTCCTGCTACTATTTTGCAAGAAATCTAAACTCTTGTTCTATTGTTTTTACATAAATATCCATATACTGTTTTGCCTTTGAGGGATTCTTGGAGAGAAAGCAGATAGCAAAACCTATTCGACTGCCCTTTTCAAGAAAGTAGGTCTCGTATCTCATCTCTCTAATGGTCCCTCATCCCTAATTCTCTTCGTTTCCGCCATATTTGGCAGTGGTGCATAAATGCAAGTCATTTTTAAATACTAAACTTGGAAATTTGTATTGTAGGATGTCCAAGTTACTTTTTACATTTTTTCATAATGTATCTTGGCAAAAGATTGTAAGATATTTGTCTCATGCTTTTGCAAACTTGTTGAAAATTAAAATTAGACCACAATCGTGATTCCTGAATTTCCTACTGCAGGTTATAGTGGAATTTTCTTTTTCTTTCACCAATTAATAATTATTTTGAATTGTAATTGAAGTATTTGGCTGCATTTTAGAATCAGAATCACACTTTATTCGCCAAGTATGTTTTGCAACATTCGAGGAATTTCATTGGCCAGGTCAGTCGTACAATTAAAAGCAACAAATCACTCAAAAACACATTTTAACATGAACATCCACCACAGTGACTCCAACACATTCCTCACTGTGATGAAAGGCGAAATAAAGTTCAAGTCCTTCCTTTTGTTCTTCCTCGGTCGGGGGCCTCGAGCCTTCCGTTGACGGGACGATCTGACTCCCGTAGCCGGCGGCGTTCGGGCCCTCTGTGTCGAGGCGTTCAGCTCCTGCATCAGGGTAATGTCAGCTCCCCCGCGCCGGGCGATCGAACCTCGCGTCGGGGCTGGTCGAGCCTTCCGCGGTGTTGGAGCTCCCGACTAGCATCTCCCGAGACTGCGAGCCCTTGATGGTAAGTCCGCGGTGGGAGCGATCCCAGGCAAGGGATCCGCTCCGATGTTAAGTCCACGCCCCGCGGTGCGGCTCACGACAGTCCGAGGAGGTCTCCAGCTCCAGCGATGGTAGGCCGCAGAGCCCGGAGAATGTGATCCGAAATTTGATCACATCTCCGGGAAGGTAGGAACTTGAAAAAAAGTTTCCCCCGATCCCTTCCCCCCTCCCCCCTCATAAAACATACCGAAGAACATTAAAACAAACTTTTAACGCACCAAAAAATAACAAAAAGAAAGAAAAAACAAACAGACTGCCGGCAGGGCTGTCATCTCCCTGGCGCCCCTGATGGTCTTTTCAACAAACCTTTTCCAAAGTAAACTTGCACAAAGCTAATTGGGTTATCCTCATCAACTAGATTTTTTGGATCTTCATAGTGGAATTAAATGTTTTGTTGCAGTTCAGAGATGTAGGTTGCCATCTCAAAGTAACTGAATGAATAAAGACCATGTGGGTTATAGTCCATGAAACATTGGCAATCCATTGCCAGTTTGTTGGATTATAAAACTGAGGATAATATTGAAGCATGTATCAAGGGAGAGCTTGATAGGGCTCTTAAAGATAGCAGAGTCGGGGGATATGGGGAGAAGGCAGGAACGAGGTACTGATTGTGGATGATCAGCAATGATCACATTAAATGGTAGTGCTGGCTCGAAGGGCCGAATGGCCTACTCCTGGACCTATTGTCTATTGTCTAATATAATTAAGTGTTACTACCGGGGTGTAATTCTTAGCATGTGCCAAATCTTGGTCTAATCTTAATAAAATAATACCGTGGTCAGTTTTGGCTCATTACTCGTCACAGGATTTGAGGCAGTGCAAAATGTTCAGCGGAAGGTGAGTGATTGTTGTCATTTTTATTGACATTGAACTCGAGGAATGCCCAACCTTGACTGAATATAATTAATCTGCGTAAAATATTGGAAGGACGAGATTCTGAAAAAAATGAAGTTTATTTAAATATGATAGGATGGACAGATATCATCATGGGATATCATGTGTAGGAATGAACTGCAGATGCTGGTTTACATCGAAGGTAGACACAAAAAGATGCAGTAACTCAGCGGGACAGGCAGCATCTCTGGACCATTCCTTCTCCCCAGAGATGCTGCCTGTCCCGCTGAGTTACTCCAGCTTCTTGTGTCTACCAAGGGATATCAATTCAACTTATTAAAGCTAAAAATACTACTCTGTGTTCAGATTTGTTGCCGTTGGAAACTAGATGAGATTGGGGCTAATCATATTTCGTGGTGTAATGATATTTTTGCACAAACTGCTAAAGTTTGCATGGTTGTTGGGGTTGAAGATGAGTGATGCAACACTGTGGTTGTTCCATGTTAGAAGAAGAGGGAATTGAGGTTTTTGATCTTTGTATATTCCCAATTTAATTCTATATTTCCCCAGCAATGTTGTGAGTTATGTTACATAACGGCTTCTCTGTGCCAGTGTCCTGGTTTCCTTTGGCACTAAAAATTGGAACACAAAGATGGAAAAGCTTATAGGAATGTCAAACTCCAGATTATTATGCTGTTCGTGCAGTGTTACCTGCTTGCTTTGCTTGTGCAAGCTAAACTGATACTTTTCAATTTCAAAATAGTTTCATAGCAAGCATAATTTCCTTCACCATCTAAACTTGACGGATAGTTTTTTGAGGTCCTAGCTTGTATTGTTTAGTTTATTGTGACATACCGAGGTACAGTGAAAAGCTTTTTTGTTGCGTGCTATCCCATCTGCGTAAAGACTATTTATGATTACAATCAAGCCGCCCACACTGCACAGATACAGGATAAAGGGAATAATGTTTGGTGCAAGATAAAACTAGAAAAGTCAGATTAAAGATAGTCCACAAGTCTCCAATGAGGTAGATGGTAGGTCAGGATCGCTTTCTAGTTTGTGAAGAAACTGTCCTTTAATCTGTGGTGGACAAAAATGCTGGAGAAACTCAGCGGGTGAGGCAGCATCTATGGAGCGAGGGAAATAGGCGACGTTTCGTGTCGAGACCTTTCTTCAGGCTGATGTGGGGGTAGGAGGGGGTGGGAAGAAGAAAATAAGAGGCGGAGACAGTGAGCTGTGGGAGAGCTGTGAAGGGGAGGGGAAAGAAGGAGAAAGCAGGGACTACCTGAAATTGGAAAAGTCAATGTTCATACCACTGGGGTGTAAACTACCCTAATCTGTGGTGTGTGTTTTCACACTTCTATACCCCTTGCCTGGTGGGAGAAGGGGGAGTATCCAGGGTGAGACTGGTCCTTGATTAGGTTGGTGGCCTTGCCAAGGCAGTGTGAAGTTTAAACGGAATCAATGGAAGCGGTTGGTTTGCAAGATGGTCTGGGCTGCGTTCACAATTCTCTGCAGTTTCTTGCAGTCTTGGATGGAGCTGTTCCAAAATCATGCTGCGATGCATCTTAATAAAATGCTTTCTGCGGTGCATCTGTAGAAGTTGGGGAGAGTTGTTGGGGACATGACGAAAGTCCGAAGCCTTCTCAGGAAGTAATTGTTGGTGTGCTTTCTTGGCCTTTGCTTCCATATGTTTGGTCAAGGACAGATTGCTGGTGATATTTACTCTGTGGAACTTGAAGCTTTCAATTATCTTTATTTCGGCAGCGTCAATGTATGTCGTGGTATGCGTAGCACTTTGTCTGTATATTAAAAAAATGGACGTTGTGTAACATAATTGATTTTATTGTGTGAATGTAGATTTTAGTTTATTTTTGTACGATAATAAGTCCCCTCCCTCGCCCACTGAGCTGCCTGAAGGTTCCACCACAGGAAGCGTGCTGAAAGTCCATGTACATTGGATGTGTGCCTTAATTTTGGATAAAAAGAGAAATGTCTCAATCATGGACAAGGCTGAGATCAGAATATTATTATCTATAGGATTTAGTGCTTGTTGAAATTATGCAGAGTTATATTTTATCATTTTATTTAGTCTTTCACTTTGAATAATGTATTTGATCCTGGTGGTGTGACTAATTACGAAATAGACTGCTTTTAATTTCCCCTCTAATTTAATCCATTCTTTTAACTCCCTCTTGTCCAACTATGGTGATGCCAGCCTCATGCTACAGGCGAGTTCAAAAGGGTCAGTGATGATCAGTATAGGAGTGGGGGCTGGTGTGTCGACTTAAATCATGGGTTATTTGGTTGGACAAAGGGAACAAGTGCCAATCGAGGGTTTAAAGTTCACAATTAAGTTATTGAAATTGGAGGCTGTGGCAATGTAACAATGGGTGGACAAATTGTAGTCCCTTGAAGCAGGCACACCTGAATAGAGTTAAAGATGGATTAAGGTTTTGATATCACAGCCAATATTTAGGGATTAAAGAAACTAGTTGTGGTAATACGATGTGATGCGGAGAACAGGCTGAAATTGCTCTATCTGTTTGCGAAACCAGGTGTCATCAGTGTGAGAAACAGCTGTTGGAAGAGGCACCTTTTTTAAATGTCCTCACCATAGGAGATAAAGCAAAGGTAGACACAAAATGCTGGAGTAACTCAGCGGGACAGGCAGCATCTCTGGAGAGAAGGAATGGGTGACGTTTCGGGTCGAGACCCTTCTTCAGACATAACACAGGTTGGCAAATATGAGATTTCATCGGTGCCAAGTGTGGTTTTGAAATTGATTATTGCTCAAACAAAAGATGTAGAGATGACGGACAGAACTCAGCGGGACAGGCAGCATCTCTGGAGCGAATGATTTTTGGCGAGAAGATGACGTTGGGTCATGAGTGAACAGAGAAGCCCACAGGACAAGCAAGTAAGCTTGTGTCATGGACAGATACATCATGGAAAAGGGGCCAGATGTCCACAGTCTGTGCTGCCCATCAACCACTCACTTACACTAATCTTACGTTAATCCTACATTCCCATCAACTTTCCTTCTTCCAAGCCTTGCCAGATTCTACCACTTGCCCAGGCACTCGGTGCAATTCACAATGGCCAATTAACTTATTAATCCATGCATCTATGGGATGTGGTTGGAAACCAGAGCACCTGGAGGAAACCATATGGCTATAGGGAGTATGTGCAGACTCCACACAGAAAGCACCTAAGGTCAGGATTGCACATGAATCTCTGACACTGGGAAGCAGTGGCTCCATTAGCTGTGTCACTATGCCACAGTTAATGTTGAATTGAAATCCCTGAGGATGTGTTATTTGCTGACTATAGTGAATGCCTTTGCATAAGATGAAAGAGGTTCATTTAAAAGAGCCACTAAGGGAATGTGGAGTTGTGATTTTTCAGGAAAATGTGTCAAAGACTCAGAGTGCGTGGATGAGCCTGAAGGATGGGAGAATATTGAAGAAATGGCCCAGAGATAAGTGTCATACTGGGTCTGGGGGAATTATAGTTTCAAATAAATTATTATAAAAGCAGCAGGAATATGCATATTGCTATATCCCTCATAGTGATAATCAAGTGCCATTAATTCTGTTTAAAAAAATGATATCATGCAAAAAATTGTTGCCATGTTTAACTTTTTTTTAAATCGCCCTAACTTCCAAAGAAAGTAACGTTATGTAAAACCTATTAGGATGCAATTGTAATTGCAAGTGCCTTCCTTCATTGCCAGAAGATGGTTTGAAGTTTGCCTTTTTATCTCTTTGTTCACTGATCTTCGAATTCGATTCATGTCACAAGAAGAAACATGCTGTCTGCATTAGCTGAAGGTTTCATTGGGGGAGATTGCTTTGATGTAAAGTGCTCTGTTGTATGAATGAATGAAGTGTGCTTTTAATCCATTGTTGAAAAGCATGGCTGTACTCCTGTAGTAGGAATTCCTGTCAATGATTTTTGTATCACTCTACTCTTTGCTGTTTATGAACCTACACAACCTGCTTCCATCAAATATACCACACAAGAAGCCAAATATCAATTGCACCATAAATTGTGTGTGTGTGTAAAACAGTTCAACAACTTATTGGCAGTCATTCAGTTCCTGTATTATGCTAGTTTTATAAACCTCACATGTGTGGTTTAACATTGTCAAAATGGCAGGACTTGAATTATTGCTTTGTAATTTGTTGCGCATTCCGTGGCTTAAACTAAACGTAAGCAGCATGTGTTCAGACGTTTAGAATTAATTTCTCTCTTTGTCGTCTTTAAACATTTCTGTGTGGTTCAGATTTGTTGTATTACATTCTCTTCAGCCTGAAAAATCACTGAGTGTGATTATTAGATAAACATACTGAGTTCCTCCTCAGCCATACGATGTTTTGACATTTTGCATCTTTTAATGCATCCTAAAATAGTATTAGGGAATTTAATAGTGACTGTTCTTAAATATTGCTTTGATCACCAACAGAAATTTCTATTCTAAGAAAGAACTGCAGAAGCTGGAAAAATCGAAGGTAGACAGAAAATGCTGGAGAAACTCAGTGGGTGAGGCAGCATCTATGGAGAGAAGGAATAGGTGACATTTCGGGTTTCGACCCAAAACGTCACTTATTCCTTCTCGCCATTGATTCTGCCTCACCCACTGAGTTTCTCCAGCAATATATGTCGAAATTTCGATTCTATTACTTTCGGTCTGAATTTCAATTATAGGATTTATTTTCATTGCTTGTTTCTATCCCCCTCCATATTATTTCTTATATTCCCTCCTTTTTGCTTGTTGGTTTTTGAGGTACATGTCGGCTACTGAGGGGGGGGGGGGGGGGGGGGGGGGGGGGGGGGGGGGGGGGGGGGGGGGGGATGTTATAGCCCATGACATATTGGCAATCAAATAGGTTTCCTGTGGGTGCTCTGGTTTCCTCCCACATTCCAAAGACGTGCAGGTTTGTAGGTTAATTGGCTTCTGCAATTTGCCCCTAGTGTGTAGGATGAGAAATGGGGATCCTTGGTCGGCTATGTATGGCTGTGTTAATTTAGTTTGATCTTGGCTCCTCTTCTGATGAAAGTTTATTTTGATAGCTGGATGCTTGTTTTTTTAAATCGGGTATTGTAGTTCAGTTCCAGGGATGGTTGCTCAACATGATTCATAAGAATTGATGCCTTGGAAGCTGCTACATGTTCTTCTCTGAAATCCTAGAAAATTCCTCCCATTGAGTTTGCACAGTTGCAAGAGCGTGGGACTTTCTGCAGTAACGTAATGCCTTTCCAATTCACATCTAAATTTTACCTTATGTTAAAAACTTTAAACTTTTCCACGTTAAAATCACCAACATTAAAATCTTATTTGTAGAGAGCCGAAAAGTCTGCTTAAGCTTATGGTGACTTATAGCGATAATAATGGAGTGTAAGATATAGTTTAACATATGAGATGGGCCCCAGGGCTGTGAATGTTTAAACAGATGGTTGCAGCAGCAGCAGCAAGCTCTTTCAGAAAGAGAATGGAACTGGTTCCTGAGTAAATTCAGCCATCAGAACCTAACATCTCATCATGAAATTTCATCACCCCCTCCCCAAAATGAATGAATTTTGACAAGAATCTAATAATTTTAAATGCATGTTGAAACGTGATTGTAATACATGTGGCTATTAGTTAATGGCGTTTTGATTAATTTGTGTCAAACTGCCTAAATGCATATAGGGATGTTCAGTGCATTGTAATTTGACATGGAATTTTTATTAGGTTCACTTTTTTGGGGTTTATCGTCAAGGGCTGGTTGTGCTGCTTTGTTCCCAAGTATGTGGAATTTGCACACCCAGAGACTTCTCGGATTTAACCTGCTAAATATCAAATTTTCTCCAGAGACTCGATCCAAGTAATGCTAACGAGCTTGTTAAGGCTGCTAGCAATGAGTTAGAAGGCAGCCATCCCAGCCTGGGATATTAGCAATTTATGGAATGTTTGAGCTTTTTATGGTCAATAGCAGCGTTCTTTTAAATGTAGTTTGTACACGCATAAATTTGGAATAACTTGCTCCTTTTGTAGTTAATTGCTAAGAAGTCCTAACCTCCAGTTGCTTTTTTTTTAATGCTTGGTGTCCATGGATTGGGTAATTGTCCCATTGGAATTAACTTCTGAATATAATCTTCAGATATACTGGCACTCCCTATTCAATTAAAAAATAATAATCTTAGTTTATATGCATGCCAGTCAAACCTGATTTCCTTTGCATATTCTATAATCTTCCATTCAAGCAAACATATCTAGTTTCTTATTTTAGTGTAGGTCAGTTGAACTGTGTTAGTTGCAAGTGCTTTGTTTATGGTGCCACTTAAATTCTTGAGTCAAAATCTAGATTGATGCTTTGCACCACATAGCAACAGTAAGACCATTATTACTCTGCTGTTTCCTAGTGTCAACATTAAACCAAGCCTTCATGTGGAGTTGTTCTTTATTGATCCTTGTTCTACTAACCTCGCCACAACTGTCTCATGAGTGTATGTTAGGCTAGGTTCCACCAACCTAACAGAATGCCACCCCTGTAGCCATTTTTCTCTGGAATTCAAGATGGTGAATGTTAGAAGTTTGACGACACTGGGCCTGTACTCGCTGGAGTTTAGAAGAATGAGGGGGGACCTCATTGAAACGTACGGAATAGTGAAAGTCAGCATGGATTTATGAAGGGGAAATCATGCTTGACTAATCTTCTGGAATTTTTTGAGGATGTAACCAGTAGAATGGATAAGGGAGTGCCAGTGGATGTGGTGTATCTGGACTTTCAAAAAGCCTTTGACCACACAAGAGATTAGTGTGCAAAATTAGAGCACATGTTATTGGGGATAGGGTATTGACATGGACAGAGGTTGGCAGACAGGAAGCAAAGAGTAGGGATTAGCGGGTCCTTTTCAGAATGGCAGGCAGTGACTCGTGGGGTGCTGCAAGGCTCGATGCTGGGACCCCAGTTATTTACAATATATATTAACAATTTAGACGGGGGAATTAAATGTGACATCTCCCAGTTTGTGGATGACACAAAGCTGGGTGGCAGTGTGAGCTGTGATGAGGATGTTATGATGCTGCAGGGTGTCTTAGATAGGTTGGGTGAGTGGGTAGATGCATGGCAGATGCAGTATAATGTGGATAAATGTGAGGTTATCCACTTTGGTGGCAAGAACCGGAAGGCAGGTTATTATCTGAATAGTGTCAGATTAGGAAAAGGGAAGGTGCAATGGCCCTGGGTGTGCTTGTACATCAATCACTGAAAGTAAGCATGCAGGTACAGTAGGCAGTGAAGAAAGCTAATGGCATTTTGGGCTTCATTACGAAAGGATGTGAGTTTAGGAGCAGTTGTCCTACAGGGCCCTGATGAGACCGCACCTGGAGTATTGTGTGCAATTGTGGTTTCCTAATTTGAGGAAGGACATTATTGCTATTGAGGGAGTGCAGCATATATGTTCATCAGGTTAATTCCCTGCATGGCGGGACTGACATATGATGAAAGAATGGGTTGTCTGGGCTTGTATTCACTGGAATTTAGAAGGATGAGAGGGAATCTTATAGAAAAATTCTTAAAGGATTTGACAGGCTAGATGCAGGAAAAATGTTCCCGATGTTGGGGGAGTCCAGAACCAGGGGTCACAGTTTAATAATAAGGGGTAGGCCATTTAAGACTGAGATGAGGAAAAACTTCTTCACCCAGAGAGTTGTGAATCTGTGGAATTCTCTGCCACAGAAGGCAGTGGAGACCAATTCACTGGACGTTTTCAAGAGAGTTAGATTAAGCTCTAAGGGCTAAAGGAATCTAGGGATATGGGGGGGGGGGGGGGGGGGGGGGCAGGAAAGGGGGTACTGATTTTTTAGATGATCAGCCATGATCATATTGAATGGCAATGCTGGCTTGAAGGGCCGAATAGCCTCCTCCTGCACATATTTTTCTATGTTTCTAGTGGATGTGCAGAGGACGTTTCCATGAGTGTCTAGGACTAGAGGTCATCGTTTCAGAATTAAAGTACATTCTCTTTAGGAAAGAGATGAGGAATTTCTTAAGTCAAGGGGTCGGCAACCTACGGCCACTGGACCGAATGCGGCCGGTAACCTGAAATCATCCGGCCCGCAGGCGTATTTTATTTTCTGTAATCGTCCAACCCGCAGACTTCCTTCATCTCCGGTACCTCCCGGGACGGAGGCTGCGGCGCCCAGGCACGGTGACGCAAGTAGACGGCCGCAATGGCGGAGCTGGCGAGCGAGGCCAAGCGCCGAGTTCTGGCTGTACCGCATCCTACACACAGCCGCGGAAGAGTATGTATGAGTATTTGAGCTGCCGCCTTCAGGACAGAGCCGAGGCATTGGTCCGTAGGAACTCCATGTTCGTGAGCGCTCACGTGATTTGATGCCTGCCGTCCGGAGTGGGATCCATGTGTCCGTGTGGGATCCATGTGATGCCTGCCGTCCAGAGTGGGATCCATCCAGACTGAAGAAGGGTCTCGACACGAAACATCACCTATTGCTTCTCCAGAGATGCTGCCAGTCCCGCTGAATTACTCCGGCATTTTGTGTCCATCTTTAAATGACGTCACGCGCTCCAGGCGGCTGTGCGCACGCATGAAATCGCGCGGGACCGTCGCGCCTCAACGCGACCATGAGGTCGCGCAATTAGCGTGCCAAGGACACGTAAGTGGGACAGGCCCTTTACGTCTGCCCCAGTGAAGTGGAAACATGTTGCCCAGAAAACATGGACAGTGTTAATTGTTTCCAGTGTTTATCTGATGTCTTTTATTGTTCTATTTTGTAACAGTTACATTGCATTGCCAAGCCACTACAAAGGGCAGGAAACATCGAAGGGATATAATTTTGTTATGATTTGCATCCTATAATTACTCTTGTTCTCTGAACTGTTGTAAATTGGATTGCTGGCTACCTTTGAATATTAGTGGATAGAATTTGCCCTTGGGAAAAGCAGCTAAGTTACTTGAGGAATATAGGACACACTAGAATTTATTTTCTTGGTAATATTGAGCTGACTGGTCCCCTTTGTTCGACTTGGAGGTAGAATTTAAAGAGAATGTACATGACATTGATTCTTGAGCTGATGGAGATGTTCTGGTGAAGGCAACATTTGAGAAATGTCTTATTTTCTGTGACAACAAATTGGAGTGGGGTTGCAGTGGCAAAGTTTATGATCTCTGCTTTGTGAGATTTGAACCCAACCAAATTGATCCAGGTTGAAGTTGAAGACAATAAAAATGTTGAGTAAAGCATAGCCCTAATGTTATTCTCATTAAATGTATCAAATTATGTAACCGCTTGAAGATGCACAAATGATTTCGAAAGTGTTGCAGATCTGATATGATATGAAACTTCAGATACCTAGTATTGATTTCCTGAAGCATTTTGCCGCCGGATGCTTTCATTAGCTTGTGTAAGTGGTTGCTGATGACTATCACAGCAGCATTTGTTCTAAAAGAAAGCTGTCGTCCATAATTCTAGGATTTCTGCTCGTTGTTGAGGTCTTCAAGGTGGGCAAAAACAAAAACATTAGTGAGTTGCATGACCATCTGTTAATATTTTTTCTAAATGGGTTGAACTATCATTTATGATTTTTTTTTTTGTATTTGGTGTAAACATGCTGATGCTATGCCATAATTATATCATAACTATTTTTACAAGTTGTTGTAAATCTGTTATGACGAGTATTGACATTTGGGTGCAGTGAAATATTACTGGTTAATGCGTTAGAGAAATTACCAGGTCTAGAGTGTAGTTCCCTTTTTGAAATGTGAATTCTGATTATTCTCCCTGTTAGGGGTGTCAATATGCATTTGGGTTTTTATCGTTCCCGTGTAGCCTTTCAGTTCAGGGTAGTATATGGCCAGATCAAATAACAACCGGATACTCAGCTCCCTTTTAGTTTGACATCACTTTTCCATACTGCCAACTGTTGGATTAGATTCATACATATGCTATCTGCCTAAATGCCACCTGTCCAATACATGGGTCTTTGATGGACTGATTTAAAGCTGTTCTGTATGATCAACCTGCAGGAGATTCCATCCTATGTTCAGAGGTGATGTTAGCAGTTTACTAATTTTGAGTATTTATTTATTTCTTCATCATTGTGTTATTTTCTGTAATGCTAAATATACAGTAAGTAAAATCTATGCCCATTCGTACAATTAATCTTTGATCGCATGCATGGTTGTAAAAAACAAAATACACTGTGTAGCAGTGAGGCTTGAGGTTCTAAATTTACGCATGGGGATAGCGGAGAGCCAATACTCAAAATATACTGCAGAATATCTGTTATATAAAAGGTAAAACTATACTAAATGTGTAATAATTATCAGCAGAAAATTACAAGACTATTCACAATATTGAATAATAGCAAATGGGTGTCGGACGTGCGTGTTGTTCATTTGTTGTTTACGGAGAAACAAATTTGAAATGTTTCAATCATCCATTGTCTGAGGTAAAGTGGTGTAGACATGCACAATTCGCAAGGCTTGGCAATTGGCAAGCAATATTTCAAAATGCAACTGAAAAGTTATTTTAATTAGAACTTTCTTTGCTTTCATCATCCAAGTGGCTGCTGTTTTTGGCATTGTCACTTGTACAGTTTAAAAAAAATGATAGGAAAATTGGCCAATTGAAGCACAATATGTACCACTGTGCCAATCTGAACTTAATACAAGGTATTTACATAAAATGTGCTTTTTAATCTATTTTATGTAGTGGAACATCTCCATTGGCATGTCTGAATGCTATGCTTCACACTAATTCTCGTGCAGATGATGGAATGTTTTACAGACTTCCAGGGCGGATGGGTCTTTATACATTGAAGGTAAGAACTATTGTTCCATTTTGTTGCCGTAACTATAGGGATTTCCAAGCTTGCAGTTTGTAAGTAGCACAGGTGGAAACTGTAGCTCGTTGTTTAGTTTAGAGATACAGTCCTGAAACGGGCCCTGTGGCCCACAGAGTCCGTGCCGACCTGCGATCCCAGCACACTAGCACAATCCTACACGCACTAGGAATAATTTACAATTTTACCGAAGCCAATTAACCCAACAAACCTGTACGTCTGGAGTGTGGGAGGACACCGGAGCATGACAGGGAGAACGTACAAAATCCATACAGTCAGCACCCATAGCCAGGATCGAACCTAGTCTCTGGTGCTGTAGGCAGCAACTCTACCGATATGCCACTGTGCCAACCCTTTACTTTGAGCTTGCCCATTTACACATTCACAATTTTTCTAATTTGGCATTTTAATCTGTGAGGCACCGAAAACTGCACAATCTTAGTTCATGGGAGAAACTCAGTGAGGTGGATGGGACTGATTTAAGTCTGAATATCTGGGATTCAAGCTTCGCATACGCCCACAAGTGGACATTTAGACACTCGTGCTCTGTAATGGTAATGCTAGAAATGGATGCCTTCATTATAAATTGAAGGATACATTTGTTGTTAAGGAAGTAATTTCAGAATAAAGTTCCTATTCTCCTCTTGTTTTGCACAAAACGGGCTTTACAATAAACTTATTTCCACCTTCTGCTCCTGTGGTCATTTTGAAGGTCTGGTCCTGGGAATATCTATAAATCACATGTGCTGAGGACATTGACTTTTTAAGTCCCTATATTAGTATCATTTTTTAGTCACGTCTTGTGCACTGAGAATTTGTCCTTGAGAATATAGCTAGTGTGAGAGGGTGTGTCTAATGTAGCCATGAAGATTTATGAATTACGATCCAACTGAGTTCTTACGGCCAATGGGTTTTTTTAATTGATGCCTGTCCTTTAGCTGTGAGTGCAATAAGTCTTTGAAAGTGAATGTATCTCACCAGAGCAACATCTTCGCTTTAGCTTGGGCTCAAACTGTTGTGTGGATGCTAGATTCTGGAGAGCTGCAGAAAGCAGATTTTTGCTACAAAATTAAAATGTTTTGCCACCCAACAAAAGTTTTCTTTCACTGTACCTCAATACATGTGACAACAGACTTAACTGTAAGCTTATTTTTAACAGGTTGCAGTTCTCCAATTTGAGACAAACATTGTGCTTGCACTCGTACTATAAAATATGATATTGATATTTGATATGGATATGATATTTTTCTTCTTCCCATTGACTACAACCTGTGAAGAAGCATTTGTTCTGTTTATATATGGCATTGGAATGCTGCGGCAATGGTCTACTGTAATACATTGATTGAGACCAGAATGGATTGAAAGCTTGAAGAGCTGGTGCTTTGATTTTTATTTTTTTAATCCTGATTTAACATGTGGCTGATGGTTGTCTGTGTTAGTGTAAGTTGAAGTGTTCTGGGCATCAATCTTGATTGTTGGCTGCTCAAGTTGATTGCACTGTAATGTTTTGCTGCTGTGGTTAGTTATTAAATCCTTCAGTTTTTGTAATTGAATTGCGGGGATGGATTAACATGCTTTATCTTAGGGTTGTTTGTATTTTGTTTAGAGTCCATTGGTAAAAAGTGGAGGTTAGAGACCTAATACACCAAAATTGAAGAGAAGGAATTATTTAAATTATAGACATTAAATCCCTGAATTAAATATTGAAGGTTTTATGGAACACCAGGGTTTTAGAAACATAGAAAATAGATGCAGGAGGAGGCCATTCGGCCCTTCGAGCCAGCACTGCCATTCATTGTGATCATGGCTGATCGTCCCCAATCAATAACCCGTGCCTGCCTTCTCCCCATATCCCTTGATTCCACTAGTTCCTAGAGCTCTATTTAAGAGAAAATCCATCCAGTGTTTTGCCTCCATTGCCCTCTGTGGCAGGGAATTCCACAAATTCACAACTCTCTGGGTGAAAAAGTTTTTTCTCACCTCAGTCTTAAATGGCCTCCCCTTTATTCCTAGACTGTGGCCCCTGGTTCTGGACTCGCCCAACATTGGGAACATTTTTCCTGCATCTAGCTTGTCCAGTCCTTTTATAATTTTATATATGTTTCTATAAGATCCCCCTCATCCTTCTAAACTCCAGTGAATACAAGCCTAGCCTTTTCAATCTTTTCTCATATGACAGTCCCGCCATCCCAGGGATCAACCTTGTGAACTTACGCTGCACTGCCTCAATCACAAGGATGTCCTTCCTCAAATCAGGAGACCAAAACTGTATGCAATACTCCAGATGTGGTCTTACCAGAGCCTTATATAACTGCAGAAGAACCTCTCTATTCCTATACTTAAATCCTCTTGTTATGAAGGCATCCCAAGACAGGGTGAATTTGGCAAGAAGCATATCAATAGAGTTTTGGTCTGTGTGCATGGGAAGAAGAGCATGTACAGTTGGTTATTAAGAGCTGATAAAAGGAAGCAAAGTTTTAAGGAAGTGCTGGCATATTGGCAACAGGGAATGAATGACTATGGTATGACTGACAGATATATTGAAAACCAAGAACAAGAGGGATTGCTTCAGTTTGCAAATGGAGTTTATTGGTATGAATTAGGTGTTGGAAAAGTAAAGGTGTTGGGGAAAAGGCAGGAGAATGGGGTTGAAAAGGAAAAATAGATCAACCATGTTTGAATGGTGGAGCCGACTCGATGGGCCGTGTCTTATGAGCTTCCCATATGAGTATATCCGCAGTAATATTCAGAATGGACAAAGGGGACTTGATTTCTTGGAGGTGCATGTTCTTTTGAGCTATTGTGAAACCTGATACAAGGTTAGAACCATCTTGTTTAAACGGTAGCATTGTTATTTGGAAATATTGGAGAAACTTGTAGAAAAAAATTGAATTAGAATAATTGACAGGGTGGAATTCCCTGCCCTGGCGGGCAGTGGAAGCTGAACCATTGGAAGTGTTTAAAGTGAGTTGGATAAATATTTGGTAGATAGCGGAATAGGATGGAGAAAAGGCACAGATGAGGACTTGGGACCACTATAGATCGACCATGGTCACGTTAGATGGAGGGGCAAGCAGGAAGGTCCTGATGGCCTCCCCCCTGCTCCTATTTGCTTCTGTATATCACATCTGCCCAATTTACAACATGCACAACATAATTTTGAATTTTGGTTGTGCATTAAAACATTAATAATATTTTTCATGCTTTGTGCCATTAGAGGTGTGTGGTTCCACAAATAAGGCAATTGAAACGTTTCGAACATGAATACAACTTTTGTTATGTTCTGATGTGTTTTAATTAACTGGCAAGAATGAGGACAATAATGGAATTGCAGTTCTGATGCTATTTAACGATGAACCCCCTCCAGTTGCAATGGAGGGAAGCACTCTGACAAACTCTCCAGGAGACATTTATGCACCATATTTCATATCTTTAATCTACCTTTATAAGAATGGCAATGGCAATGGCAATGGCAATGCCAGCAAGAATACATCACAAATACAAAAGAACCTGGTTTGTAGTTGCACTGCAATTTATTGTGTGAGGACTGGTCATGATGAAGCCTCTTCAGTTTTATTTCCAATGATACAGGGGAAAAAAAGTACCATTGTGGTTGTACTACTGAGCTAGTAACATAGGAATGATGAGCTCAAATTCTGCAAGACAGGTTGTGAAATTGCACCCAATAAAGCTGGTCATTTGTGGGTTGGTTCCAGAATGGTTTCAAAAACTGCTGCATTGTCTTAAGTATATAAATGATTGAAGGATAGCCCTGGAGGAAAGGACTGTGCTGGTAGTGTCTGGTGTGCCATCTGCAAGATTTGCGTATCATTGTTTGATTGACCATTTATGCCTTAAAGGAAGCTTGAAATGGGGGATGAATAATAACTTGCTGACTTGATACATTTCTTGAATTTCTTTCATATATTAATTATATGGTTTTAATGCTTTCAACCTGCGCCTTCTAATAATGTCTTCATATCCTCATGTTTATAAATATCCGCTTTCTCTCTTTCGCGACACTAAGTTTTAATCTTCTTGCCACCCTGTTTTCTCTCAATGTCATTGTTCATCTGGTATAGTCATATCAGCATGAAGGTATGAAGGCAGTCTTAATCTTATCAGTCAGTAAGTGGGAACAGAGATTTGAACCAGAAGTAGTGCATGAATTGTGTCAACCTCCTCCTAAACGGTTTCCAGTAATTATTTTGCTCAGATGCTTGTGTTTTCTACTTGAATCTTGGAATTGTTTTGCAAATCTAGTACAATATCAACTGTAGGGCTATACAATGAAGCAACTGATTTAATTTGCCTTTGTAGAAGAATTTAACTGTTTTTCATTTTTAACGCATTATATTTGGGATGATCCAAGATAACATCTCTTGAATGTAATTTTCCTTTGCTTAATGTTCTGTCTACATCATTAGTACATTCTCCATCTAGAACTTAGGCTAAAACGCCCTTTGACAATGTAGAGTTGATAGGAATTGCTTTTGCTATCAAAAAAAAAGTTGAATACTGAGGTAGTGAGCCTGCTGTCTAATATGCAGCTTCTAAGTTACTGCAAATCAATGGGAAAAGATTGTTGTGAAATTTGTACCCGTAGCAATGTTTCTTTTCAGGCAGCACTACTGTAAATTCTGCCCACAACTAATATGCTAAAGTTTGACAGCATTGCTGCTATTTTGGGAATTTGTTCCAGGTAATTTCATTTTTTAATTATATATAGTTGAATACTCTTTCAGTAACAGGAAGGATCATCACCATAGTGAGTTAAAGAAATCACTTGTTGGTTTGCTGCTTATTAATTGCACTGTTAGTGCGATTGTCCGATGGTTTGGTACTTAAGTGTTCTTCGGTTGAAGTCAAGTGGTAATAGACTTTTTGACATTGAGACCTAAGCATCAACAAATCTCCCCGACGTGAGTATATAAATGGACGTTCTTCCAGCATTGCGGCTCAAGAAGAAGTGTGCAGAGACAGTTTCAAGGTGAGGGGGGGGGAAGATTTAATAGGGATCTGAGGAGTAACTTTATCACGCAAAAGGTGGTAGGTGTATGGAATGAGCTGCCAGAGGACATCGCAACATTTCAGAAACATTTAGAAAGGGTCATGGATAGGACCGGTTTAGAGAGATATGGGTCAAATGCAGGCAGGTGGGACTAGTGTAGATGGGACATGTTGGCCAGTGTGGGCAAGTTGTGCTGAAGGACCTGTTTCCATGCTGTATCACTCTATGATTATATGACGGCTAAACCTGGTGTATGAATGGCCAGTATTGGGTGTAGGCAGGAGCTGGGTATGATGGGGGAAGAAGCTCAGACAAAGGCTTTTAATTTACAGCATTTTGACAATCAGGAAATTCTATATACACTGAATAATTTAACACATGGAAAACATTCTCAGTTAAAGTAGTTTTAAATGTTATATTTAATAGATGCTGCAGAACCGGTTTGTTAGCTCGTGGCAGAAATGCTCTACATGGAAGTGATTAAATTCAATACCCGTTCATGGCTTGTACCGAGTGTTCCACTTTAGTTTAGAGTAAGTGCGGAAACAGGCCCTTCGGCCCACCGGGTCCGCACCAACCAGCGATCCCTGCATATTAACACTATCCTACACACAATAGGGACAATTTTTTTGTTTACCAAGCCAATTAACCTACAAACCTGTGCGTCTTTGGAGTGTGGGAGGAAACCGAAGATCTCGGAGAAAACCCACGCAGGTCACAGGGAGAACGTACAAACTCTGTACAGACGGCACCCGTGGTCGGGATCGAACCCAGGTCTCCGGCACTGCATTCACTGTGGCAGCAACTCTACAGCTGCACCACCGTGCCGGTAGAGTTGCTGAAGTTGGTAAATACTAATGGATTGCATTGTACCATTGTTATAGTAAAACATGCTGTTAACTTCCCCTTCCTGTTCGCCACATCTCCCACCAACCTTTTCAGGTTTTTCCCTGTTGTCACAAAATCGTAGAAAATAAATAAATGGGTATTTGATCTATGTTCATGCTCCGTTGAAAGTGAACTACCCAGCCTAATCTCATCTTTTGCTACTCGTTGTGTAACACTGTAGGTCATGGTTCTCCAAGGGGCACAGCTAAGTACTTTCGAAGATTTCTCACTCAATCATCTGTTCAAGCAGTGGGTTTAAAAACCCGCGCCATGCTCCAAGATGATTGTTTCCTCATCTGTGACTAGTGATGTGAATCCTGTGACTAGTGGTGTGCCTCGGGGTTCGGTGCTGGGCCTGTTACTGTTTCCCATCTACATCAATGATTTGGATGAGAACATACAGGGCAAGATTAGCAAGTTTTCTGATGATACAAAAGTTAGTGGTCTTGCAGATAGTGAAGATGGTTGTGAACGATTGCAGCAGGATCTGGATCTAATGGCCAGGTGGGCGGAGACATGGTTGATGGAATTTAATACAGAGAAGTGTGAGGTGTGGCATTTTGGGACGTCGAACAAGGGCAGGGCCTACACAGTGAATGGTCGGCCTCGCGGTAGTGTTGTAGAGCAGAGGGATCTAGGAGTACAGGTGCAAGGTTCCTTGAAAGTCGAGTCTCAGGTGGATGTTGGTCAAAAAGGCTTTTGGCACTTTGGCCTTCATCAATCAGAGCATTGACTATATCCAGTCTGAGTTGGGAGGTCATGTTGCAGTTGTATAAGATGTTGGTGAGACCGCCGCATCTAGAATATTGTGTTCAGGTCTGGGCACCATGTTATAGGAAGATATTGTCCAGCTTGAAAGTGTTCAGAAAAGATTTACGAGGATGTTGCCAGGACGAGAGGGTGTGAGCTATAGGGAGAGGTTGAGTAGGCTGGGTCTCTATTCCATGGAGCGTAGGAGGATGAGGGGTGATCTTATAAACGTGTACAAAATAATGAGAGGAATAGATTGGGTAGATACACTTGCCCAGAGTAGGGGAATCGAGGACCAGAGGACTTGGGTTCAAGGTGAGGGGGAAAAGATTTAATAGGAATCCGAGGGGTAACTTTTTCACACAAAAGGTGGTGGGTGTATGGAACAAGCTGCTAGAGGAGGTAGTTGAAGCTGGGATTATCCCATTGTTTAAGAAACAGACAGGTACATGGATAGAGCAGGTTTGGAGGGATATGGACCAAGCGGAGGCAAGTGGGACTAGTGTAGCTGGGACATTGTTGGCCGGTGTGAGGAAGTTCCATACTGTACCAGTCTATGATTCTATCTCCTTTTTTTTGCCAATTACTACAAATCTATGTTCCTGGTTTTTGATCATTTGGATAAGGGAAATCAATCCTATCCAGAACAAACTGCTGGAGGAACACAGCTGGTCAGGCAGCATCTCTGGAGGGAACGGACAGAGGAGGTTTCAGGTCGGTACCCATCATCAAACAGGTGGAGTAGAGGAGAGATACTTGGTAGAAGGAGTTGAGAGAAAGGGATTGGGCAAGAACTACCTCTCTTTATTGAATCGTATAAGAGGGCTTGATAGGGTAGAGATTGGTGTGGAACATCTTGAACAAGGGGAGATAACTACAAGATCAGGGCCGGTCATTTTAAACTAGGGTACACGGAAACCCTTCCTCGCAGACAGTGGTGAATCTCTTGTGTAGGAAGAAACTGCAGATGTTGGTTTAAACCGAAGATAGGCACAAAAAGTTGAAGTAGCTCAGATGGACCGGCAGCATCTATGGAGAGAAAGAATGGGTGACGTTTTGGGGCAAGATGCTTCTTCAGAATGAAGAAGTGTCCCGACCTGAAAGGTCACCCATTCCTTCTCCAGCGATGCTGCCTGTCTCGCTGAGTGACTCCAGCTTTTTGTGTCTATCTGTGGTGAATCTCTTCACGTTTGGCCGGCAGGTTGTGGAAACTGAATCATTAGTCGGAGTTGGATAAATATCTCATAGATCGAGGAAGATGGATAAATGGGACGGAAGCGGACTGGAGGCCAGTATTGATCAACCAGAATCATATTAATTGTCAGGACAGTCTGCATCTTGCTTTGCCACTCAGCTTTGTTCCATCAACAAACTTGGATTACACTTAATCACCTCTTCTGAATTATTGATTTGTATTATGAGCTGTTGGAGTTCTTTCACCTCCAAGTGACTGACGATTTTCTGCCGAGCTTCAACTCTTTATTCTTGTTGTAATACTTGCATTTATGTATCTGCCATCAAGCTCCGCCAAATAGTTTATTGTCAAATTACCCAACTTTTTCCTTACATTTCACATTTTTCTCACATTTAATCTATCTTCTCTCTTCTGAACTAGTGCTTGGCATAATTTCCCCTTATAACCTGGGTAAAAATTCCACTGAAGTCAGCACATTTGTCTTTGAACGTCTGAGCTGTGAGAGGTTTTAACCTATCTTCCCCTCTGGTCCTTTTCAAATGTCCCAAGAATCTAAAGCGGATTCCCCTGTTTTTGTTTTGAAGATGACTGACTAACCTTTGAGGGCCTGTTTGCTGTCTAATTTTTGTGTTTTTGCACAATATCTTTCACCATCACTATCTTATAGACTTTATATATAATTTGTTTTAGTATGTTTGCCTGAGTCTGATGTACCTGTGATGCTGCTGCAAACTAGTACAATTGTACCCGAACCTCGCTACAATATCCGCGACGATAAAGTTGACCTGACCATCCCTTGATGTCTTTCCCAACTCATTTAAAAATCTCGTTGCTGCACCATCGTCCCGTCACCTATCTCTGTTACAGATATTTACACGGGCAAATGGGACTGGTTTAGATGGACTCTTGGTCGGGATGGACTAGTTGAGCCGAAGGGCCTGCTTTCGTGCCATATGACTCCCATGACTGTGACCACTGGCAGAAGATGGACCCTTCTGAGATGTACTGCAGCTGTGCAGGGGCTTCTTTGATTTCGGAGGCAGTGTACCATCCTGCAGTTATGTCTGCCTGATTTCCCCTGACTGCAGAGTCCCCTAACTTTTGCTCTCTCTCCTCTACCACTGTACAGCTGAGTCACCTGCATTGCTTTTATTTTTACTTTGACTACATAACACTGAGGATACTCTGTCTAGCATTTTTGTTCTGCTAGAAAAAATCATTGTGGTTTCTGAACAATCCTTTCCCTTGTATAAATACTTTTTATTTTGGGAAGTTTAATCTCTGAATCTGCAAAAACGCGTGTTTTTTAGGGGTATAAACTTGATGGGCTGAAGGGCCTGTTTTCATGCTGCATCACTAAACTAACTTGCTTTTTTTCCCTTGATTAGTACAGGCGTCATAGGTTATGGGGAGGGGCAGGAGAATGGGGTTAGGAGGGAGGGATAGATCAGCCATGACTGAATGGCGAAGTAGACATGATGGGCCGAATGGCCTAATTCTGCTCCTATCACTTATGATCGTGTCTGGAATTCGTCAAGAGTGTTTGATTGCCCTATCTACCAAAATGAAACAATTAAATGCTTACTTGCAACAACAAGTAAGCAGCATATAAAGTAAGCAAATAAAAAACATTTCAATAAATTAAAAAAGAACACTATTAGTGCAAAACTAAACAAGGGCCTGTTTCCCTGCTGTATTTCAATTTCCAACCAACACTGTTCCACAATGGCAGCATACTCCCTCTCTCTGAGTTAGTACTTTTTGGATCCACTGCATTTTCCCTGAGACCATGGTTCGATGGTATTACACTCTCTTTGTATTACCAAAATTGCTCTACTTAAGTCTGTAGAAAGCTAGGAACTCAGCCTTCAGACTCTGAGTTAAAGCTTGAGCAAAGAAATAAATCTAAAGAAGGTACTTCTTGATACGGTGAAGGTGTCATGGGTTATGGGGAGAAGGCAGGAAAATGGGGTTGAGCGGGAAAGATAGATTGAATAGTGGAGTAGACTTAATGGCATGGCATAATTCTGCTCCTATTAGTTGGAGGGATCCTTTTAAATGTATGATGTGCAGCTGTTTTATCTTGCTTTGGTGGGCTTGATGCTTCTGCCATCGGTGGCCCCCATTCATTTGCTCTCACTTGGAATAGAAGGGCCAGTCTTGGCCAGTCCTCCCCTTTTCACACCCGTGTGGAGGTGGCAACTAAGCCTTGGATGGTACACTGCTAAATTTTAGCCTTGGATGGCACACTGCTAAATTTTAGCCCCATTCCTGGAAAGCCACCTGATGGCCTTCGATGGGTGGACAAGGCAGTGAGGCTTTTCAATGGTTTTAGAATGTCTCCGACAATGTATATGGAATCCAGTGACTGAGTGTAGTGACAGATGCAGCACCACCTGCCCTTTGTCAAGTCTGGAGCTTCTGCAAACACATTGCATAATAAGGACTTGTGACATTTGCGAATTTCCATCATCTGAAGGCAGGCAGGCAGAGTTTGTCTGGGGACAAATGACGCTATCTTTGACTCGAAAGCCTGGCCATTTAACATTTCTTATTGTTTATTACATCTTGCTTTCTCTCCCCTCTTGATTGTATTTTTACATAGTTCGTTTCCTGACTAGATTGGCTGTCCAGTAGAACTATAAGCTGATGTCTGCTTTGCAAATCCGTGAATTGGAAATATATTCTTTCATTTATTGGAAGATTTTTTGTTTCTCACACCAATGATTTTTTTTGTATCTCTTAATAGTCAAGTTCTTTGTTGACCCTAAACAAACGTGATAGAACTTGAGAGTGCTGGCATGAGTAAAATTCATTATAGTTTCTGATTATGATGGTGATGATATTTTCTTTTTAATATTTGTAAAGCTTTTTGTATATTTATTTAAAAACTAGGTTGGTTCCAATCTTATAGATTCCAAACTTTCTGATCGGGGTAAATCTGAACACTTCATTGAAAATACTTCCACATATCTGGCACAAAGCATATTTTAACATATTTTCAAAGAATAATATGCTGTCAACAATGTTTTATATTTAGACATTGAAGATGCATGCTTTATA
The DNA here is from genome assembly GCF_028641065.1 of Leucoraja erinaceus. Lineage (NCBI taxonomy): Eukaryota > Metazoa > Chordata > Chondrichthyes > Rajiformes > Rajidae > Leucoraja > Leucoraja erinaceus. Next base: position 36,332,225 of record NC_073397.1, read on the forward strand.
ATTGCATTGATTATCTAGTTTTCTATTTTTTTTTTCTTTCAACCCTCTCCCTGGTTGAAAACATAGATGGGTAACCTGTTTGCTGTCTATAACCTATAACTTGCCGAAAATCTTTAAAAAGCAATACGATTTGCTTACGTTTTTTATTATCTCTCTTTAAAGAGAATGCCCAGTATTCAATAGTTCTGGGATTTTTTTGGGATTGAAAGACTATACATTTGTTGATTGGTATAATGTAAATGTTTATCTTTTACAATTTAAATGTGGAAATGTTCACAGATTGTGTGAACCATGCATCTTTTTGCACAATATAACAAATACAAGTGCATTTCAATTTTAAATATTCGACACAGACAGAAAAGCTAAGTTCTGCATTTTTAGTCTGGTGTAATATTTGAGTTTTTTTGATTGTGTATCTGTTGTATTTACTCATTTTTATATCAGTAATTTGCACCTGACTTGACACATTTATTTTTCAGTGAATAACTAAACACTCTTTTGTTAATTCAGAAAGATGCATTATTATGGTCCAAGAACATGCCCATTGGTGATGAAGGTTATGACGATGGACCTGACTTGGAAAGTTGTGATTCTAATGAAGCCAGTACCACAGGCGAGGAAAATGATGGTAGGTCATGTCTAAGATTTCTCATTTCCTTATTACCTAAAAGAGGATCATGCAGCCCAGAATCTATGCCAGCTCTGAGCATATCCTTCATCTCAGTTATTTCTCCTTAACATATGTTGCTTACCATTAACGCTACCAACACCACCCCCCCCCCCCCCCCCCCCCCCCCCCCCTTCAAATTCTCCCAGGTACATAATCAGTGGACAGCTAATACTCAAACTACCAACCATCATGCCATTAGCATGTGAGAGGAAACCTGAGCATTTGGCGGATGCCCCTGCAGTCACACGAAAACATGCAGACTCCACACATACAGGATCAGGGGTCAGGATTGAACCTAGCTATGATTCAACTGCACTGCCACTATGCCACCCTGCACAGAATATCTGTTTAATATTATAAAGGGGGGCCGGGGGGGGGGAATCATCATGTCAGTTATTAAGTTGCGATTGAAGGCAATGATTGTGAAGTAGACACTGAGGAAATTGCTAATCACAATTTGTTGCAATAAAGGTGGAGGAAGATTTGTATGATCAGCCTTGCAGCAAAGTGGAAAACTTTGCAGAACGTACCTCGGTGACTGCCAATCACCCCCCCCTCCCCCCCACCCCCGGACACTTATTATTATTTATTCAAATCGTTGCTATGTCGCTCTTCCAGGGAGATGCTAAATGCATTTCGTTGTCTCTGTACTGTACACTGACAATGACAATTAAAATTGAATCTGAATCTGAGGTGGTCACCATTGCAACATTATAGGGGAAGATTGTTTGAGGAAAAAGGACAAAGTGCTGAAGTAACACTGTGGGTTCAGGCAGCATCTCTGGTGATGTATACACGGCGTTTCCTGTCAAGACTGTTTTTCAGACTGATTGTAGGGCGGGTCGGAGAAAGAAAGCTGGGAGAGAGGGAAAGCACTCTCCTCTTTTCCAGGTTATTTCTCCCCCCCACCCCCTCTACAATCAGTCCAAAGAAGGGTCATGACCCAAAACATTCAATTCAATTCAACTTTAATGTCATCACACAAATACAAGTATCAGTACAACGAAATGCAGTTTTGCGTCAGACCGTAGTAGTTGTACATAAAGAGGAAAAAACAAGAAAAAAAATAGAAAGAGAGAAGATACAGAATAATCAGGAAATACAGAATGATTAAACAAAGGGGGACGGAGGGACCAGAGAAGTCTATCGTCGGGACTCCGAGTTCAGCAGTGTGATTGTGTTGTTATAGAAGCTTTTCCTCATCCTGCTGGTACGTGACCTGAGGCTCCTGTACCGCCTCCCTGATGGGAGGAGGGCAAACAGTCCATGGTTGGGGTGTGAGGGGTCTTTGATGATCTTCCCAGCCCGTCTCAGACACCGTTTTCGGTGGAGGGCATCCATGGCAGGGAGCGGGGCGCCGATGATGTGCTGTGCGGTTTTCACCACCCGTTGTAGTGCTTTCCTGTCCGCAGCAGTGCAGCTGCTGTACCATATCGTGAAGCAGGTGGTCAGGATACTCTCTATGGTACAGCGGTAAAAGTTGGTCAGGATCTGGGGGGACAGGTGGGCTTTCTTGAGCCTCCTAAGGAAGTAAAGGCGCTGCTGTGCCTTTTTGATCAGCTTGGAGGTGTTGAGGGACCAGGACAAGTCCTCCGAGATATGTACTCCGAGGAATTTATAGCTGGAGACGCGCTCCACCTCAGTCCCGTTGATATGGATGGCGGTATGACTGCCTCCTCTGGTCTGCCTGAAGTCGACAATAATCTCCTTCGTCTTTTTGGAGTTGAGGATGAGGTTATTGTCGGCACACCAGGTGGTCAGGTGCTGGATCTCATCCCTGTAGGCTGACTCATCGTTGTCGCTGATCAGTCCTACTACCGTGGTATCGTCAGCAAACTTAATAATGGCGTTGGATCCGTACTTTGGGATGCAGTCGTGGGTGAAGAGGGAGTAGAGGAGAGGGCTGAGCACACAGCCCTGTGGCACTCCGGTGTTCAGTGTTATAGTGGAGGAGGTGAGGTTATTGACCCTAACAGACTGTGGTCTGTTAGATTCAGATTCAATTTTAATTGTCATTGTCAGTGTACAGTACAGAGACAACGAAATGCATTTAGCATCTCCCTTGAAGAGCGACATAGCAAACGATTTGAATAAAAAGAATAAATAATAAGTGTCCGGGGGGGGGGGGGTGATTGGCAGTCACCGAGGTACTTTTTTTAGTAGAGTGACAGTGGCCGGAAAGAAGCTGTTCCTCGACCTGCTGGTTCGGCAACGGAGAGACTTCCTTAGTGAGGAAGTCCAATGTCCAGTTGCAGAGGGAGGTGGAGATGCCAAGTCCACTGAGTTTGGTGATCAAGCTGGCTGGGATGACGGTGTTAAAGGCAGAGCTGAAATCAATGAACAGCAGCCTGATGTAGGAGTTGTTGTGGTCCAGGTGGGTCAGGGCAGAGTGTAGGGCCGCCGATATGGCGTCCTCTGTAGACCTGTTGGTCCAGTAGGCAAACTGATGGGGGTCCAGTGTGGGGGGGAGGCAGGCTTTGAGGTGAGCCAAGATCAGCCGCTCAAAGCACTTTGCAATGACAGGGGTGAGTGCCACTGGGCGGAAATCGTTGAGACTCCCTGTAGCTGACTGTTTGGGCACTGGCACGATGGTTGATGTCTTGAGGCAAGTGGGGACAACACCCTGGGCCAGTGAGAGATTGAAAATGTCGGTGAGGACTGGGGATAGTTGACCAGCACATGCCCTAAGCACCCGGCCAGGGATGCCATCGGGGCCGGCAGCTTTGCGCTCATTCACCTTGCTCAGTGCATCTTGTACAGCAGAGGTGGAGAGGCTGAGAGGTTGTTCATTCGGGGGTGGAGCAACTTTAATGGCTGGGGTTTTGTTGTCTCGGTCAAAGCGAGCATAGAAGTGGTTTAGCTCATCAGGCAGGGTGTCGTTGTCTGGGGGAGGGGTGTTAACTTTCTGATAATCAAACATTACCTACTCGTCCACAGACCATAGTCTATCTGCATTGATGGAAATGTGTCATCCTCGATAACAATCAGCACGGGAGCTCCTCAAAGCTGCGTGCTCAGCCCCTTGCTGTACTCGCTCTATACTCATGACTGCGTAGCCAGACATAGTGCGAACTCTATCATCAAATTCGCCGACGAAACCACTGTCGTGGGACGAATCACTGATGGTGACGAGTCAGAGTATAGAAGTGAGATCGACCGATTGACCAAATGGTGCCAGCACAACAGCCTGGCTCTCAACACCAGCAAAACCAAGGAACTGATTGTGGACTTTGGAAGGGGTAGGATAGGCACTCACAATCCCGTTTATATCAATGGTGATGGTGGAAAGGGTCAAGAACGTCAAATTCTTGGGCGTGCATATTTCTGAAGATCTTCCACTGATGCAATTATAAAGAAAGCACATCAGCGCCTCTACTTCCTGAGAAGATTGCGAAGAGTCGGTAGGTCAAGGAGGACTCTCGAACTTCTACAGATGCACAGCAGAGAGCATACTGACTGGTTACATCGTGTCTTGGTTCGGCAACTTGAACGTCCAGGAGCGGAAAAGAATACAAAAAGTTGTGACCACTGCCCAGTCCATCATCGGCTCTGACCTCCCCACCATCGAAGGGATCTATCGCAGTCGCTGCCTCAAAAAGGCTGCCAGCATCATCAAAGACCCACACCATCCTGGCCACGCACTCATCTCTCCGTTGCCATTAGGTAGAAGGTACAGAAGCCTGAAATCTGGTACATCCAGGTTCAGGAACAGCTTCTTCCCCACAGCCATCAGGCCATTAAACACAACATCAAACAAACTCTGAACCATAACAGCCCATTGCACTTTATCTGTTTATTTATGTGTATATATATGGTCTATGGTATATAGACACACTGATCTGTTCTGTATTATGCTTACAATATTCTGTCGTGCCGCAGCAAGCAAGAATTTCATTGTCCTATCTGGGACACATGTCAATAAACTCTCTTGACTTGACTTCTCCAGGGAAACTGCCTGACCCGCTGAGTTACCCCAACACTTTGTGTCCTTTTTATGTAAACCAGCATCTGCAGTTCCTTCTTTCTACAGGATTGTTTGAGGTGTGTTTATAACTTGGTTTGTATCATTTGAACCATACATTATCAATTGATTCCACAGTTGAATTGTAGAATGAGTATTTGAAAAGAAAAAATACTTTTATTCCAAGGGCAAAATGCATTGTGCATTTCTAAAGGCCTCCTGGCTCCACAGTAAAGTTTGAGATTTTGCAATAAAAATGTCTTTCAATTCACAGTTCATTAATTTTAATGTAACAAAAATTAAGGTAAGCTAAAATGTTGCTTTGAACCTCATCAAATTAATTATTTAAATGTATCTGCACCAATGAATGCTGGTTGTAGTATTGGTGAAACGCAGCACAGTTAAATAAAGGGAATCATTCTAAACATCCTCTTCTTTACTCTCTAAAATTAGCCTCACCAGTGTCTGATGAGAGTTCCTCCAATGCGTCATGTTCCACTGAGACTCAAGGAAAACAGGTGTCTCCTGGCAAGCAGAACAGCAACAAATCGACCCAACAGGTAATTGAAGTCTTCTAATGAATTTCCACTACAGTACAAAAACACATTCTTGCCCCCCCTCCCCAATCAATTTTAGAATTGAAGAGCCTGAAGTCTGAGACGCATATTTGTATACCACAGTGCAAAATACATGAGTTCATAAAAATGTTTAGAAATGTTAGCTCTCATTGAGCCCTGATTGCTGTAAGAAAGCTTTGTATGGCTTTCTGGTTCCCGCCCCAGAGCTGTGTTGCTTAGCAGCACTACCTTTTAACATTATTATTGGTGATTGTTGCACAGCTATGCTAGATCTGAAAGGGCAGTGATTTACTGAAGAGTTGGAATGTTTTAGCATCTAATTTTGGAAACCAGTGATTTGTTTTCCATAACGTAAAACAGCCAAAGTATGGATGCTTTTTATCTGTTTTATGTGGATCTCTTAATTCTTCGAGTATATTTACCATATATATCTTTGTACAGGTGGTCCATCATCCACATCAATATGTGTGAAAAAAAATAATCAAACATTATTTGAAATTCAGTTTCTCACCCACCAACATCAGATGACTGTTTGTGTGTTAAATAGTTTACAGGTTTTGATTATTGTGAGCTTTTTTGAATTCATTTCCTCAATACAAGTGTTCCTGACATGTATTGACTGTTCCTTAAGACTAGGAAAGCTTGTCTTAAACCACTTGATGTGCATTCCACGAGTATGCTTGCAGAATGTTGTTAAATTGGATATGGTAGGAATCAGATTGAGTAGATATTTTTAAAGCAAAATGTATTAAAATATCTATCGTTGCTTCAGTGTGCAGTAAGCTCGTAAATACACATTTCCAAGACGTTGTTCTGCTATTGTCATTCCTGGTACACAAATTAGTTGTGGAATGGTTAAGAAATATCTACTGTATATTAGCTGCGCTGGCCTTGGACATCGAATTTGCAAATAAATATAAAAGGTTATTCAGTGGAGCAGTTTAGGTATTATGAGTGTTAGTAATTTTAATGCAAAATGAGTAATGACAATACATTTTGCAAAAATTAGCAATTGAACTGTCAAGGTTTTCATAGTCTAAAGCTATATTTAGATATTTTAACGGTATCTTACAAAAGGTTTGCCAGGTAAAGTGGTCTGTCTTTTAAATGATGGGTTAGAGAGGCCGTGGTAGTTCCTGTTCATCGGTTTTCCTGTTAAGATACATTTTTTACAATTGGTGCAGAAAAATTTGTTTGAGTTCCCTGATGCAAGTGGAGTGAAGCTCGGCATATGCTGTACAAGTAAAATAAATGTCCATGTATACAATTTGTTATTGTAGTGTAGATCAATAATCTGGATTGGTATGTCCCATATCTGTGTTCTGTTTGGCCGAGTGTTTGTCCAGTTGATGATGAGATGTCCAGATATCCATGCCTGACAGTAATCGGTTGAGTTTGCTGTTGTGAAGGTCATAAGTGATAGGAGAATTAGGCCATTCACCCCATCAAGTCTACACCGCCATTCAATCATGTCTGATCTATCTCTCCTCCCTAACCCTTCTTCTGCCTTCTCCCCATAACCATTGACACCCGTACTAATCAAGTATCTATCTTTGCCTTAAAAATACCCGATGACTTGGCCTCCACAGCCTTCTGTGGCAAAAAATTCCACAGATTCATCACCCTCTGACTAAGAAAATTCCTCCTCATTTCCTTCTTAAAGGAACATCCTTTAGTTCTGAGGCTGTGACCTCTGGTCCTAGACTCTCCCATTAGTGGAAGGCTTGAATGTTTTCATAGTTCTTTCTCGGCTCTCATCTAAATACAAAATTTTGCAACCTCGCTTTTGAAGCAAACACTGCTACAGATATTCTAGAAGAATTATTAATAGTATGTAACAGTTACTGTCGTAGACTAGTTGCTATAAATTCTATGTGACGTTAAATTTGACATCTGAAGGTTTGAACTAATCTAGCGAACAGGAGTTCTAGTTTGAGAATACGAATTTGTGATTTTGTAATGACGTAAGCCTGTGAATAAAAAGCTGGTGTGTCCAAATCGAAGAGTTTTTGTTGTTGTAAGAAATCCTCAATTAGTTTACTAAATGAAAAGGCTACACTGAAATCAAGCGAGCTTCCTTGTGCAGTCCAGTCAGTATACGGTTCTTATCCCTCACTAAAGTGGTTCTTGTGATGTGAAATTGAATTCTCCCCTCAAGTCGATCAATTCTATCAGCAGTTGTTCTTGGGTAATGAAAAGTCAGATGTATAATAACATCTACCCATGCAAGCGGTGTCTCTCAACCCAAGATTTGCCATTTTAAAGAAAAGGCCACATGGTGAGTCTGCAGGCTCTGTGACTGGAGCTCCCAGGTCGATTCTGGTTCGAGGCCGCCGGCTCCACGATGTTAGGCATAAACGACAACGGAGACTCGACAAGGAAAAAGTCGGGTCCCCGTACAGGGAAGCGATTAAAAAGTTTCCCCCACCCCCCACATATACATAGTTAAAAATAATATAGAAACTAAAACCAAGACATTCACTTAACAGGACAAAAATAAAAAAAAGACAGACGGACTGCAGAGGCCGTTGCTGACTGGCGCCACCATCTTGTTGTAACTAAGATACAATCTAATACCACCTGTCTGCATTTTGTCCATGTCCCTCCAAACCGGTCCTAGCCATGTATCTGTAACTTTCTTAAACGTTCGGATAGCCCCAGCCTTTTCTACCCCTTCTGTATTGATTATAGAGTATTGATATTTTACATGGTGCTAGGTAATGTTGGTTAGTATATTTTTAAAAAATTAATTAAAACAGAATAAAATCCATTATAATATTCAATAACTAAATAACTAACTCAAATATATAAATTATAATATCGAATGAGGGAAACTGCAGCTGAGTGAATTTACTAATTGAGATTTGCTGGGGTAGCAGGACTGATGATGGTTGTCACTGCAACACACGAGAGTCCGTGCAGACAGTGAGGTTCCCACCAACCACAAAGGAGATGTTGCTACTTGAAACTCAAAATTTGGCTCAAAATCCAATCTGCAAACATTACAAAGCGTTAGACAGGGATAGAGTTATCTATCCTGTTTTATTTGGAATGCAGTCACGTGCCTTCAGTTCAGCAGGTGTTGTTCTTGCAGTTTGTGTGCGGCCTCACTTGGGCACGAGAGGAGGCAGGTCTGTATGTGAATAGGAAGGGGGATTGAAGTGGTTTGCAACCGGGGGCTCCAGCTAGCTCAGGCACACAGGGCAGCGAAGCAGTCACTCTGTCTATGCTTGGTCCCACTGATATAAAATAGGCCACATCGATAGTACCAAATACAATAGATCAGATTAAAGGAACTTGCAGGATGGGGAGGTCTGTCTGATCATAGCCTTCTAATAGGGGGACCATTCCCACAGGTGAGTGGGGGCAGTAACAATGTGTACACCTCTAGATCGCCAGTTCATCTGCCCCCAGTCCAATGTTCCCATTTATCCATCACCTCTCCCCCTGGTTCCACATTTCACTCTTATCTTCCTTCCTTATCAGACCCCGTCATCTGTAACACTTTGTTTTTTCCACTTGTCTCCACCAGCCTTTGTGTCTATCTCCACTCTTGTCTTCCCAACCTGACTCATCTGCCAAGCCGCCCCCTCCAGGAAATGGAATTGCAATAAGAATAATTGGACTTTTACAATGTTAGTTGTGTGTTTTTGTGACAGGACCCAGAATAGCCGCGACACATGAGAAAACAATCGTGCAAAAATGAAAAGCTTGTATCAAAAATAATGCCGCAATCCTGTGGGATCGTGCTTGATCTTTGCACTGACAGGAGGAATCAAATTGTCAGAAGTAGTTTGGAGGATGAGTTTGTAGAAGGCATTCAAGTCAGTGTTCTTGATAAATGCTTAGCAAAACTAACAAGGGAAAAGGCCATCTTAGAGGTGAAGTTGTATAATGGTTCATTAATTATCTTCTAGTTAGAGATTCTCTGGGGAGAACGTTGTTTGTGCATTACAATTTTGTATGCCGTTCAGGAGAGACGCCATTCAGTCAATAGCTGGAATCTTAAATGTAAAGCCAGTTATGTATGAATGAAGGGTGCACTGGCGAAAGTAGGAAATAAAATAAAATGCTTGCTCGTAGATAAATAATGGTACTATTTTAAAACAACTGTCAACGCATGTACATTGAGTCATAAATACTGCATGAGCAAAGTGGTCCATTTGTATCTCGCCAAGGCGGTGAGCACTCGTATTGAATTGAAAGTAGCTTCTCATGTTGCCAAGAAGAGAGAGCATGGGGATTGAGAAGTTTTGGAAATTGCAACAAAATGAAGGGGGAAAAATGGAGGAAAATACTAGCTTGGCATTGTATTGGCACAAATATGAGATAAACTGCCAGGGAAAGTGGTTGTGGCAGGTACAATAAGAACAACATTTAAGGGTCATTTGGGCAGATTTATGGATAGAAAGGTGTTTAAGGAGGAACTGCAGATGCTGCAAAATCGAAGGTAGACAAAAATGCTGGAGAAACTCAGTGGGCGCAGCAGCATCAGCAGCTGAGTTTTTCCAGCATTTTTGTCTACCTATGGATAGAAAGGGTTTGGAGGGATGTGGGTCAAATGCAGGTAAATGGGACTTGGGTGGATGGACATCTTGGTCTGCAACGACAAGTTGGGCCAAAGAGCTTGATTCCATGTTGTGTGAGATGTGCAAAGAAATAGGAAAATAAAAATGTAAGAGCTTGTGCAAGAATGTTGCTCCCATGGAGACAATGATAGGGGAGATGATAATGACAAATAAATGTCTGAGGCATGAGATCATACTTTGCTGCAGAAGACAGAATTGCAGCAAAAAAATAAAAGGCAAGTTTAAAACTCTTCTGCTGAAGCGGCGAGAATAACAGGGTGTTAATGTCTTGGGAAAGGAGGTGGTCGTTTAGGACTGAGTAATGTCTGTTCAAATGGCTCCAATTCTTGAGAATTTTCATTGGGCATATCCAAGGCTGAGACATGATGCAAGGGAGAATAAATAATTATTAGAATTGGACAAGACAGTGGATTTGGGAATGGTGAAGCATGCTAAGGGTCTTTGTCTTGCCTTCTTGCAAGGGGAGACCTAACGAAGTGTTAAAATATTAACAAATTTGAAGTGGGAAATAATGAAATGTTATTTTCTGTAGTGTTCATTCAGCAGAAGGGGCCATAAAAGGATTCAAAGAATTACCATGCAGTGAGAAGCTGATTGCTGAAATCAACTCCTTCCATCCATAGTTTTGTTTTCTACCACTAAATACTTGGGTGTGAAGTATTAACTAATGCAAAGAATCAGCAGCCAACTTGTAGGAATAACCGGTTGTGGCAAAATCTTTGTGTAAACATTTTTTTTAAAAGCATAAGTATTTAGTCCCTGTGGCTGCTCCATCATTAATAACATCATTGCTGATCTGTTACCTCTGCACCACGTTGTTGCGCTAATTCCATGTCCCTTGATTCCATCGAAAAATCTGCTGACTTTTAGTGCTTTAATATCCTACTCTTGCAAGTCTTGTTGAACACTATCAAATCTTTCCTCCATCTTTAATATTGTTCCAAAATAAACACTTGCCCCCCCCCATGAGAACTTTTCATTTAGAATAGTTGATGCAAATGAGTTTTTGTTAAAGCAGAAACTTGTTCAACTTTTTGAGCAAAGTGCCTATTTTTTTCTAAATGTCTATTCTGAATAAGTTTTATGTTGCTATTAATTTGGTGTCATTGTTGTCTTAAAGCTAAACTTTGCGAGCAGCACATTTGCAGGCAGTGCCATGGAAAGTGAAAGTTCCCTTTACATCGTCTTACTTGGAAGGAATTGCTCTCATTCTCCAAGATCCTTGACAATTGTTTTTTTTGTGTATGTCACTGGGTATCCATCATGCTTGTACTCCAATACCAGCAGAACAAAGCTAATGGGGAAAAAGTGTAGGAAGGAACTGCAGATGCTGGTTTACACCAAAGATAGACACAAAATGCTGGAGTAATTCAGCGGGTCAGGCAGCATCTCTGGAGAAAAGGAATAGGTGAAGCTTCGGGTCGAGATCTTTCTTCAGACAGGGTCTATCTCTGATGGGGGAAAAGACTGATTCTAGAAAAACTTGTAAGCACAGAAGGTATTTGAAAACAGTGGTTTAAGAAAGAACTGCCGATGCTGGAAAAATCAATGGTAGACAAAAATGCTGGAGAAACTCAGCGGGTGAGGCAGCATCTATGGAGCGAAGGAATAGGTGAACCCTTCTTCAGACTGCTGTGGATGTGGGGGGAGGGGGTCGGGAAGAAGAAAGGAAGAGGCGGAAACAGTAGGCTGTTGGGGAGCTGGGGAGGGGAAGGAGGGAGAAAGCAAGGACTACCTGAAATTGGAGAAGTCATTGTTCATTTTGAAAGTGGTTGTTCATTTTGGTAGATATCCAGATTGCTTGTCATCTTGAAGTTGCATCACCGTGTGCTATAGACCTTGTTGAACCTTTGCATTTAATGGTTCTGTTGACTTCTATATGTGATCATGGAAGGTTTATGGCCCAAGTATTCATTCATTAATTTATTTATTCATTCATTCTGTTGGGCAAAACAAATTTTTCCAAAGAAATAAGGTTTTGCTACTTTTTGTTCTCAGCAATTTTGTCCAAGATAACAAATACAAAATATAACTGCAGAATGGTGCATGTGGTTGAGCTCTGAGATATCCAAATGTGAGTTGGATATAGTCTCGTGTGACAGTGCTGTGACATGGAATCTTGATTCGCCCAAACATTTGATTGGGAAATATAAAATGCCTGGTTGATTTTAGTGTTGAACTTTGTGACTGTAAATTCCAATTAGGCAATTGTGATTTTAATATGAACACTGGATCTGGTAATAGTTATTGTCAGGCCTGAAACTATATGAAATAGATACAGAAGTGGCAGACAAGGACAGATTTGCTCCATTGAACTGAGGTAAAATCTGATGCAGCCGTTGATGATAAGCGTGTAGTCTAAATAAACCTGCTGAATCTAATTATACAACTTTGATTAATGTTTGGCTTATTTGCATTTTTATTCTCTAAGTCAGCAGCACATCTTGACTTCAAGGCCAAGATCACGTGGGTATGCTCGCTCCTAATTGACCATTAAGTGTAGCCTGCAAATTGACTCCTATGTTTCTCCACATTTTCACAGCAATATTTCAGTGACATTTTAGTTCTGAAGAACTTTGAAACTTTCCCAGATTGTGAAATGTAAGGTGTATGTAATGGAGTTTTTTGGCTTTATCTAAATCCTTGTGTCATCACATGCAACAGCCTGTGAAGCAGCAACCAAAAAAGAAGATTGGAGTTCCAGTGATGATGAGCAAATCCATTCCAAGAGTTGTCCTGACTCCATTGAAAGTTAATGGAGAGCACGTGGAATCTGCTTCAGGTGAGATGAAGACCATGCACACAATTATTTCACCCGGAAAATCATTTGGGCTGTATAGGTTTTGCATCCTCTCCCAATTTGGGGGTTGAGGTTACTCAGTTTATAGAGCCGATTGCAAATCCAGTGAGGCAACTAAGAATGAGGAGGATCCGCAGCATTTGCAGTACAATTTTATTTTACCTGTTCCTTGTCCTGTTTCCTAGATTCTGGTACATTGGGCCTCATTGGCATGATTACCTGAGAGAAGTCAAAGTATATCACTGGCACAAACAACCTGGACGGGGCACTTTAAAAACACCAGCACCCTACCCTAGCTATACAAAAAGTGAATTAGGACATGCAAAAATAAAGGATTGCCATGAAAGTACAATTGGTGCCTTTACACAAAAATCTAAAGTTGCGCTCTGTAATGCTTTTATTTATTTGTCCATGTGCTGTATTTATCTTCTGGAAAAAAAACGCATACACACATACAGTGCAGTGGGCTTTCTTTTACATTGGCAATTTCCATTTCCGTGATGCATTCTTGAAAGTTTAAATAATGAAATTCTTTCCAGGATTTTTTTTAGCATTTTAATAAGTCTGTATCCACTCACATTTAATCTGAAGCTTTCAATGGTGTTTAAATGTTGATAAAGTTGCTGCCTGGTCTAATTCCCAGCTACATAACCCACAAACATGCACGTGGATTGCAAACTGTCTTTCTTGGTCAAATATGTTGAGTAAGCTGGGGTTTGTTTTCAGTGTTCACAGCCAAGCACACAGATGGTGAATCGAGCAGTACATCCAATGGTAGTTCCTGCACAGTTACCTCTGGCAGCACTCAGTACAACAGAACAGAAATGAACAAACTTCAGTGCAGGCCAAGCCTGAATCGGAAGCCTGGACAACACTTCAGAGCCCTGAGAAGGTCAAACACAGGTAGGGAGTACATTTTATTTTATCTTCTGCAGAATGTATTTTTGTATCAGTGTGTGGAAAATTGTGTCCAACGACTGCTAGAAAGTGCTGCACAAAATACATCAACACCAGCTGAATATGAAATTGCTTTTTTCCTTTGTGATCATTAATGATAAGAGTAGAATTAGGCCATCCGGTCCATCAAATCTACTCAGCCATTGGTTGATCTATCTCTCCCTCCTAACCCCATTCTCCTGCCTTCTCATAACCTCTGACACTTGTACTAATCAAGAATCTATCTCTGCCTTAAATATATCCACTGTCTTGGCCTCCACAGCCTTCTGTGGCAAAGAATTTCACAGATTCACCACTGTTTGACTAACACAATTCCTCCACATTTCCTTCCTATAAGAATATCCTTTAATTTTGAGGCTGTGACCTCTAGTTCTAGACTCCCCCACTAGTGAAAACAACCTAACCACAGTCACTCTATCCAAGCCTTTCACTATTCTATACATTTCAATGAGGTCCCCCCCTCGTGCTTCTAAATTCCAGCGAATTTAGGCCCAGTGCCGTCAAACCATATGTTAACTTACTCATTCTTAGGATCGTTCTTGTAAACCCCCTATGGACCCTCTCCAGTGCCAGCACATCCTTCCGTAGATATGATGCCCAGAATTGCTCACAATATTCGAAATGCGGCCCGACCAGTGCCTTGTCGAGCCTCAGCATTACATCCCTGTTTTTGTACACAAGCCCTCTAGAGATAAATGCTAGCTAGTGATGAATGCATCTCAGATAGACACAAAATGCTGGAGTAACTCAGCGGGACAGGCAGCATCACTGGAGAGAAGGAATGGGTGACGATTCGGGTCGAGACCCTTCTTCAGACTGATGTCAGGGGAGTGGGTGGGACAGAGATAGAGTGTAGTCGGAGACAGTAAGATGTAGGAGAACTGGGAAGGTGGAGGAGATGGAAAGCAAGGGCTATTTGAAGTTAGAGAAGTCAGTGTTCATACCACTACCCAAGCTATCCAAGCGAAATATAAGGTGCTGTTCCTCCAATTTGCCCTCGGCCTTGATATTCTTAGAGCAGCTAGAACTGGAGCCTACCAGGGAGAAGGCAATTTTGGATTTAGTGTTATGTAATGAACCTGATTTGATAAGGGAACCCGAGGTAAAGGAGCCGTTAGGAGGTAGTGACCATAATAATATGATAAGTTTTAATCTACAATTTAAGAGGGAAAAGGGAAAATCGAATAAAGGGGATTATGGAGCCATGAGGGAGGAGCTGGTCAAAGTTGACTGGAAAGATACCCTAGCAGGGATGACAGTGGTACAACAATGGCAGGTATTCCTGGGAATAATACAGAAGGTGTATTAAAGAGGAAGAAAGATTCCAAGGGGAATAAGGGGCGACCGTGTCTGACAAGGGATGTCAGGGACAGTATAAAAATAAAAGAGAAGTATAACGTAGCAAGGATGAGTGGGTAGCCAGGGGATTGGGAAACTTTTAAAGAGCAACAGAAGATAACTGAAAAGGCAATACGGGGAGAAAAGATGAGGTACGAAGGTAAAGGACAATAGTAAAAGCTTCTTTAGGTATGCGAAGAGGAAAAAAATAGTTACGACCAAAAGTTGAACCCTTGAAGACTGAAGCAGGTGAATTTATTATGGGGAACAAGGAAATGGCATATGAGTTGAACAGGTACTTTGCATCCGTCTTCACTAAGGAAGACACAAACCTGATGCACTAGTGACCAGAGGATCTGGGGTGACGGAGGAGCTGAAGGAAATCCACATTAGGCAGGAAATGGTGTTGGGTAAACTGATGGGACTGAAGGCTGATAAATCCCCAGGGCCTGATGGTCTGCATCCCAGGGTACTTAAGGAAGTGACTCTAGAAATTGGGGACGCATTTGTGATCATTTTCCAATGTTCTATAGATTCAGGATCAGTTCCTGTGGATTGGAAATAAGGGGTTACCCATTTAGAACGGAGATGAGAAAAAACCTTTTTACACAGAGAGTTGTGAATCTGTGGAATTCTCTGCTTCAGAAGGCAGTGGAGTCCAATTCTCTGGATGCTTTCAAGAGAGAGTTAGATAGAGCTCTTAAAGATAGCGGAGTCAGGGGATATGGGGAGAAGGCAGGAACGGGGTACTGATTGTGGATGATCAGCCATGATCACAGTGAATAGCAGTGCTGACGCGGACTGAAAGGCCTACTCCTGCACATATTATCCATTGCCTCACTCTGACAATGGAGGAGGCCCAGGACAAAGGTCAGATTGGGAATGGAAGGGGAGAGTTAAAGTGCTGAGCAACCGGGAGATCAGGTAGGTTAAGGCGGACTGAGCGGAGGAGTTCAGCGAAACAATTGCCGAGCGTGCATTTGGTCTTGCTGATGAATGTGTCTCGCACTATATAAGAACTTTTGAGAGTTACTTGGACTTGGCTGGGGTAGAGAGCTATCAATTAAATCTTCATTCTTTCCAGTAATATCTATGCACTTTATTGTAGAAACTCCTATTTAGTGAAATTGCTGCTTAATACATTCTAAGAGAAAGAAGATTGTGTGCATAAAAAAAGACATTGGTGCAAAAACATTGGAAGAAAATAACTAGCCGATAGCACCGTAGGTCCGTAGTGTTCTGTTGTTGAGGTATGATTCGTGATGTGTAGGTTGGTTCTTGAAGCTGATAGTTGCAGCTGTTCCTGAACCTGGTGGTGTGGGACTTCAAGCCTTAGTATCTCCTGCCCAATGGTAGCAATGAGAAGAGGGCATAGCCTGGATCAAAGAATCTTTGGCCTGGATGGTGTGGACCCGTAGTAATAGATGCTGCCCTCTTGAGGCAGCGCCTCGTATAAATGCTTTTGATGGAGGGGCGGGCTGTGCCTGTGATGAACCGGGCTGAGTCCACCCCTCTCTGCAGCCTTGTGTGTTTATTTAATTCATTCATGAAACCAGTATTTCTGATAAGCATCATTTATAGTTTGAAATGTCCTTTATTTTTTTTTCCACTCATTATGTGCAACTGTTTAATTGGTTTCAGAGTTGCTTCAGATAATTTTGATGGTCTAGAACCAAATAACCTTGATTCTTTCGTTTGAAAACAATGGATTTTATATGATTTGTCTGCTCCACAATAGGTTGCATTATGAAGCATTTAAAATCCTCAAGTTTGTTTTTCACATCACACATTTTTCATACTTTTCATGCAGAATGCAAGCTGGGATAAAGCAGATTCAGTGAATGGATGGATTTTTAATGAACTGCTTACTGGCGTGAGATGGTGATACAACTGAGTGGAGGTCTGATTTGTAAAATGGTAGTTCACCACAAACGCTGTTTGTATTCAGGTTGACACACCTTGAGCCGGCTGGTGGATTAAAAGGTGTCTGGAAGCAGGTGTCCCTTCAGAAATACTGGCTGGCTTTTGTGAAAGGAAAAAAAGTCAAATCCTACCAAGAGCATAGTTTTAAATAAAACTACCATTCCTCATTTGATTTTACAGACATTTGTTGTTCAGTCGGGTGTATTAAGTCGCCTTGTGCCATTTTGTTCAAGCAGGACAAATGAAGCGAAACCGAGGGGAAGAGATTGACGTGGAGACTCCTGGATCCATTCTGGTTAATACAAACCTGCGGGCTCTGATCAACTCCCGAACCTTTGCTTCCTTGCCACTGCACTTCCAGCAGCAGCTGCTCTTTCTCTTGCCAGAGGTGGACAGGCAGGTATGCTTGATAATTAATGTTATGTCTTTTTTATGTTTATTCTTTTTCAATAAAAAGGAAATAGAAACATAGAAAATAGGTGCAGTTGGAGGCCATTCGGCCCTTCGAGCCAGCACCGCCATTCATTGTGATCGTGGCTGATCGTCCCCCATCAATAACCTGTGCCTGCCTTCTCCCCATATCCCTTGACTCCACTAGCCCCTAGAGCTCTATCTAACTCTCTCTTAAATCCATCCAATGATTTGGCCTCCACTGCCCTCTGTGGCAGGGAATTCCATAAATTCACAACTCTCTGGGTGATAAGATTTTTCTCATCTCAGTCTTAAATGACCTCCCCTTTATTCTAAGAGATAGTACAGACCCTTTCCGAGAACTATGTACTTGTGGCCCTAGGTGTCTCGGTTCAACTGTAGGGACCTGCCATTCACTGTGTACATCCTACTTTGGCTTTAAGTTCCCAATATGTATCCACTGATCCAAACTATGCATCCCTCATGGACTCACACCCATCACCAGCCAACAGTCAGCCTATCAGGGAACCTCCTTGCCCGAGGATCATCTGTTGCCAGCCTAATTTGTCTTTATCTTTGCTTTCAGTTTATCTCCCTGCTGCAATCAGTCTGAAGAAAGGTCTCTCCCCGATACGTCACCTGTCCATTTTCTCCAGAGATGCTGCGTTTAGTATCTACATTTGGTATAAACCAGCATCTGCGATTCTTTGTGTAGGAAGGAACTGCGGGTGCTGGTTTAAACCGAAGATAGACACAAAATGCCGGAGTAATTCAGCGGGACAGGCAGCATCACCGGAGAAAAAGAATGGGTGATGTTTCGTATCGAGACCCTTCTTCAGACTAACCAGGGTAGAGAGAAACGATCGATGTAGAGAGATGGAGAGAACTGGAACCTGGTGCGAGTGGGTGGGGGAGGGATGGAGAGGTATTAGATAGCTAACTAAGACTAATGTATAACATTAATATCCCTTAATAATTCACTCTAGAAGCTCATTCACATATAAAAAGGCTCATGTATTTTACAGCTTTGCATCGTCTAACCTTTCCAGGAAAGATCAAGTGAAATATCTTGTGTCAAAATATTGCATCTGCTCTGGCCATACAATAATTCCTCTGGCTTCACAAAAACACCTTATGAGACCGAGTTAAATAATGTGAAAAGATGTGGGTGGGGGATCTCTCTGGATTTCTTTGTGTGTACTCACAGTTGGTTGCATGGGTTAAAAACCTGTTCACTGTATTTTCTCAGTGAATAGAATGAGTAGAAAGAGCATAGAACACAAAACTGCAACCGGCCCACAATGTCCGTGCCGAACAAGATGCAAAGTTAAATTAATCTCATCTGTCTGCGCATCATCCGTTTCCCTACATTTCCCACATATCTGTGCCTGTACAAAAGCCTCTTAAGTGCCCAAGGGCTCATTTGAGAGCAAATGTATGCAACCGCCAATTTGCACATTGTTCTTGATTTTAAATTAAGTAACTTAATCATTGAATATCGCTTTGCACACGCATTATAGTTTTATTTCTACACGCCTGTAGCAATTACTAGCAATGAAATGAAAGCGGGTAAGATTGCACCCGAGACCTCGACTTCTCTTGGTTGAGTATATTCACGATTCTAAACACCTTCTTTTGAGAAGAAAGAATCAACCTCATTTAGTTTTAAGGGAATGAGTTTGAGTGAAGCACATTTTGGGGATGGTTGGTTGTTTTAAAAGTTGGATGCTGTGTGGATAAAGATGTGTGAATTAGAAATGTAGAAAAATAGGTGAAGGAGCAGGCCATTTGGCCCTTCGAGCCAGCATTGCCATTCAATATGATCATAGCTGATCATCTAAAATCAGAACCCCATTGCTGCTTTTTCCCCACATCCCTTAATTCCTTTAGTCCCAAGAGCTAAATCTAACTCTCTCTTGAAAACATCCAGTTAATTGGACTCCACTGCCTTTTGTGACAGAGAATTCCACAGATTCACAAGTCTCTGGGTGAAGAAGTCTTTCCTCATCTCAGTCCTAAATGTCCTACCCCTACCTCTTAAACTGTGACCTCTGGTTCTGGACTCCCCCCAACACTAGGAACATTTTCCTGCATCTTGCCTGTCCAGTCCTTTAAGAATTTTATATGTTTTTAGAATATATCCTTTCATCTTTCTAAATATAGTGGAATAAAATGGTTGATCATCAGCATGCTGGTTTAGGCTACAGACCAGTGGGTGGCACTGTGATCTGTGACCGAGTAAAAGCTTCAAATTCTTTGTGAAATCTGAAGTAAATGCTTTTTAAAAAATATATATATTTTCCACAAGGGGTTTTTGTTCTGGTTATTTGAATAAATTCTCCATTCTGGGGACACTAATTGTTTATTGTCACTGGATTTTTTCCCCCCTCTCTTGGACCCTTATAGTATAGTTGAGTGTGCTTTCTACATTTATACCATTGTGCATTTACTTGTGCAAACTGCTTCTGGTGCCAAATTTATCCTCATGAATAAGTTTAAATTTATACGTTTTGACCTATGAAATTCTACACAAATTCAACTAACGAGGTCGTACAAAACCCCACACACAAATGAGAGGCGTTGTGGAGATTTTCACTGATTCCTTCTCATTTGACAAATACAGATGTTTATTCTATCAGATGCAGATGTTTCATTGGTTTGTGGCCAAGCAGCCCTATAATTTCATTTCCATCCACTGCAAAGCTAAATTTAGACAGATCCAATAAAAGCATTCACTCCCTTTTATTTCCCTTTTGATCTTGTTTGGATTTCATTAGTTGCAGCAACTAAAGTAAATTTGTAAAAGATTGTACGTACAATGATATTAAATTGCATATTTTGCCAATGTTCACTACCACAATTGTATAATCATAACCGAATCATACTACCCTGGTAGTAGCTGCCCACACACGCCTCATTCCTGCTCTACCAGTGCAAGATAGGTGAAGTATGATCAGGAGCAAGAACTTGGCTTCTTGCCTTCCCCTTCCCCTACCCCCCACCCCCTCCCCCTCCACACTGCCATGACTTTGGCTGCGCAGCACCGTTGCAGCACCCTTTGACACGCAACACACACACACTACACACACCACACGCTGTCTACGAGCGCGCACACACACCACACACGCGGGCACGCACATGCACACGCACACACACACACCCACCGCACGCACACACACACACACACACACACACACACAGCTTAAGTGTTTACACAAACAAAGAGTTGAATCTGGAATCTAATTAATCCTTTAAGCCCAACTGCTAATATCTAAATTTTCTGATCCAGTGCATGAATGATTGATGCGAGTGTAATGTGTTTTGACAGGTGCCAGTGTTATCTTAGTTCCAGGGGCAAGGGGGTGATTTGGAAGCTCATAACTATGTTTGAATTTCATGCACCGTGCTTTATAGAGGGAGCGTAGCACATGTGGAAGTTTAAAATATATATTTTCTCCAAAACCAGTATTTAGTAGTTAATGCCATTACCCATATTTAATGCTGAGCTATCATCACTAATGAAAAGCAATGAGTGTTGTTGGATTATCTATTGATGCTCGAGTAACGTGATCTAACGTTTGAGGAAGGTCTTCAGTAGTTGGAGTATCTTGGTGTTTATGCTATCTTTTGTTTTATCTGTGACAATGTTGAATTATTTCCTCTTGCTTGTGTAGGTTGGCACTGACGGTATAATGCGTCTCAGTAGCTCAGCTCTAAATAACGAGTTCTTCACCTCTGCAGCCCAAGGCTGGAAAGAGCGACTAGCAGAAGGTAAAGTCTTGCTCCAGAATGCGATGTATTAAAGTGTAATTCTGTCTCTCAGTGTTTTTCCCCAAAGCTCCAGTCGAAGAATTATCCAGATGGGTGATGGAAAAATGAAAATGCAAATGCTAGAAATGTGAAATGAAACAAAAAGCTGAAACCACTCAGCAGGTCAGGCAGCATCTGCAGAGAAGGAAGATGTGAACATTTGTTTCATTTGAGACTCTTCAACAGAAGAGTATTTGTGTTTATTATTTAAGCTCAATAGTGTAATGTGTCCAAGACACAGGAAACGTGCTTCCTTTTTTGTTCTGGCACTGGCCTCTGTAAAAGACTCTATTGGGAAAAGTTACGGACAACAGCCTAAGCTGGGACTAAAGCCATTCTGAAATTATGCCAAGGGGTTTGTGCAGTGCAAACTTGGGGCTGGAGTTAAGATCCCTGTTAGTTAGTTTGGGTCAGACTTGGCCCCAAAGGAGAGACTGGAATCGTGTGGCCAGGACACTGCCTTGTCCATGTCACGGCTCGAGTGTTGCCATGAGTGGCTGGTTTCCTCTTTATCTCCGCACAAAAAAAATCCGCCTATCAACCCAGAACAAGCATGTGAGCTCTGCCAACTACTGCGTGGCCCCTTGTGTAGCAGCAATAAAAATATTACTGTCCCCTAAGTTTATAAATTGTAAGAGCAGCATAAGGCCATTCGCCCCATCGCATTTACCCTGCCATTTAATCGCGGCTGATTTTCATCTTGTGTGGGTGAATGTTAGAATTGTCTAGCAATAATGGACGCAAATCTTGCCGTAGGTTAGGTTTCCTTAACGCTTTGATCTACCAGCCCTAAATTAGTTTCAAAATGCTTTGTAGATATGAACTGTTTTTGGGTTTGAACTGTGCAATAGCTTTGCTTTGATCCCCTCCAGGTGAGTTTACACCAGAAATGCAGCTTCGCCTCCGTCAAGAAATGGAAAAGGAAAAAAAAGTGGAACTGTGGAAAGAGAACTTCTTTGAAGATTACTACGGGCAGAAGTAAGCACAATGTTCTCATCGCATATATCTGAAATTTACAAGTAGAATTCAGTTTAAACATTTTGGAAAGGAAGGACACTATTTTTGGTGCAATCCTTCCTCTCTGGTGAAACTTGTAACCCCGAATGTGAGTGTAAATGATCCACGACTTTCTTCTTCAAAGAGCAGAGTAGTTGGTTATAGAGATATATAGCAGGGAAACAGGCCCTTCAACCCAACTAGTCCACACTGAGTTTGAGCCCCATCCCCTACTTGCCCCGTTTACACTAATCCTACACTAATCGAATCCAATTTTATTCTCTCCGTATTGTTAGCAATTCCTCCCCCCAGCCCACCCTCTTTCCACATTCTACCCACACACAAGGTGCAAATGTTCAAGAAGGAACTGCAGATGCTGGAGAATCGAAGGTAGACAAAATTGCTGGAGAAACTCAGCGGATGCAGCAGCATCTATGAAGTGAAGGAAATAGGCAACGTTTCGGGCCGAAACATTGCCTATTTCATTCGCTCCGTAGATGCTGCCGCACCCGCTGAGTTTCTCCAGCAATTTTGTCTACCCACAAGGTGAAAATGAGAGCCGACAGTCAACGCACAAACTCGCACGTCTTTGGGATGTGGGGGGCGGAGAGAGCTGGAGCACCCAGAGGAAGCCCTCCGAGAACCTGCAAAATCCACACAGACAGCGCCCAAAGTTAAGATTGACAAAGTCTCTGGCGCTGTGATGTGTTATCTGCGCCACTGTGCCACCAATTAGCCATTGCTATCACAGAATAAACATTTTTATGATGAAGTGGGTCTTTCACCCATCGCAGTTTGTAGTTTCCTACACTTATAAATTAGCACAAAATCAGTTTAATTTCCAAATGTACTTAAGTGGTGATAAAGTGATTTGTGATATCTTTGTCATGTTGCAATTTATTCTCAAGGTCTGCAGGATCTGCTCTGCATTTCGAGTTTACATCAAAGGCTTCTCCATGCAGGAAAATTGTAACACATTATAATTCAATGTTTATAACTATTACTTATCTTCATAAGATGTCTCGTTGCAAACTGGAAGTGAAGTAATAAGTGAACTGGTTCAGATGGGACCCATGGAAGGATGCTGTCTGAAGTCAGTCAGGGTGGTCATGGAAAAGGCATTATGCCATCATCTGTGCCTTCCAAGTAAAGACTAGGGGTAGCAAGGTGACAAAAAAATGGCGAATATCACATCTTTGTTCTGAAGAGGTGCGAGGCCATGCCAACAATTACAGGGCCATCGATTTAGTATTTATTAGCTGAAAACAAGTAATAGGCATGTGGAGAAGTTTGAGTTAATAAAAGAGAACCAGCACATACTTGTTAAAGATAAATTGTGTTGGATGAAACTGACTTTTCCAAATTATGTAAATCTTGGGGCATTAATTGTATGAGTGTTTCCGTTGAGCAGATACTGCAGCACAATCTGGAGTACTTCTTTTGGGTACTTGTGAGTAACCTACCCATCTGGTAAGGAGAATTAAGGGAATCACTGTTGATTTCAAGTATATCAATCATTCCATCTCTCAGCAGTTGGTATTGATGCATTGAAGATGGTGTCCAGAATGCCCACAAATATACATAGAAACTCAAGGAAGTACAGTACCTCCATAATGTTTGGGACAAAGACCCATCATTTATTCATTTGCCTCTGTACTCCACAGTTTGAGATTTGTAATATAAAAAAATCACATGTGGTTAAAGTGCACATTGTCAGATTTTATTAAAGGGCATTTTTATACATTTTGGTTTCACCATGTAGAAAATGCAGCTGTGTTTATACATAGTCCCCCATTTCAGGGCACCATAATGTTTGGGACACATGGCTTCACAGGTGTTTGTAATTGCTCAGGTGTGGTTAATTGCTTTCTTAATGCAGGTATAAGAGAGCTCTCAGCACCTAGTCTTTCCTCCGGTCTTTCCATTGGAAAGTTTTATTGCTGTTTATAAACACGAGGACCAAAGTTGTGCCAATGAAAGACAAAGAAGCCATTATGAGACTGAGAAACAAGAATAAAACCAGAGACATCAGCCAAATATTCGGCTTACCAAAATCAACTGTTTGGAACATCATTAAACAAGAGAGCACTGGTGAGCTTACTAATCGCAAAGGGACTTCCAGGCCAAGGAAGACCTCCACACCTGATGACAGAAGAATTCTCTCTATAATAAAGAAAAATCCCCAAACACCTGTCCGACAGATCAGAAGCACTCTTCAGGAGCGAGGTGTGGATTTGTCAATGACCACTGTCTGCAGAAGACTTCATGAACAGAAATACAGAGGCTACACTGCAAGATGCAAACCACTGGTTAGCCACAAGAATAGGATGGCCAGGTTACAATTTGCCAAGAAGTACTTAAAAGAGCAACCATAATTCTGGGAAAAGGTCTTGTGGACAGATGAGACGAAGATTAATTTATATCAGAGTGATGGCAAGAGCAAAGTATGGAGGAGAGAAGGAACTGCCCAAGATCCAAAGCATACCGCCTCATCTGTGAAATACGGTGG